>NC_135173.1:1911250-2230000 GCF_041146795.1 Maylandia zebra
GAGGCGGAGCTGTGTAACTCCTGTCTCATTAGTTGCCCTGTCATCACTTGACTTAGTAGGACAAAGCACATAACCTGAGTTAAGAGCTGACAGCTCGTGTAAATATAAAACATCACACTGAGCCCTGGGCTGCAAATGAAAATATGACATTAATTTTGTGTGTAGTGGACGCTGACAGTTAGAGCAGTTGACATTGTTCTCATAGAGCGTAAGAAGTTATTAAAGGTAATATTGTATATTATTAGAGACACTATAAGGAAATTTACAGGATATTTTCAGAATCACACGGTTTATATTTAGCATTTAGAAACATTTAGAAATATTTAAAAACAAAAAATGAGACTTTATTTTGAAATAAGACAATAACATTTTGAGGCAACCTGATCCTGATCATGGCCTCAGATCATAAGACCAATAACGTCATCAGAGATACAGAATTAGCTGAATATGATGTTTAGTGTTTGAGCGTCTCAAACACTTCCTGAGGATATCCCAGCTAAGGAGAAATACCTCATTCTGCAGAAACGAGCTATGCATTCTGCATCCGTGTTCACAAGGATTCACACAGCAACAGAGCACCTACTGCATCAGCCCTTTAAACAGCTGTTAACACTTAACAAGTATTGCCTTCTTTGTCTTCTGGACTCACTGATCCATTGTTACCTGATGTAGTTTTGGTGCCACATCCAGTTTGAATGCAACAAGGTTAGAAGGGTGGTTGTGATATTAACCACCCCTAGTTTATATTTACCAGTGATTGGAGAGAAGTTGACCGGAGACGCCTGTGGACTTTCCTCCACTGTCACCTGACCTATACTGAACATTTATGGGGGCTGTGAAAGAAACATTGCTGACATTACAAGAAGCTCTTGGAACATTGTGACATTATGCAGGAATGACATAAGTAATCTCATGGTGCGTGCCAGCTCATTAAACACTGTGTATAATGCCTAAATGGCACCAAGTCACAGAAATATGGACATTTTTAGAGATTCTGCTTTTAAAAATGCAAATCAGAATTTTGCTCCTTGTATGTTGTTGTTTTTTATTCCTTGTGATGCAGCATGCATGAGACAAGCCCACAGTGGCTTTCACAGCTTACCGGGTTTTCACAGGTGACCTTAAAATGAGACGAATATATTAAACATAAATGAGTATGCATGGAAATAAACAATCCTTTTAATGCAGCACAACACATCTGTCTTCCTTCTATCTTCATCCTCTGTATGAAATATGAAAACAAATACAATAGTTGCTAATCTCTTGTTGTTCTTCTGGTCAACAGCTTTTTAAAAAATATATATTTATTGTTTCATCATTAAAGCAGATGCTGTGATCAGATCAATGATCCACCGGTGGAACGAAGCTCAGTGAGCGCGCAGCTTTTTCACAGCTGGCTGTTGCCAAGCCACTAGGTGGAATAATGGATCCAAATTTAGAATAATTACACTATAAAGGGCTGTAAAATCATTCACGTAATTCCAAATCACTTAACAAAAGAGTAAGTTTTTTGTTTGGATCAATAAATGTCACCAAAGCAAACACAGAATCAGCGCTGCATTAAACAGGAGCACAGCGCTGAGACGAGATGGAACTTGAGTGACTTTAACTCTATTAGATAAATTAATTCATTTGCATTCAACGTTTGTGAGCCACGACTTGATAGAATCGCATAATAAATGGATAATATTATTTTCAGGAACTACAGCTATGAAGCAAACAAACACCAGAGCTTTTATTTTGTTTCTTAAAGCCACCTGACACTGACCACAACTCATCCAAAACTACCATTTATGAAGAGTATCAGAGAGCCACGTCTTTAAGAAAAAAACAGAATCAGCAAAGACCTGATACAGAACCTGAACGATGCAGCTGGCCCTTCAGTTTACTGCTCGCTGCAGCCTCGTCAGCAGCAAAGGCGAGACGCCGTTCCTGAGGACGGGAAAGTTGTGTTTCAAGCTACACAAGAACTGGACCTTGATCAGTTCAATCAACTTCAAAACAAAAGTTTCAAACTGGAATCCAAATTTGGGTTACAAAATGAGGCCAAACCAAAACTGAGAAAAAAAATAAATATATATGTATATATATATATATATATATATATATATATATATATATATATATATATATATATATATATATATATATATATATGTACACATTATTTCAAACACGCAAGGTACCAAAAACCTTCTCGGTGGAAGTAATGAGACTTGTAATGACATCTTTACAAAGGCAGCACTGTGACTGCTACTAACCAGGCGTCATGCTGTGTTTAAGGAGAGCAGATAACAAGCAGCTGATTTCAAAGATGACCAGGATTCATTGTCTTCTAAATAAAGAATAACTCATTGAGACAAAATTAGACAAGATGCCACTTCAGATGCATCGATGGCACGTTTCTGTAAATGTGAAGGTGCGTATTTTCCTACAGTGTGATAAAAACACACAGGTGAGTGACATGAAGTGGGAAACATGTTTGTCGTGCATCAAAGCACACCCGCTTCCTGAATCTTCTGTCATCTTCTGAGGTGACAAAATCTCACCAGCTGAGCTTTTCAAGCATCCGCTGCTCAAACCTGACAAAATCTCCGCCTTTCTGGAACCATCAATAGATCCACACTGAGATTCATGTGACTGATTACACTTCCTGTCCTACATACCTGAATTCTGCCTGTTTCTCTGTGGGGTACCTTGTTAGCACTGTTCTCGTGGCTGCAGGGTCCAATTGCCAGCTCTGATTACTTGATGCTTTGTTAGGCACTGTGATTGTCACCATTATCACTTTCCTCATCAGTAAAGCTGTGGAACTGATAGTAATTGTAATTGCCCGCTTAGTGGTTGAGCATGTGCCTCTCTTGGTCCTCCCATAGCTGTCTGTTGTCTCAGATAATATGTAATTAACTGGATAATCTTTGGTGTTTAAAGCTCGTTTCAGAAATTCAAACTTCATTGTTCCTTGCATTGAACGAAAAGAATGGATAACGCACAGGACTCCAACAGAAAGCCAAAGCGTTTGGATTCTTAGTCATTAGCTGTGCTTACAAACAAATATTTAGTTCATAAAGAATCCCAAACCAATATGTTCTTCAAGTAAAAGTTTGGGTTTAAAGCCATTTAAATACACAGTCTGTTATCCTTTATGAAAGTTAAATATCTCCAACTTGTGTTAAAGCACCAGAGATAAAAATACAGATAAAGGATTTCACATTTTATGTCTAACACAACTCAAATCTCAAAGGGCAGGAAGAATAAGATAAAAGTAAAATGTTCTCTTGTCAGAGTAGGAACAAGTATTAAACGCTGGTAACTACGCAGGGGGATCATCTGTTCTCTGCACTGTAGCGCTCTTATGCAATATTAAACTAAGCACAGATGCTTTAAAGTCTGTTTCCTGTTAATACTAAACTTTATTCCAGTCTGAGTCACATTTTGCACAAAACAGAGTGATTTATAACAAAGAATACAAATATACTGTTTGTCCTTTTTATGATTTTACTCATTTTTCTCACATGATTGCAAGTACATTAAGGTTTCACCTTGTGATATGATAAGAATTCAGTTACTTTAAAACACCAGTATTGGATTTAAGAAAAGATCATTTGGACTGCACCATCATTTCACGGTGGATAGCAACAGTGTGTATTTGCCCTCTGCCACTGAAAGAGTGAATAAGTGTTTAGCACTGTAAGCGTTCATGTTTCTGTTATCTCAGCAGAAGCTTAAATACTTTTAAATATGTTGACAAATTCACGAACCAGGATTGCAGAGGCACGATGAGAGGCACGGCAGTGAAAGTAGCAGCTATATTTTGAAAAAGGCATAGAAGCACATTTTCATATAATTTGTATGTTCTTATATTGCTAAGGTTTCTGAAGATGACAGTTGTATGTTTATTAAAATACAGCAGACACGTTTGCTTTTCGGCTGGGATTCACATCAACAGACTGACAGCCGTAGTTTGATCAAACTTTCCACTGAAAATGTATCAGAAAGTTTGACCAGCCTTTACCCAAATGTATTAGAATTTGGTTACAAGTAACCGACGCTCTTCCTTGTTATTAATACACCACGGCAGCCATCGCTTAGTCTCTCTTTTGTGCGATATTACTGAGCTATTACTGCTGGGCAGCATGTGTAATTTAAAATGTGCAAGTTTTCTGCAGCATTTCTAATGCTTTTGTCAAGGCTTGTCACTCCATTGTGTACCTGTGTGTGTGTTTGTGTATCTACATTTTACTATACATCCACTCTGTGTATATACACACATATAGTCACTGTGTACGTGTATAAATTTAGTCTCACTTACAGCTTACATACATATGTGTATATTTTTACATTACAGATCCATATTTATATTCCCAGATTTGATGCTGTTCATTCTTTCGACCGGACATTGAACTTTTTATTTTCCCCACTGCCTGTGACATAGTATTTTTATTCTGTTTTATTTTAATCTATTCTATTGTTTTTTTCTTAACTTTTGCTGCTCTGTCCACTTTCTGCTGCGACCCAGCAAATTTCCCACTGGGACTGATAAAGTTTTATCTTATCTTTTCTTATTATATTTTTTAATATTATTATTATTTCACTCATTAAAACGGTTGTAAAATTGCTGTTTTGGCACGAGCCAGGTAGCATGCAGCCTGCATTGATATTTAAAACTTGCAGGTGGTGATCATGCCTACAATGGCGTTCATAGACACTATTTGCAGCTGACCTTATAAAAGACAGTTGCCAATATGAAAAAGTCAAACAGCAGGAAAATTGAGAAGAATTGTGACCATAATATCTTTCTGCAGTTTTTCTTCTTTGCAGTCTCGTGTGAAATACTGACCATCGGGATCCTTTCTGGCTACATTTAAATGCGCCAAATACTCCTTTAGTTGAACTTTGCTCAACAATAGCAAACTACAAGATGGTTTCTTTACGCATGCTTCCACCTAAGGCTCCTCCCACCACCACCACCAAAGAAAAAGAAAAAACAAAACAAAAACTCAAAAGCTAAGAACAAAACCCACTTGGGTGTGTCATGGAACAGACACCAAGAGGAACATCATCTCAGAAAAGTGAGTTCCTGTGATAAAACAATCGGCTTATTTTTAACCGTTTAGAAAAACTGACGTGAAAATATAACTTGCATTTGATTTGGAACGTGCTTTGAAGAGGCTACCAGGCGGCCGTCGTCAGACACAGATATGCCAAATTAGGCACTCAAAGACAAAACAGGCTTTCAAAGCCTGCAGTTAACCTGATTAGGTCTCAGTTAGAATACAAAGGCCAAAAAAAACATTGGATTAAAACATAAAACAGAGCTTTACTGTCGTGTCCTATAAAGATGAGACATACCATGGGTTGAGAAGAACACAGAGTAAGTATGGCTTCAATTAGTCAGAAAAAAAGATCTTAAAAAATTATAGCAAAGCAATACTTCGTATATTCAGGGAAGTGCAAAGGTTTACAGAGCTCTACTTCTGACCAGACAATCAGTTTTGTAAAGCCGCACATTCACATTCAAGTACAAATTCAAGACATAGAAAAGAAGAAAATGGTTTCAAAGTTGTGTACACCCATCCTGATTCAAACTAAGTGTTAATTTTCCATTTTAATCTTCATTAATCGTATTCTTTTTTTTTTTGGATCTTATACTTTATCTCTATGAGAAAGTTCATCATCTACTTACCTGTTATATTAAGAAACAAAACAACAACAACAAAACAAAAACTCTTGGATCCTCTGGGATAAATCAGATCAGATCAAAACACATTTCTGCTCCCTGACAGCTTCAAACTTTCTATTGTTCTTCCTAGTTTAAGAATTGTAAAATGTTTTTACTTCTATAACTAAATAACTATTTACAAGATTACTAAAAACTATTTGTGAGTTGACAGTCGTGGAGGAATATTTCAAACCATCGTCAGCTAAACAAAAGAAGCAACAGGATAACGTGAAAGCACCTCACTACACATAAAAATGTGCATAGAGCATCCACAGTGAAAATGCTGAAAATATGGTCCCCATCAGTGTAAAATGGGTTGAAATGACTGCTGTACATGTTTAAGGTTAAGCACATTTGAAATGTTTTATTAGACAGATGTGATAAGAGCAGCCGTCCCTTTCCATTATTGTCAGAGCTTTGCTTGTAAATGTCACAGGAGTTACTTTTTCACATCCTATTTTCTATTCTTCACATGTTAATCAGGGTGGTTAGCAAAAAGAAACTCACCTGTTATGATTCTAAATCAGTAAGCTTGTTTACATGCTAATGCTAACTGTACTTCAACAGAAAGCACAGATCGTAACTGATCTCAGAGCAGCAGCTTGCCGGCGTGCTACACTTCCATCAATACACCTTCAACCCCAGAGGTTTACCCACATGCAGAAAGTACCAGCAGGAGCTTTCTTCTCTCAGGAACTCTCTGCAGGAGGGGGAGATACAGGAGAGGTGGAGGAAGATCTCAGCCTGGGCGTTTACCGTCTTATGTAGTCTGGAAGATGTGTGGTTGGTGGGGTGGGTGCAGTTTTCTCTGTGGTGGGGTTGGGTGGACTGTCCAGGGCTCCGTGGAGCCGGGGGGCGCTACTGCACTGGGCCCCGGTCTGATGGGCCTGGGCCCCCCTTCCCTGGCGGGTCGCGGAGGGTGGGAGTGCCTACTGGGGTCAGCGGGGGAGCTGGCCCCAGGGAGGGGTTACCTGCCCCTCCCTTCCTTCCCTCCCCATCTCCAGCTGCCTCCCTCTTCCCGCTCCTCCACAACCACCCACACATGCAGGGCCTTGGAGTGGGGGTATGTCACCAGGGTGCAGAGGAGGCTACCCCCCCCCCCCCCCCCCCCCCTGTCCCCTTCTGGCTGCCTCTGCCTCAATTTTATCCCACAACTTAGACATTCACATTATTCACACTCTCATTACACATACATATAGGATCTTGGGGGTGGGCACAATCACGGAGTCCAAATCACCATCAGGGTGTATACCTCACCCCTGACGTCGTTGCCCACCTCTCAATGTTAAATACACGTAGACATTGAGGGCTAGCAGGAGGGACCATGCGCTTACCTGCTGCTCCTTGGCAGGTAGCTCCATGCCCTCCTGGGTTTTAATTGCACCTTAGAACACATATGCATCAACACTACAATGAGCGGGTGGAGGGAGGTTTGGAGTCTTCTCCCACCCCCATTCTCTGTGGCCTGCTGGAGCGGGAGGGCTAGTAGGAGGAGTTGGCCGTCCGACTGCGGTCTGGGGTGTGGGGCCTCCCTGCTGCTGCGGAGTCGGGGTGGTCTGCCTCTCCCCACCGCAGGGAAAAGGGTAACACCACCTGGGTCTGGGTGCAATTCCCCCCTCCAGGGGCGGGGGCACCTAGACCCGGTTTGTAGAGTACGCTTGGGGAGTGTGATTGTGTGTACAGCGTCTCTTTATGTCTGTCTCCACGTTGGTTGAGTGTGGAGTGAGTGCATATGAGAGCATGAGGGTGGGAATGGATGTTTGTGTCTGTGTGTGCCTGTATGTCTGTGTCTATATGTCAGGTTGGGTATCAGACGCCACCTCTCTGGGGACACCTCAGGCCCTCCAAGGTTTGGAGGCCTATCTCCACCCACCACCACTTCCCCTGCCGGTGGCGGACTCCCTCAGGTGTCGGTGTGTTGGTGGTTCTTTGTGTCTGGGGGTGGGCGTCCGGGTACACACCGGCTCACTCCTTGGCGGCCGCTTGTCGGGGCCTGGGGCCTGGGGCTCGCTCGGGCCCCTTTGGAGGTGGGGTGCCCCCGGCCTCTCGGCCTAGGGCTCGGTCACTCAGGCGCAGCTGGGGGCCGGCGGAGCTCACGGGCGCGTCACTGCAACTCCCCCTGACTTCTGCTCCGCGGCTGCTGGGCGAGCCCTCATCTGGGACTCTCCTCAGCTCTTACTGGGACAGTGGCGCGGCTGCCCCTCTGTTGGTCTTCCATGGTCTCTTGTGTTCTGGGGGCCTCTGGATGTCTGGAGTTTTGATCTCCTCCATACCCGCTTCATACCCTGGAGGACGGGGCTGTGGCCCCCCCACACTCCCTAGCAGATCATTACATGGAGAAACCTTTGGAATGCAAGCATGCTGATCCACACAGGTATGCACACATGGGTATTCACAGACGCGGACTAAAGCTTTCTTGGCTGCTGCCTCAAAGCACACTGTGCGCTGTCTATCTTGCGTGCTGCACAATATCGTTTATTACTTAGTAAATATTGATATCTATGACTAGCTAGTTTATTGTGATGGTGCTTTGTTTTCTCTATTATTATGTTGCTCTTTGTTGTTTGCTGTCTCCTCTGTTTGTTTTTGTTTGTTTGTTTGTTTGTTTTTTTTCTCCATACAGGTGACCCAGGAGTTTTTTTTTTTCTCTCTCTTCCCCCCCCTTCTCACCGTCTCTTCTCCCCTTTGGTTTTCTTTCTTTTTCTCCCCCTCTTTCTCTCATTCATTCCCCCTGTCCTATTTATTTAAGAAAAAAAAAAAAAAAAAAAAAAAAGACAAAGGATGAACTGAAGCTCTGCCATCACGTAATGTCGCATACTGCTGTTTCTGATGTCATTTAGAAAAAAAAAAAAAAAAAAAAAGACAAAGGATGAACTGAAGCTCTGCCATCACGTAATGTCGCATACTGCTGTTTCTGATGTCATTTAGAAAAAAAAAAAAAAAAAAAAAGACAAAGGATGAACTGAAGCTCTGCCATCACGTAATGTCGCATACTGCTGTTTCTGATGTCATTTAGAATAAAAAAAAGAAAAAAAAAAAAAAAGAAAAAAGAAAGTACCAGAAAGGAGCTCCTGACATCTCAGCTTGTCCAGCTCACCTCACTGTTAGCAGGAGACAGACACACCCATGAAAAAGAAACAACTACAGTTTCTCATGAGCACGAAACAAGTAGCGCTTTCAGCAATGATGGGACCACAAAATGGTAGTAATGTAAAGGATGGACAGGCCAGGAGCTTTATGAATGCACTGTCAGCTTCTCTTATATTTTACTTTATATAAATACTTTAAATGAATGTATTCTATATAGCTCCTATAGTACCAGCAACAGAAGGATCCTTTGTCTTGATGCATCCTCAATCATCCAGGTAAGAACATCCCAAAGGTTGATTCTGTTCATCTGGACGTTTTCAGTGGGAGAAACGTTTCATCATCATCATCAGGTGACTTCTTCAGCCTCATTGACTCCGCCCTCAAACCAGCGTTCCTCCCTGTCCAGGACATGAACATCCTCATCATTGAAGGAGTCCACTGGCCTGCAGGTGTGAATAGACTGCAGAGTCCTGGCCTGACGAATCAGCTATCGAGTCATCCCTCTGATAGCTATCTTACAGTGCTACGTTTGGATTGGTTAAAATAATTAGAAATTACTTTGTAACTTATTTGTTAAACAAATTGTTGTTTGTTTGTTTTGTTTTTTTACAGTACGGTGAATTATTAAAGATATCAGCCTGACTACAGAAACTGATTCAAAGCAATAGAAGAATCTAAAACCTGAAAGGACGTAAACCTAAACTAACATTACACAATTCATCCACTGGGAAATGTGTTTATGAATGTGCTGATGGAGGTCTATTATGAAAACCCCCTCATGCCAACTGGATCAGTGACTCCAAGCCTGTGCATGCTTGATTAAATTACAGTTGTTGTTATTCAGTGGGTCAGAACACGTCCAGATTGTGACTTATTTTCAGAAAGGCTGAAAAACACTTGGGAGAAATATGAGGAGAAACACAAGAAAGATAACCTCCTACTAATTATAGCGACGACACAAACCAGACTCATATTCTCAAAGTTGGGATTCTTGATCTTCCACATTTACCACCTACATTGTTCGGACACTTTTGGCCTTAACTTTCATCAGTATGTCAGCTGTTTGAAGCAGATATTAATCCACACACTGTACAAATTCTGCAGCACGTTAACAAAACAATGATTTTAATGCACTGAAGAAACATAAAACCTCCACTTCTCCAGCTGCAGATTCATCGCCTTGACCTGCAGTTCTGTACATGTAAAGACATTTATAACATCACCAACAACATTTGTATCCATCTTCTCTGCACTACTGAGGGTGTCAGGAGACTCCAGTAGGACACAAAAGACAACCTTCACAGATCAACTGTCGCTCATACAGATGAGTCCATTCAGATTAACATGGAATCTATAGTCTAATCTGCACATCTGTGGAGTGGATCGTGAAATGCAGAAGCAAAATGTATGGAGGATATGAAGCTTCTGTTCACATATATGATAATTTATAAATAACACTGATAGGAAGATTCTTAAGGTTTGAAAGTATCTCTTTGTTTTTAATGTGTATAAGTAACATCACCTTCAGCTCGTTTAAAGATTACTCGGGTATACATCCTGTTTTCAAAAACAGAGAGTGGGTAATTGAGTTTGTTGAAGTACCCTGGTGTACAACCTACACGTGTCATATCAGACCTCCAACCCCAGCTGCAGTGAAACCAAACTCAACCAGTTCTCATCTGTTGCTGTATATTGTGTGTGTGTGTCCATGTATGAGGCAGAAATGGAGATATGGAAGTAGATAAAGCCCATGAATACATAACACTGTAATAGCAACGCAGAGATGGTTGTGAAGTAGGAATGCATTACATGCAGAGGTTCGTGGCGAGTTTCACTTTACTTTACATCACCTGCCTCATGAATTCACTAAAATCCTTTTCCATGACTGGAAGGTTTTCAACTTACATAAAATATTGTCAGAAAAAGACAAACCTGCTCTTCTAATTAGTGCTCGTAGTGCCCGAGACTTTGCACTGAACATCTGTAGCTGTATGAACAATAGCCCAGCTTGTTTTTATGTATTTATTTCATGTTCCATTTGGAGGTTTTCTGCAGAGCGAGGCCAAGCTCGCTGCCTGTCCAATGCCTACAAATTCAAAATTAAACCATGAGAACAAATAATGAAGTAGTCTGTTAAAATGAAAGAAGTTGTGTATACAGACCCGGCCTCGTCTTTGTTCTCGTTTGCCTCTCTGTCCGACCACATAGCAGAATTAATGTGATGAGGGAACCGGACTGAGAGAACATAATGAGGTTTATAATTAGCCTGTGGGTTAGAGGGCTGGTTGCTGGAGGTCAGGCCTGAATGCGTCTCTGTCGCCAGGTTAATGTATTTTAGTTTGTGTGCGCGTGTTTTGTAGGAGGAGGGTTCATTTATACCTGACCACCAATTAGCTTTCTTTTCCTCATTTTAATAGTTGTTTACAGTAATTATAATAATCAGCTGTATTTAGCAGCGTAATGTAAATACTTTATTTTTAAACAAAAGCAGGGTTGTACTTACACATTTGTAGCTTTTAGTTTTGGTTTTGCTCAAATGCTTTCATCACTCCTCCGTACCGACTCAGCACTATTTACACTTTCTGAAATCGTCTACAGTGACCACTGTCCAATTAGTCTGTGAGTAATTCTTTGGAGGACTGTTGCCAGCCACCGGCTACTCTGTCATGATGCGATCTCTCAAGTTAGCAAACAGAAGCAGCACTGTATCAGCTTCACTGCAGAGAAACCTGCTGCTGCTTGAACAAAGCAAACTGCTCACAAAACACAAGTCAGGCTCCAGGACAGAACTTTAGGCACTTTATTGAAAGCTACACCCTTCCCTCCCCTGTGATGTAACCATTAAATATGACATGAATTCATTGGACTGTAAACCTTTAATGGATGGGTTATGATACTTTTGATGTGCAAATGTAGCCATTAATGGGGGATTGAACCTGGAGTGACAGCTCTGTGGTGTAAAGGTTATGAGAGCTGTAAAAATAATAGACTGCAGACCCAGAGATTTGTTATTCCTACCAGCCTTCTAATAAAACACCTTATGCATGTGCATGAGTCAAAGTAAAGATAACGACATCATCCTACAGCACTAGTTTTACATCAGGGGACTTGTTGACTTGTCTGGGAACAGAATCCCAGATAATTCCAGAAGCACTTGTATGGTCTGTTCTGTTTCCTCTACTTGGATCAACATCAGTACATTCGTGTAAAATCACCCTTACAGCTTTCAGTGGATTAAGTGATAAAGCAGTGGTGTCCAAACCCAGGCCTCGAGGGCCGGTGTCCTGCAGGTTTTAGATGTGTCCTTAATCCAGCACAGCTGATTCAAATGGCCAAATGACCTCAACATGTCTTGAAGTTCTCCAGAGGCCTGGGAATAAATTCATCATTTGATTCAGGTGTGTTGACACAGGGTGAGATCTAAAACCTGCAGGAGTTGGCCAAGCCTGTGATAAAGGGTCGAAGGTCAGACCCTTTCTGTTATTTGTTATTACTGACACAGTGTTTGCTTGTCTCGAAATTAGAAGCCACTTTTTGCAGTGCTGCCAGGATCCAGGCAGCCAGGAGTTTTTATTGTGAAAGCAAAAAAACCTACATGAGACAGAAGTGAATGAGACCTCCTTCAGTTGAGAAGGAGAACAGAGATTACACCTGGCAAGCAGATCTACCATACTGCAGCACTTTAGCCGGATTGCAAGAAGACGAGTGTGACTGTGTGAGTGCTCGAATGTGCGTTTGTGCGTGAGCCAGCGAGAGAAAGATAATGCATCTCTGTGTGGGGGAGACATTCAAATTAAAAATGGAGAACATGAAGTGAAAAATAGTAAAACATCAAAGGAACCAGACAGAAGAACCGGTGAATAGTCGTCCCAAAATCTTCTTGCTGAAAGGTTTTGTGATATAAGCTAGTCTGAAGTGTAAAGGCCAAGTTCAGGAAAAATCACAGCGATGATGATGAACAAGAACCTAAAACTCTTCAAAGGGTCTCATCAGAATATGTGAAAATCAGCACATAATCATGTGGGTTGTGTTCAAGTCCTCGGTCCGCTGCTATCACAGTGTAGAGGTCGGCCATTACCATACTCAGACTGAAATGAATGGAAACAGCATCCTGGCAAACAATGCGACTAAAGGATTCACTGGACAGATTGTGGTGTTCTGCCACTGGCTGGTGGATTGGAGTGGTCAGGTTATCACACGTTGTTCATGCCGTTCCAATTAGTTTCACTCTGTTTCAAGAAATGCGATCATGCGTCACAGCATACAGTTTTCACAAGACTCTAAACAGTCCTGTGAAACGCAAGAAGGAGCAGCTCTATAAAAGCAGAGGCACAACAGGAAGTGTTGCAGTGGCCCAAAGTCCAGACCTCAGCCTTACTGAAATGTGAGAGCTGTGCATAAACAAACTGCAATGAACTGAAGCAAAACTGTAAAGACGAGGGGGTCCAAATCCCTCCAGAATCATCTTGAAGTTACACAAAAAAAAACAAAAAACAGTTGCTAAACAAACTATAAGAATAAACAATAACTGCCTTAAGGCACTTTATATTGTAAGGTAAAAACCCTCAATAATACAGAGGAAAGCCCAACATTCAGAGGACCACGTGTGAGCCAAGCACATTGGTGACTGTGGAAAGAAAAAACTCCCCTTTAACAGGAAGAAATGTCCAGCAGAAAGATGGTCTGACCGTTTGGGTGTGAGGCGAGGAAGACTATGCAGAGTTGTGTATGAACACACAGTAAGTATAATAAGAAAAAGGTAGCTTTTCATGTCGCAAAAATGATTTTGCCTGGATTTGAGTCTCTGGCCTCATTATGACTATAGATTAATATTTTATATAAAACTTTTTAGTAGCATAGATCTGCTATTGTGATATCTTTAGCTACTATGGAATTCAGTAGAGAGCAACAATGACATTTCAGTGCATTGTCTGTCAGTGTTTAAAAAACAGCAGGGATGAATCAGAGGCCTGCAGAAGGCTGTTGGTCATTCTCTCCTTCTGTCATTCTCTCCTACAAAGGATCAGCAAAAGGATTATGAATAGTAAAGAAATAGAAAAAAGACATGGAGCTAAATTCATATGCAATGTTGATAAAAGGCACTGCGGTAATGAGTGTGAGGTAAAGAGAATGCTTGAGAGGGAGGCTAATGAGACACAGAGAGAGTGCAAAATGTACCCTTTTCATCTAGGTGTCTGCTCCTGTAGTAACACACACAAAAAAGGTTGTTACGACAAGCTCCCTCTTCCCTCTGGCCTCCTCCTACCTCTGTCTTCCCCTCTGCCTTCTTTCAGTCTTTCTCCTGCACCGTTCACTGAGGAGATCAGAAACTATCACACCAAGAACAGGTAAGAACAGAGAAAAAGTGAAGGATAAAGTAAACCATCAAACACTGAGATGGAAGTGATTTGTGGGCTCACATGTCTCCTGAGACCCACTTAAGGCCTTTGACTGTCTCCTCTGCTGCTGGATAATGAAGTCCAATGGTGTAGTAGAGGGATGGCTATGATCTTTGGTCAGCGAGGCAAACATCTTACTTACTTAACTGGTCAATGCCATCCAGGGCTGGCCAATGCCAGGTCAGCTTGCCTGGTCTGTCTCTGGAGAGGAATAAAGACAGAGATGAGGAATAAGGCTGGAAGGATGCTTTAGCTTTGCTGACTGAGTAGAAATATCGAACCTACTCTTAAAGCTGCACTAGAGATCATCACTGACTTAAACTGCACTTATTGGTTTAAACAACCTGCTAAAGAAACTGCACTTTAAGTAATCTTCATCTTCATGTTAAATCTTCATATATGTACACATATTACTGCTACTATTCATAACCATCATCATTACCATTACATTAATTATCATTTCATCAAAGCATTTATTCAATAGATTACACATGAGAGCTTCTGTCTGGGAAAAGGTCAGAAGCGTCAACGGGCGGGGTGAGGCCGAGTGCATGTTGAGGTCGAGACACACACACACACACACACACACACACACACACACACACACACACACACACACACACACACACACACACAGTAGTTAGACTCATGTTTAGGCACGAGTTCAAATAATAGTTTGAAAGTTTCAAAATTGTGTCTTTGTGTCTGCCTAAGGGACAGTTTGTTCCAGGAGATTAGTGAGAGTTAGAAGATTAATAGGAAGCACCTGGCCTCGAGACGGAGAAGATGTCCTTTTAAGTGTGTCAAAAGTCGTCAACATTTATTGTATTGTATCTGCTTTGACGTGTGAGGGGGCCCCATCAATAATACCCTGGTGTTATAAAAACAACTGCTTGTGTATCATTGGGCAGAGATCGATGCTGGCGTGTGCAGTGTTCATCTCCCCACGCGTGTGTTTATTAAAAATCATCGTTTGACTTAACTCTTCTGGACCATTGTTGTTTTTGTGCTCACCCTCAATATTTGAACCTGTAACAGTGGCTGTAGCTCAGGAGGTTGAGCAGATCATCTACCAATCAGACGGTTGGTGGTTTGAGTCCCGGCTGCTCCAGTATCCTTGAGGAAGATACTAATTCCACGTTGCTCTCCGACGCATCCATTGATTCAAACCACTTGAGCGTAGAAAAAAAGTGCTTGGGTGAGAATGGGGCATGTTGTACAGTCTAGTGCAGTGTAATGATATAATGATTATAAAAGCATGAACCAGTCCAGTCTATATGTTTGGTTCAGATCTGATAAAATGACTTGTTTTTCAGGCCATTGGAGTAAATGTGTGTTCTCATATGCATATACCAGTGCTCTCCAGGATATGAATGTACACACTGAACGACCATTCTCTCCTGGCAGCGCTGCAAGCACTAAATAGCTCATTAGCTATTGGCCATAATCCTCTTGTGCTCCCTCTGTTTTGCCAGATAGCCAGAGTGCAGTCTCTGCACAGAAAAAAGGAAAAAGCAGGCTCTTTGAATCTGTAGATGTTTAATCACCTTCCCCTCTTCTGTTCTCTTCTTCTTTCATCTCTCTGGCCTGCCACGTCCTGACTGGCTGCCCGGTCGAGCATGATGTAAACTTTATTCACAAAGGGACAAATCAAAAGTTTGACATCACTAGAGTTCAGATATTGGTACCATGACTCTGTCTTAACTGAGCCTTTGTAAAAGGGGATCAATTGTCGGCTCTGAAAAAAAGACAAATGAGCTTTACAAATTGTTTCTTTCTCTTTTCCTCTCTTCTTTTTTTGTGTTATCAGAATCTCTGTAACTTTCTGAACCCTCTGAGAGCACAACGATTTTTATTCACATTATTTTATATACTCTTTTCTTTATTCTTTTGCTTTCGCCCCATTTCATTTCCTATTTCTATTGTTTGCTGCTAGACGATTAGATTAGAAAGTTGATTGTGTTTTGATGTTCGAGTTGGGGATAGTTAGAGACTCTAAGGAGATTCACATAAGGAGCCCAGCTTTACATTACTGAGTCAAAGTCTTATCAAAATGTCACCAGATAAGCTGAGAAAGGTAAAGAATGTACTCTCCACATGAAAAAATGTGTATTAAAGTCTAAAAGGAACAGCTCAGTGCTTTGGGAGATATGCTTGTCAAACTTCTTGCTATGAATTTATCGATGTTCTTACATTAATCACAAAGCTAGTAGCTAAAAGCTAGAAGCCAGTGCCTTCACATGAAGTCCAGAAACAGGGGCACACTGATCGGTTACCCCGTTTAAGTCTGACAGCACAAAAATAATCTGAACTTGACTGAAATGAAATAAACACAGACACAAATGCCAAAGGACAGTTTGTGCTTATCTCTGTGATGCTAATGTCTTCTAACATTGAATGCATTGACCCCACCAGCCTCAATGAGCCTTAAGGGTTCATGGCCCTGCTTTAAGCTCACCTCAATGTTGTAGCAGACGAATATATTACAAATGACTGTATACAAGGAATTCCACGAAGAGTAGAAATGTTGTCAACATGCAGATAAAAAATAAACGATGTGCACCTTCACAGCACCTGCCTCCTTATTGTTGGCTTCTACAGAGCGTTTTACATTGTGTTTCTAATTCACACACACAAACTCACAAGCCTTTAGGAACCGAGCTTCCACGCAATGTGAGGCAGGGAGGGATTGGAGATCGAAACGTCAGCTCTGCAATTAAAAGATATCCTGCTCTGCCACCTGAGACACAGCCGACCTGAGTCTAAAGGCCATTTTGGGAGTTCAAATTAATTTCACTTTATAGACGTGGAAATGTAACCAATTTGGCAAAGCTGAATCTCCTGGGTTAATGACATCATGTGAAAAAAAAAGTCAAGTTAGCCTGGTTTCAGCAAGTGACAAGACAGATTTGGCTCTTCATTCGCCTAAGCCATATAGTACGATGACACCCCACCAAACCCTGATCCATTCCTCTTTTGTTGCTTTTCAAATTTGAGTAGGAGATGAGGACAGGCTGAAGGTCAGTGACTCATGTTTAAAGCTTGAGTAGGACTAAACACAGGATACCCACGTTTACTACATCGGCTGCAGAGTGGGTAATGTAGCAAAATAGAAAATAGAAGATTCAATCTGATTGTGCACTGCAGCGCATCAGAAAACAACACTGAACAAACAGGCTACAGCGTTCCAAACACCAACAACGGCATAAAAAGTAGTGGTGTGCGGATCGATACTGAAATATCGATTCTTCCGATACCAGCAATTTATGTTCTAGAATCGATTCTCATATTATAATATCGATATTTTAGTACTCTGGGGTAAATTTGTAGTTTTTCCATTAAAATGAACGCAGTGGAAAGAAACTATACAATTCGGATCGTCTAATTTAGAAGGAACTACTTCCTCTTACGCCTTTGATAGTCATATGCGGAATACGGCTGTATAAATGTGTCGCAGCCCCTGGCGTGCACACTCACAACAATGGCTGAGCGCAAACAGAGTCCTGTGTGGACACATTGTTGTGGCAACACTACTGACCTCGTCAAACACCTCGGAGTAAATCACATCAAAGAATATGATAAGCTTATGTTGAGGCGAACTGAAGAGGAGGAGAGGGACAGGTGCTGCTAGGGCGAGACAGACGTCTCTCGCACAGTCCTTTAGTGCTGCAGGCAGGCAACATGCTCAAATAGTGCACAACGTCAGTTTTTTTTATTTCTATATGATTATTCTGCATTATTAAGCAATAAAAACAAGTTGTCTGATGTCCTCTAATCATTACGAAGCAATATGGTTATGTTATTATTACAATTACATAATACAATTATATAATGTATTATGAAATGCAATGAAACATTACGTTTTTGTACAGAGTATCGGTATCGGATCAGTATTGCCGATACCACCCTGAATTTTACTTGGTATCGGATCGGAAAGGAAATCAGTGGTATCGCACATGACTAATAAAAAGCAATGATTTGGAGGTTAGTGCAGGACTAATCAACCAATAAAATCAATACTGTATTTTCTGCACTATAAGGTGCACTTAAAATCCTTTAATTTTCTCAAAAATCGACAGTGCGCCTTTTTATGAATTCTGGTTGTGCTTACTGACCTCAAACCGATTTTATGTTCTACATGGCGCTCAAAAATCTGTCAAAAATGTTTTAGTCCGACTTTGCTAAGCTACGAAGCCGCACCGCTTGATGGATTGTTGGAGCATTACGACTGCCGTAGACGGGAGCCTCGCGGAGTAATCTGGGTCCTAAACTCCGTCCAATTCAGGTGCCAAAGTCACACAAACACTGCGGCATCACTGAGAGTTACAAACTGTCTAAATTCTTTCATCTTTAATAAAATGATCAGCGTTGCTGCTTTACCAGGTGCAACAATTAAGTTTAACATCCAGGCATCCATGAAAACAGAATTTATTAAATTTAACAGAGTTAGAAGTTAGCAGGAAGTTAGCTCGCTAGCTTCCATCTAAACATGATATAGCATGTTCTGACTGAGAGATTTCTGAAAAATTCAAACGTACAGCTCTGTTATCACTTCCAACATAAATGAAGACAGAAAACTAAACAGCAGTGACGTTTGTAGGGTTACTGAAGTTGGGCTAGCTGGTATATAATGATGTGCTACGTGGTAGCTAGCTACACAGTTATGTTAGCATAAACACAGTGAAGCTGGAGGATGAACATTAACTTTTTCCCACTTGATAAAAGCTAACGTGAGGGTTCCCGATGGTTAGAGACAAATGCAATCACATGGCAGGATGCTGTAAATGGACCAAACTTCAGTCAGGAGAACAACTGAGATAATCCTCCCACAATACGAGGTTAGTTATTAATATACTGCAACAACATGGGAATAGAGCAGCTGCAGAGGATTCAACATTAATGAATCAATGGTACAGAAGTGGAGGAAGCAAGCAGGAGCCGAGTAAAGTTTGACTTATCTGATTGTTTTGTTTCGCTTAATGCACCTTATAATCCGGTGAGCCTTATGGTCCAAAAAATACGGTAACTAAACTTTATCTTTGTTTAAGGCCAGCTGCACATATCTCAACAGCCATTTTTCACATGACATGACACAAAGAGCGAAGAGAGCAATTACTCACCAAAGGCAATGCCTAAAACACAGACATCACATCACAAATATGGGTTTGTTTTCCCACCTATAGGTAAAAATTTATTGTATTTGATTTGAAGTTATTCTAAAGGATGGAAAAATATTCACGAAGAGAATATTACTTTAACTTCTAGGCAGGTTTGGCCACTGAGTATCCAATTTACATATTTAATATAGTGATAATAAAATTATTGGATGACAAAAAAAATCATTCGCTCCATTATTTATTTTCTAGCAGGTACTACTTTACCAGAACAATTTGTTGGGCCTCTTAACAAGAAAAAGAAGCATCATAATTCATGAATCATTCCAATATTTAGAGGCTGAGTACTTTGCTCAGCAGCATAACGAAACTACATGACTTCCTCACTTTGGCAAATAGCTTTGAGGGTTAATCATTAAACATAACAGAAGCTATATTTGTCAACACAAATTTAGTGCATTCATTTTAACTGACTCATTTTATAAGCTTGTAGAGGCTGCTCTGACTTCACTGGGCCCGCTGACAACGACTGAAATAATATCGTGTTGGACGGCTTTCAAAACGAGAAACAAACTGCAGCCACAGTGCTCGATAATTATTTTACAACAAAACCATTTTATAACTGAAATATGTGCTTTGCTTATAATGATGGAAACAGAAAAGATGGCGCCGGTGAGGTCGGCTGCCGTCACGACTGCTCCGACCACTTTTTCTTTGTCTTTGTTTTTTAAGTTAGTTTTCAGCGTTTCCAAATCGGCAAAATCACCACCATTGGGTACATTAGGTATGACAGTGACACTCTTGTTTCTATTGGTTTACAATGTACTCACAATTCGAAGTTTTTAACTCCGGATCCGAGCTGGCCGAGTGAGATCTTGAGGGAGAACAAAGGGAAGCGGCGGCGGCCTAGAGGGAAGCGAGCCGGCGTCAGGAACAGACTGAGAGCTCGTGCACACTGCACACCTCTGCCTAGCATCCTGCTCGCCAACGTCCAGTCACTGGAGAACAAGCTTGACGACCTCAGGGCCAGGATAAAGTTCCAGAGAGACATTCGGGACTGCAATCTCCTCTGCTTCACCGAGACATGGCTGAACCCAGCGGTGCCGGACCACGCCATCCAGCCGGCCGAGTTCTTCTCGGTTCACCGCATGGACAGGACACGGGACTTGGGGAAGTCAAGGGGAGGCGGCGTGTGTTTAATGGTGAACAACAACTGGTGCAACAGTGCGAACGTTGTTCCTCTCACACGCTCCAGCACACCAAATCTGGAACTACTGTCCATCATGTGTCGTCCTTTTTATCTACCTCGGGAATTTACATCGGTCATTATAAGTGCCGTTTATATTCCACCACAAGCGGACACGGTCACCGCCTTATGCGAGCTGCATGAGGCACTCACACAGCACCAGACACAACACTGGGACGCTGTGCTTATTGTGACGGGGGACTTTAATAGCGCCAACCTCAAACGCGCAGCGCCGAACTTTTATCAACACATCTCCTGCCCCACCAGGGGTGAAAGGACACTGGACCACTGCTACACTACGGTCAAGGACGGCTACAAGGCACAATCCCGCCCCCCGTTTGGCAAATCTGATCACGCCGCCATCTTCCTCATCCCAAAATACAAACAAAGGCTGAAACAGGAAGTTCCGGTTCAGAGGAAGGTCGCGCGCTGGACGGATCAATCGGTGGCCGCGTTACAGGACGCACTCGATGACGCAGACTGGGGCATGTTCAGAAACAATGTAATTTACGGAAGCGGTTGTGGGATTCATCGGGAAACTAACGGATGATACCGTGGAGACAAAGACTATCACAACGTTTCCCAACCAGAAGCCGTGGGTGGATAAAACCATCCGCGACGCTCTGAGATCCCGCACCGCTGCCTACAACACGGGACTCATGACGGGGGACATGGACCCGTACAAAGCCGCGTCATATAACGTGCGGAGGGCAGTGAAAGAGGCGAAGCAGCGCTACGGGAGGAAACTAGAGTCACAACTCCAACAGAGTGACTCTAGGAGCCTGTGGCGGGGACTAAGGACAATAACGGACTATAAAGCACCAACAACCGGTATGACGAACGCGGCCGTGACTCTGGCAGACGAGCTGAACACTTTCTATGCTCGCTTCGAGGCTGCAGCTAAGGACTCCAACAATGCTAGTGTTAGCGGCGCTAACGGCTGCAGACAGGAAGATACTGCCAGCACCGGAAACGTGCTCGTCATCTCCGAGCATGAAGTAAGGAGAGCCTTCAAGAGAGTGAACACCAGGAAAGCAGCAGGACCAGACGGCATCCCAGGTCGTATCCTCAGAGACTGCGCATACCAGCTAGCTCCTGTGTTCACTGAGATATTCAACATCTCTTTATCTCAGTCGGTGATCCCCACATGCTTCAAAGAGTCCATCATTGTTCCTGTCCCGAAGAAACCCCACCCTGCTTCTCTCAATGACTATCGCCCTGTAGCCCTCACCTCAGTAGTGATGAAGTGCTTTGAACGCCTGGTCAGAGACTTCATCATTTCTTCACTACCAGACACACTGGACCCACTACAGTTCGCTTACCGTCCAAATCGTTCCACAGACGATGCCATCTCTCATCTCCTCCACACATCACTCACTCACTTGGACACTAGAAGGGGGAATTATGTTAAAATGCTCTTCATAGACTACAGCTCTGCATTTAACATCATAATTCCCTCCACACTCACCACCAAGCTGGAGCATCTGGGACTCAGCTCATCTATGTGTCTGTGGATCTCCAACTTCCTAACTGGCAGACCACAGGCAGTAAGGATGGGCGGACATGTCTCAGCCTCCACCACTCTCAGCACTGGAGCCCCCCAGGGGTGTGTTCTGAGCCCCCTGCTGTACTCTTTGTACACATATGACTGTGTGGCCACTACCAGCTCCACCACCATCATCAAGTTTGCTGACGACACCGTCGTGGTGGGCCTGATCTCTGATAACAACGAGACGGCCTACCTGAAGGAGATTAGGAATCTGGAGAACTGGTGCCAGAGGAACAACCTCCTTCTAAACGTCAGTAAGACAAAGGAGCTGATAGTGGACTTCAGCACTAAGCAGGAGAGGAACTACCAGACCCCCGCCATCAACGAGTGCCCAGTGGAGAGAGTGGACAGCTTCAAATACCTCGGAGTTCACATCACGCAGGACCTGTCATGGTCCTGTCACATCAACACCGTGGTGAAAAAGGCCCGACAGCGTCTCTACCACCTCAGACGCTTGAGAGACTTCCAACTGCCCTCCAAGGTGCTCAGGAACTTTTACTCGTGCACCATAGAGAGCATCCTGGCGGGAAACATCTTAACCTGGTTCGGGAACAGCACCATGCAGGACAGACGAGCTCTACAGAGGGTTGTGCGGTCAGCTGAGCGCACCATCCGCTCCGAGCTCCCTGACCTGCACTCAATCTATAGCAGGCGGTGCCGGACCAAGGCCAGGAAGATCGTGAAGGACCTCAGCCATCCCAACAACAGACTGTTCTCTCTGCTGAGGTCAGGAAAGCGATTTCGCTCCCTGAAGACCAACACAGAGAGACTGAGGAGGAGCTTCTTCCCGCAGGCGATACGGTCTCTCAATCACACCACCACACAGTACTGACCCACACATACAGTTCTTACACACACTGGACATTCTGGACATTGTTTTCACTTCATTACTTAAATCACGCTGCTGTTATTGTGTATATGCTGCTGTTATTGTGTATATATTTATTTATATTTCTTCATACATTCTTATATAGTTCTATATTGTGTATTTTGTTGTACAGTTATTTTATTTTCAACTTTAATTTATATATTTTATCTTATTCTCCCAGTTAAATTTACCCTTCATTCTAATTTGTGTTGTACAGTTATTTCATTTTTAACCTTCATTTATATTTTATTCCTTCCTAGTTAAATTTACCCTTTTTAATTTTTCATATTTATTTCCTATCTTATTCATAGCCTTTTCCTTTTTTGTTTTCTTTAGGTCACGAGCAGTTGTCCAAGCATTTCACTACATATCGTACTGTGTATGACTGTGTACGTGACAAATAAAATTTGAATTTGAATTTGAACATTTTAATGAGGAAATAATAGCATCAGAATTTATGAACTTTTAGATCACACTGTGCAGATATCAGACGCTGTATCCAGACTGTAGATCCACATTTTAGTAAATTACAGATTTAAAGGCAAACTGATCTCAATAAAAATATATTAATTTCAGAGAGATGAGCCATTAGTGCATTACATATGAAACGGATGACTGATGTAGAAAACATTACCGCTGGATTATGAGACTAGCCACATAACTTTCCATTTCATTTAGTTACCTAACTTTCCATTCAGGTCAAACAAGAAAGGGGTAGCAAAGGACAGGAAATCGTTTATCAAGGGCGCCAAACTTTCATTGGAGACACACATTTCATAATTTCCATAATAAATCACCAGAGATGAGAAATTGGTTTGTCCTTGTCATTTCAATTCTTTCAAAAGTAATCAAGCAGGCTGGGCTCTGAACATTTCCTCAGCATGAAAATTCCTCTGCACGTACTTCACTCATGAAATTCTACTTTCGTCTTGAGAATAAAAGCAGTTTGTCTTATTTGAAATGCCTCAAATAATTTGTAACAAGAGCGTAAATTGATTCAATTTCCAATAATATGAGACCAGGAAATTATATATATTATCACAGAACTGGGAAATTGTCTGTATTTTTATATAGTTATTACTGGAGATTGCTGATAGACTATTTGATTGCGCCTGGGTAAATGGGGTCAAGAGTGATGTTAGTGGTGGCTAATTTCTCAGTTATCGCTTCTTTATTATTTCTTTGCGAATCACTATGGTTGATCTAACGTCTCGGATGTTGTCAATAATCTCTAATTTAGTTTGGCTTCTCACGCGAAGATAACAATTCGATCTGTAGCAGAAAGCTTTGCCATGACTGTTGATTGAAATGGTGATCAATTATCACACAGTTTTGGATGTGTTACTACGAGCTGGGCAGACGGCCGGCACGCAGGACCATGCAGGCTGCGTACCGAAGCGCACAGCATGCCGCCCAAAGGCAGGACCCTCGCGCACCTTGACCTCCATTTCCAGCTTGGCAGGTCCTGCTGGCGCGTCAGCCTCCGCCTCACCCCGAGCCGCGCGCTGTCCACCCTTACAGTGATCACCCGGTTGCTGTAACAGTAGCCTACATTCAACGGCTGCAGCCCTCCTGCTGCCAGCTGTCCACAATAACACCAAAAACAACAACAGCACAAGCAGCGCACAGGTTTTAAGCCGGTGAGGCATGATTGTAGATGCAGTGAAGGTGAGTCCATCTCATCTGCAGCAGTATCGCAGACCACAGCCGCCACAATAATAAAGCATTTTTTTTTATTTAATTATAAATAAATTATTTCTCCTAATTATGTCCTGGCTTTTAAGTAATTAAAAATACAAAAGGAAAAATCACAAAAAACACTTAAGGTCATGAAAACTAATTGCGATTTAGCAATTCAATGAGGCATCCACCCTATTTATTGAAAAGTATCGGTATCAGTGTTGGTATCGGAGATACTGGCCTGTATTTACTTGGTATTGGATCGATACCAAAATATGCAGTACCGCACACCACTAGTAAACAGTGTGTTAAGTGGATGCGTTGTACAGGGAGATGGCCACAGGCAGGAAAGATTTCCTGTGTCGTTCAGTGGTGCTTTTCGGTAATCTCAGTCTCTCACTGAACGAGCTCCTGTGACTGACCAGCATGTCATGGAGTGGGTGGGAGGTGTTATCCAACATTGTCTTTATCTTGGACAGCATCCGCCTCTCCGACACCACCTTGAGGGAGTCCAGCTCCATCCCCACAACATTACTGGCCAGTAATGTAATCAGTTTATCGAGTCTGTTGGCATCTGCGACCCTCAGCCTGCTCCCCCAGCATGCAACAGCATAGAGGATCGCACTGGCCACAACAGACTTGTAGAAAGTCCTGAGCATTTGCTTGCAGATATTGAAGGACCTCAGTCGCCTCAATAAATAGAGACGACTCTGGCCCTTCCTGTAAAGTGCTGTGGTGTTTTTAGCCCAGTCCAGTTTATTGTCAATGTGTACTCCAAGGTATTTATAGTCCTCCACAATGTCAACACTGACCCCCTGGATTGAAACAGGGGTCAAGTGTTTCCTGGTCTTCCTGAAGTCCACGATCAGTTCCTTGGTCTTTGCCACGTTGAGCTGCAGATGATTCTGCTCACACCACGTGACAAAGGAGTCGACCACAGCCCGGTACTCTGTCTCATCATCCCTGCTGATGCATCCAACCACCGCAGAGTCATCAGAAAACTTCTGAAGATGGAGGTCTCTGTGCAGTGGCTGAAGTCTGTGGTGTAGAGGGTGAAGAGTAGTGATGTGCGGATCGATCCTGAAATATCGATTCCTCCAATACCAATCATCTATGTTCTAGAATCGATTCTCACATTAAAATATCGATATTTTAGTCATTTAGAGTAAATTTGTAGTTTGTCATTAACAGGAACACAGTGGAAAGAAACTATAACATTCGGATTGTCTACATTCAAAGGAACTACTTCCTCTTCCGCCTTTCATAGTCATGTGCGAAATACTGCTGTATAAATGTCTCACAGCCCCTGGCGTGCGCACTCACAACAATGGCTGAGCGTAATTGTGCGGACGTATTTTACCTCCATAAACAGTTGAGACGTGGTTCACGATACATGTGGCAAAAAAGTGAGGTGTTGTGGCCATACTTGCCAACCTTGAGACCTCAGAATTAGGGAGACATTCAAAGGGGTTGTTGGGAGGGATAAATACATTTTACAGTGTTTATTTATCGGATAAAATACGTTAAATGTCACCGCTATTATTGGCCGGCCCGGAAACAGCGGAGGTGTCCAAATTCAGAGGCTGCTTCCACCTGAGGACCCGGCCTTCGCGATCTAAAGAAAGCCGGGTAGTGAAACTCTGCCGTCTGCTCCTTGCTATCTAAAATATAACCGTGCGCTGGCGTAAACTCTCGACCGTCTCACACTTCTGTTTATTAATCAGTTTCTGTTTGACGTTTATTCAGCTGTGTAAAACCCCGGAGTAACCCTCCCGAGGGATTAAAAAAGTTAAATTAAATTTAATCTAATCATTTTAATCTCAGCCAAACCGATTCACCCACGAACAAATAAAACACCGAAAAAGCCAAACAAGAACATTTTTAAGTTATCAAAGTGACTTAAATATCATGTTTAACTCGAGTAGTGAAAGCCCGCGGGGGTTTGAAGACGATGTGTGGGCTCAGATATTTGAAGTTTACACAGCTACATTCTCACCTGAAAATATGTTCAAAGTTTTTTTGCGACCCAGAAAGAGAAATAAGAGTAATATTAAAACTAAGTAGCTGCCGTCATTGTTGGAAACTGGAATTGGCTGGGCCGCGCTATGAATTCTGCGATATGGTTTTTCAATTTTGTTGTCCGGGGAGAAATTCGGGAGAATGGTGGCTCCGGGAGATTTTCGGAGGGGCACTGAAAATCAGGATTCTCCCAGAAAAATCAGGAGGGTTGGCATGTATGGTTGTGGCAACATCACTAACCTTGTCACCTCAGAGTAAATCATATCACAGAATATGACGAGCTTATGTTGAGGCGAACTGAAGAGGAGGAGAGGGACAGGTGCTGCTAGGGCGAGACAGACGTCTCTCACGGAGTCCTTTAGTCCTCCAGGCAGGCAAGGTGGTCAAATAGCACAACTTCAGTTTTTTTATTTCTATATGATGAACTCTGCATTATTAAGTGATAAGAACAAGTAATCTGATGTCCTGTAATCATTATGACGCTATAATTTAAGATACAACAAATAAAATACGTTTTTGTACAAAGTATCGGATCAGTATCGTCGATACCACCCTGAATATTACTTGGTATCGGATCGGAAAGGAAATCAGTGGTATCGCACATCACTAGTGAAGAGGAAGGGGGAAAGGACAGTCCCCTGTGGTGCCCCTATGCTGCTGATTACCTTGTCAGACACACACTGTGGGAGACGTACATATTGTGGTCTTCCTGTAGAAGACCACAAATAGAACAAATAGATAGAACAAAATAACACAATATATAAAGCATTAAAACATGTTAAAAACACAACAGCCCTAATAAACGCAGAGTAGTTTGGACCCCGAGGCAGGTTTCATACGTCATCACTTAAAGACCGGATAGGAACTGCTTGGCCATAGAAACCTATGCTATGAAGTTCCCGGAGCACAGTTTTTGTACTGATGTTAATGGAGGTTGGCAGTGCTGTAGTAAATGAGTGAGCAGAGTGTTGATGACTTTTATGAATTAGGCAACCTGCTCTGTGACTTTACTCGGTTTGCCCCCTAGTTGCTGACTTGTAGTGTTTCCTAAATGTCTCCAGTTTAAATTAATGAAAGGTGGTATCCTATTACAGTAAGCACTTTAGAACAACTCATTCTTTCAAAAGTGAGTAAAATTACACTTCGTGGCCATGCACTTAGTTTTGCACACCTGTGGCAATAAGACTGCAAACATCTGGATTTAAAGATTAAGAAGAGTGGACCAACACTTTGTCTATATAATGTATTTCAGGGACTGCAACAATCTTGTAACACCAAACCGACTGCAAATTAGCTTCTTTTTAAAGATCTCAACAACCAGATGGTATATAACTGCAACTAATAAAAAGATGAGTAATGTGCTAATTGTTCTGGTTCTATGAAAGGTATTTTTGTGTATTATATATATGTATATGAAGTTACATGGTGAGAGTTCTGACATTCATCAAACCTAAACGTGTTGACACAGGGAGAGAACAGGATGACTACAAAAATAGCAAAACGAATCAAACCCTAGGGGACTCGCTAATGGCAATAACACATCCGCTGCCTTTGAGGTGAGCCCTGAATCATCAAGGGAGCGAACCAAATGATGCATTTTACATTTTCCTGTGAGTAGAAAACCCTTTTTTAGTGACAATATAAAAAGCATCATGAAATCGATATAGAGCCACTTATGGTGTAACTGAATCGGAGACAGTACCTCATTCTGACATAACAACATGAAAAACGAGTCAAACACAGATCGAGTCCTTGTTATTTGTATGTTATTAAGTCTTATTAAAGATTTTAGGCTGAACTATAGCAAGATGTTATTTCTAGTACAACTGAAACCAACCAATCAAATAACATGGATGCTGGGTGAATGAAGGGTGAGGCAGTCAGATCTTAAACGCTCCGGGGAGAATACAGGTGCTCCTAATCGCACCAGGAACCTGCAAGACAGTACAAAGGGATAAACAGGTCCTGGTCAAAGCCAAGGCTGTCACACCTTAAATCCTTATCAACAACAGAGATTTTAATTATGCTAATAACAACAACAACAACAACAATAATAATGATGATGATAAATTCTTATGAGTTCCCATTCGTACCAATGCCCACCTCACTTCGTTTACTCACTTCTCTGCCACTGAGGATACGACACACGCGTTGATACTGTATCACTTGCTTGGTAATGTAAGCCAGTGTAATGTAATGTCCTATGAAATGTAGAGCTGTGCAATTTGTAGGTCACAACACGAGACACAAGAGTTCAGGCTGGATACACTTGTGTTTGCTCTCTTATCATCTTCTCAGATGATAAGAGACGGGAACACACACACACACACACACACACACACACACACACACACACACACACACACACACACATCGATCATTAACTCATTACCAACTAGATGCCAGCTGCATGTTTGAATGACACTAATAGGGAATGAGTGAGGAACTTCGGTTATGTTAAAAGATATGCTCTGAATGACAGAAAAGGAAAGCTAGAGAGAAATTATTTTTAGACGGCCTTGGGCTCCAGTTTGTTGCCACAGAGATTAAAGCTCAAACCAAATAGATGGCCTGCGGAGCTTCATACAACCCCTGCCAGCCACAGCCTCATCACTCCACTCGCATTTGCCCAATACCGACAGCCAGGGGTTCTCGGAGCCGTAGAAAGCACACTACTACTAACATTTAGCTCTGCATAGCTTCTGCAATATTGGCTCTGTCTTCTTATTAGTATTTTTAAAGACACATTCCTCGTATATGAAGCAAAACAAGGTTTAAAAAGATGTAATCTTATGACTGCACACTAAAAATCAGCTTTCAAAGATTCGCGTTTGCTTTTGTGAGATTGCTGCTAGCTGAACATGACAGAAAATATGTTCTTATTGTGGCAAATAGCCAACTCAGGACAGCCAGGATCATATGATCGTGGTAAACACAGCAATGTAGTAAATAGAGTGGGAGGATTGGGAGGAGGAGGGTTTAATTTAGACCTCCACACCTCTTGTTGGTGGCCTTAGAAACAGTTATTGTAGTTTCATATCAGAGGGTTAGATACTGACAACCGCACGCATTACAGAGGGAGTGTGGCAATCAGCAGCCATCTGCATGGACCACTTATCCAATTGCCTCACCATATACCCACTTTCCTAAGTTCTTACATAATTATTAGCATGACAAATAATAATAATGTTCAGTAATGCGTTCCCCTGCTATTTAGTCATTAATGCATCAGTGACGGATATTAGAAGCTGATTAATCACTGTCTGTGACCTGCTGTTCAAGCTCTGCAGGACATTAACAGTTCTTTGATGGTCTTCAGATTAAATATGAAAGCATAAGAAGCTTTGACTGAATCGTTTTTACCAGTCTCACTCATCAGAGACATCACAGGTGTCGAGTCAAAGACAAGTCTAGGGCAAATCCATCTGGGCCTGAGATGTAGTCCAGACTGCTAAACATCAAAAACTCGTCCTTATTTCAACACTGTGTTTGAGGCAACGCTTATGTGGTTTGAATCTTATACGACTTCTTCTCCCATGAAGGATGAGCTTTGGTGAGCTCTGATAAGGCTGGTTCACACTACAAGAAAACATATCTTACATCTATCCAACACAAGCACATCCTGGGATTCCCACAGTTTTCTGGCACATCCACCCACACACATACACAGGCAGAGAAACCAGGACAGAAACATGGATGTGCTTCTTTTCTCTTCGTTTCCAAGTCTTCGACTCAGTGAATGTGTCCCTCAGTTTTCTGCCCGAGCTAGTTTTGGATTCTTGCATTTCTCTTGTTTTAAGTTTGTCATGGTTCTGGCTCATTTGACCCAGGATGTCTCGTCTCTCCAGCCCGTCATGTCTCTCTCTCTCTTCTGCCTTTCCTCCTGTGCAAGCTCGTGTGTCTCTGTGTTTCCTGTTTTATTTTGACAGTCTCGTGGTCCATGTTCAGTGTGTTGTCTCACTTTGGTCTTTTGTTTTCTTGTTTTATTCATTTATTTTTTTGGAATCTAGTCTTCTTTCCGGTCATTCCTTCAGTTCATCCCGCCTCCCTTAGTTCCCGATATCTTATTGTCAAGTCTTAGCCGGGCTGTTAAGTGTTTCTTCTCTTGTCACTTCCTGTTTTATTTTTTTTATATTCTTTTGTTTCTCGTGTCTTGTGTTTAGTTTTGTGTCTTTGTCCTTTGTACCATTACGTTGTTTGCACCCACCGGTGCCCCGTTCTTCTAACTGGCCTCCTGTGCACCTCCTCAGTCTCCTCCTTAAACTTTCTTGTGTTATCTGTTCCCACTGTGTTCCCATTGCTTGTGCATTATGTTGCTGTTCCATGTTATAGACTTTATGAAAGTGAAGCTTTGCGAAACATTTAAACAATTATGGCAGAATTGCTTTGAAACAATCTTAAACCCATTTCCACAGTGACACCTAATGGTCACTTTTGCTAGTGTCACAATGCCACTCAAGCAACGCACAATTAAAAAAATATATTTTAACTGACTGTCAACATTTATGAGCAACAGATTTTGGAGAAATCCCTGTACAAAGAATGAAAGACAAAATAAATTGAACATACGCAGGTTTCATTTTCAATTTATTTAAAAAATATATATAAATAATAAATAAACAAGACTCATTTGTTTTCCTCCCGATACCTTTTTAAATCTGAGCGAATCCATCGTGGTTACAGAGGATGAAGAGACTTTCTCTAACTTTATCTGGATTGTCTACAAACATGATGGTTCTGACACTGAAATGCAGAATTCCCTCCTTTTAAGCGTTAGAACTTAAAAAAATCCAAATAGGTCACTTATAATTAATGGATGTGATTTTTCTTGCCTTTTTATTTAAGCTGTCAAACATTTTTTCCCACCAGTTTCTGGCTGCACACAACCATGATAATAATTAGAGTGAGGATGAAGTCACTTAACGCAGCAAATACATACTCCGTTTTTCTAAAGTAGAAAAACGGGAATAGACGGGAGTTGGAACTGAACATTTCTGCCTGCTTTACTTTTCCCTTTGAAAGTGCAAGCAGTCTCTGTTGAGGTCATTCATGAAGTCAGTGGCACTCTCCCAGCAGTCTGGTTTTTCTCATTCTTTCTCTTTTGTCTGTAATTACAATTGAATATATATATATATTTTTTTTTAATTACGCTTTGGATCAGGATGTTTAAGCGGATAGATGTTAGTCTTATACGTCTTCACAATTCACAGCAGAACTAAAAATGAGACACTGGGTATTTTCTTCTATACACACTTGTGTGTTTGCGTGTAAGAAATGTATTAAAACCATGGATTCAGTAATTCAAGCCCAGCTCAAATTACTCTAGTCCATCAAAAATAGGCTGCAGGTAAACCATCTGTTGAAGTGTAGTGAAATGCACCAAAGCCTCAATTACCCATGGTCACATGATGTTTGGAATCACTCTGTGGTGATTGGCAGTATTTCCAGGCTGCACTTTTTACAACGATCTCATATAGAAAACTATTTCTCTATCAGTAATATGTTTTCTTCCTGTCTGCTTTCAGAACTGCACATGCTAGCAGGCTGTTAATGCTATCCATCAAGTCTAACAGTCTTCAGTAACCTCAGCTACGACAGCTAAAACAAGGTAGCTACAGTGGGCTAACGTTAGCTTTTAAAAAGAACTTACTTCCACGTGTCATTTGGAGTCTTTTGATGCTGAGAGCAGCTTGGTTGCTGACAAACAGAGTCTGCATTGTACGCTCAGATTTTATCCCTTTCTTCTTTAAATGTGAGGTGCAGTCAGAATTTCCAAGTAAGAAATGCATTCCTGCCCGTGCACTGCTGCCTCTGTTGGGTCCATTGCGTAACTGAGGACACCAACATTAACAGGACGCTTACATTAAAGCCTCTTAATGCGTGATTTGTTGAGTTTCTGGCAATGTGTGGAATTACCAAAATTAGAGAGGGCATAGCCTAACATATGAAACAGGAAATGACTGTCGTGTAATCCATTTATTTCAACAAAGTAACTATATTCTCTGTTCATTTTCTCTGTTCTGTTTTAGGGTCTTGACTTTTTTCTTTCTTTTTCCCTCCTTTTTTTAGTGACTTTAGGAAAAGGCCAAGATTTGGGATTAAATGTAGCCATAGCATTAACCAGCTTATAAAACAACACAACAGGTTGTGCTGCCATTTTCTGCTTGGTCAGAGGGCCCGGTGGCGCCAGTGTCCGGCAGCCTCGCCTCTGCCCCAGGGCAGCTGTGGCTACAATGTAGCTTCATCACCAGTGTGTGGATGACTGAATGTAGTGTAAAGCACTTTGGGGTCCTTAGGGACGAGTAAAGCGCTATACAAATACAGGCCATTTACCATTATACTGTCCTGCAACAGGGACAACACAAGCAGACAGTGTTGGTCAAGTTACTAGAAAAAAGTAATCAGTAACTAATTACTGATTACTTCCCCCAAAAAGTAATCCAGTTACTTTACTGATGACTTACTGATTTTCAAAAGTAATTAGTTACTTAGTTACTTTTTAAAACATGATTTACAACCTGAATAGGTAATAAAGAAATAGATCTTTCAGCCCAATTCTACTTTTTCTACATAATCCATCATACAAAATGTAATCAAATGGAAAAGTCTCTTTTTAAAACTTGTTTTATTAGTTTTAATCTTTTAACTTTATGCATCAAGAAAAAATTTAATTATATGCAACATTCTCTGACTGGAAGAAATTAGTTTAACATTTAAACCTATTTTCTGCACATTCCAGCACATAAAATATTTTTTTTTGTGTTTACACTCACTCTTTCAAATAGATGCAAGTAAAACACAGCAGGAAATAAATAAAGTCAAAGACTCAGCGGTCCTTTTGCTCTATTTTCACCTGTAAAGCAGGAGTGGGGTAGGCGGAGGTTTACCCTGGTGCAGGTGTGTTGTAGCGGTCAGTGGAAGGATACGGCAGCTTCTCTGTGAATGTTTCTAGTCTTTAGTTTCAGTGTTAGTGTCCTGATGAAAAAAACCTTCTGAAATTGTCAAATCTAGGTCCCAACTCTGTAATATGACGAGTCGCCTCACAGACGGTGTCTGCTGCCTGGCTCTTTTGCCAGCATTTTTATTATGTCTGCAGTCGTGCAAAGATCAGACAGCTGAGTTGTAGGTGGAAGATTAGAAAATGCCTTATCTGAATTAATAGATGGACAGAACATCTGTGTCAAGTGTAAAAATGCTCATCTTAGCCTCAGAATAAGAATTACAATACAGCCAATAAAATGTGTAGTTCAGTGTTGGGTAAGTTACTTTAAATTAGTAACTTAGTTACATTACTAGTTACTTCTATCAAAAGTAACTCAGTTACTTCAAGTTACTCGTTACTTTCAGAGTAACTAGTTACTAGGGAAAGTAACTTTGGTTTTACTCAGAATTCTCTTGTTAATGTGTTGCTTCTGTAACTGGATGCCCAGCAAGTTTGCCAGTCTTCTAGCTTGCTTACTTGCCACAGTGCACTGTGCCACCTACCAAAAGAAAGGAAAAAATAATGTGCACATTTCCACGAGAGAAATCCCACGCCTGATTCTATCCTAGCCATTCTATCCTCGCTTTTTACATCCAACACAAAAACTGCAGTCGTGGTGCTTTCGATTGTACTCAGAACTCTGAAATTCTGCCTTCTGAATAGGAAGATGTAGGTAACACCAGACTGCAGATGAGCTGCATACAGGGCTGGACTGGGACAAAAAATCGGCCCGGGGAATTTGACTAGAGACCGGCCCACCATTATAGGAAAAATCATAAAGCCTTTGAATGAAAACAAACACTGTTGTGACAGTGATGTTCACTGTTCTGATGGTATATATGCATCAATCTATCAATCGTTTGTTGTAAGACTCAGATAATTTTTTTTTTTAAAGTGAGACATTTTAAATGAGAATAAGAAAGTATTTCTTTGTGCCCCCCTCTCCCTGTTAATGCCCTGCATGGACCCCTGGCAACACTTTGCTAGACCCGCCCCTGCACAGTTACCAGCTGTCAGCTACTTAGAAAAGGATCCTGGTGTTATTTGTCTCTCAGAAACAGTTCATAACTTCAACTCATCCATGTCACCTAAAAGGTAAACCTGTTTCTCCATCACCTGTTCAGCTCTGATTATTCAGTAAGGACATCTCCTGGTTTCATCTTCATGTTTCCCTCTCACCACATAACCAAACCGACATCATGACCAGCAGCTTTACAGCTGTGGCTCCAGCAAACATCAGCTGATACTAGAAATTAATATTAAATAAATTCTAACAACAGCTGATCAAGCTTAAACGTGCTGCTGTTGTTTAGCGCGACATCTGCTGGTTTCCTCTTTCGGCGCAAAGTGGGCGATAAACAAACAAGAGAGAAAAGCCGATCAGCTGATCATTGATCAGTTTCATGATCGAAGTAGAAACAGGAGAGGGAGGGGGGAGGATGAGAGAAGAAGAAACAGCTGTGCAGCGTAAAGAGACAGAATAACTCCAGCTTTGTGCCTTTTTCATTGCAGCTGAATTACGGGACAAACTGTTCCTTTTCACCTCAATAAGAAACGCGTAATATTCTGCAGGTCATAGCTTCTTACCTGAAGTTCAGTTCACCTGACATTCGGACCAGCGGCCGCTTCGGGTCTCTTCTCCTGCCTCCCCTTTCCTTCATCCACCTGCTAGCTTCCACCACTTGCTAATGTTACTGAATCTGTGGAAGCTCCGCGATAGCCACCACACGAAGTAACGAATAATGAGCCTATCTAAATCCCAGTAACGAGTAACGCGTTCCTGGTTTTGGCATAATAACTAGTTACCGTGCTCGTTACCACAATAATAACGTAGTTACTGTAACGCGTTACTTAATAACGCGTTAGTCCCAACACTGGTGTAGTTAATCTGTTGTCCATGGCAACAAGCAAGCAACGCCAAATTATTCTATAATGTATATCTAAGAAATGTACCATGTTCAGATTTTAGAAATATTTCTCTCACTTGATTTTATTAGTTTTACTTTCAATTAAAACAACAAAAAAAGAGATTTCAGTCAGACACATTTAGGTTATTTTTTTATTTTGTGACAGTCTCAGCATTGTTATATCTGGCTACCATGGTTACCATGGTGTTATTCTTATCATGCAAGGTCGACAGAGAAGACTGTGTCAGTGGCCCAGTCCTCTGCAGTGATATCTGCACTGTGAATCCACAACTGTTTCAGATCAGGGCACAAAAATCTCATTAAAGCTGTGATTCTTCTTGCTGTTCTTCCTTTTTTGGTTCATCATGAAGTTTAAAATCTCCTTCACATTTACTAAAGACCCATAAGTATTTTAGACAATGATATAATTTTTGCAAGGTTTTATTTGTACACCATCACAGTGGATTTTCAGTCACGATGTGCCTAATGTTACCAACATTGGTAACATTAGGATTGTCAGACTGTGTGTTTTCCTTTTATCATGACAGCAGTTAAAAAATAAATAAATAAATATATATATATATATATATATATATTTATATTTTTTATACATGGGTAAAGATTGCTGTCAATGACTGACAGACAGTGACTCCCCCCCCCCCCCCCCCCCCCCCCCCGCCCCGCCCCACTGTCTTCTGCTTTGAGAGGCTCTCCCAGGTGTTTACAGCAGCTGCCTTCACTTGCTGCTTGTTCTACTGGGTTGATACCAGGTAACTGGCCTGGAGTATCCCATCTCTTTGCTATAGAAGCTCTAGGTTTGCTTTTGCTTCATGCTTTGGTTCATATATATTTGCACAGCGCTGTCTCATCAGTTTTGCAGTATTTGACTGAATCTGACCCTCGGTGAATTTTTACGTTTACTCACAGAGAAACAGTCTCTAATTTTTATGCTTGATTCATTTAAATGGAAAGAGACAGAGCATCAACCAACAATATAGAAAAGACCTATTATACCAAAGTTATAAATTGGTGTGCATGTCATTGAAATGTTGTGGAAATAAGGATTTGATGGTCTATAAACCAGCCAGAATTTTGGGTGCAACAGTTTTCTAGATTAAAATCAATCAATAACAAATCCTCCTGATCTCACCTCACTATGTCTGTACAGTACACCTGTCCACAGAATCAGTTTCTTCAACTCAGCACCAGCATAAGCAAGAGCAAAGAGCAGGACTTCAGGGACAACACCGTAGAGCTGCAGTAGACTGGAGAAGTCTCCAAGGCCGTCAGCAGAAAGCTTGAACGAACAGGCCTCATCTTCTCATTTAATTGTCCAACTCACTATACACCTGGAAGTAATTCCATAACAGTTAATACAATAAAAACAAATAAAACAAACAAAAGCAGAAACAAACACACACAAAAACAAACATGTCATTGTCCAGATAAGGATGTGAATATTAACTGATACAGAATATAAAACTTTTTTGGTCCTGGGTGAGTATCCAGACTAAACGTGAGTCAAATTACCACTAGAACTTTGCCCTGACCAGCAACACCCCAGCCTGGGTCTCGTTTGGATCACCTCGTAACTGGTCTGTAACCCATGTACTGCCCTGGCCCATAGCAGGAACCATGGGCAGGGATGTGGAACTCGTTTCACATCGTGGGCCACACATAGCCCACTTCGTGAGTGGGCCTGACCAGTGGAGTTCCCTTTCTATCAGTGTAAAGGAGTTTAATGAAACACAGATATCTTGCGTTGCAGTTTCAACTGTGTAAAGCCACTTTACTTTGCGCTTTTATTGTGTCAGACTTCCTGTTCTGTTCTCAGTGAAACGACACAAACACGTTGCTTCAGAGTGAGTAAAAACGTTTATTTTTTGAAAATACTCATGCAAAACTATGTATTTTATTTATCTGTCACATGCTATAACTTTGAAAGTTTACTCAATGTGGTTGAATTCGTTTTTTATTGTATATGCATGTCATTTGTTTGTGGTGTGGAAAGACTGGCTAAGAGATGTGCATGGAGGAGGTTGGCTAGCTGGTTCAGCATGATTAGCACCCTTGGAGCAGAAAGAGGTTGGTTTAATGTTTTACCAAGGGTTAAGAGACAGAAAGGTTGTCGTTAATTCATTTTATTAAATGCTGCAACATAAATAGTTTAAAAACTATTGATTTATGTCAATGTCACTATTTGAGTTAATCAAAATCATTTTCTATAGTAAAATATGAACATTTCTGCACTTTCTACTTAAATGTTTCATGGTATTTGTTTGTGCATCTTTATAGTTTTCACGGTGCCATATTGTCGGTGGTTTAAAGAGGAGAGAATAAAGTTGCATCAGTCGAAGCTCTCTGCGTCACGAGTGGTAATTCCAAGTGGGCAGCTACAAACTGTATCTCAGTTTTTCTGCATAACTGAGAAATGCTGCTCTTAAGGAGGGCCTTCAAATCCAGAGACAAAGAGGAGTTGAAAAGGGTGCAGAGAGAGCTGAGGGGACTGATAAGGAATGGGAAGGAGAGCTACAGGCAGAAGATGGAGAACCAGCTTCAACAAAACAACGTTGGTGAAGTCTGGAGAGGCCTCAGAACCATCTCGGGCCACAAACAGCAGAACTCTCTGCCTGGGAGGGATGTGAGATGGGCAAATGAACTGAATCATTTCTTCAACAGATTTGACTCAGCCATGAGGCAGTCTGCAACATCGGCTGCAGACTCACCCACCCCCACTGCTGCTGTTCCACCTCAGACACTTCACACCTCCTCTATTCACCCTGCTCACTCCCCCCCACCCCCAACAACAGCATCCAATACACACTCAACACAAGGCTCCAGCCTGTCTCTCTCAACCACCCAGGTTAGGAGGGAACTGAGGAGGATTAATGGCAAGAAGGCAGCGGGCCCAGATGGCATCAGCTCGAGGGTCGTCAGGTCCTGCGCGGACCAACTGTGTGGGGTGATGGAGCACCTCTTCAACCTGAGCCTGAGGTTGGGAAGAGTCCCACAGCTCTGGAAAACCTCCTGTGTTGTACCAGTGCCAAAGACTTCACGCCCCAAGGACCTCAACAGCTACAGGCCGGTGGCTCTGACATCCCACCTGATGAAGACCCTGGAGCGGTTGGTCCTGGCTCAGCTTCGGCGCCTAATAAGCTCATCACTGGACCCACTTCAGTTTGCCTACCAGCCTGGCATTGGAGCGGATGATGCCGTCATTCACCTCCTACATCGTTCCCTCGCTCACCTGGAGACCGCTGGAAGCACTGTGAGAATCATGTTCTTTGATTTCTCCAGTGCCTTCAACACCATTCTTCCCTCGGTTCTAAAGGACAAGCTGGTGAACTCTGGAGTGGACCATCACCTCACTACCTGGATCCTGGACTACCTCACCGACCGACCACAGTATGTGAGGACTCAGGGCTGTGTGTCGGACAGGGTCGTCTGCAGTACGGGGGCCCCACAGGGAACGGTTCTGGCTCCGTTCCTCTTCACCATCTACACTGCAGACTTCTCCCACAATTCCACCCAGTGCTTCCTGCAGAAGTTCTCTGATGACTCTGCAATAGTCGGCCTCATCACTGATGGGGACGACAAGGAGTACAGAGGTCTGACCCAAGACTTTGTGGACTGGTGCCAGCTGAACTACCTCCAGATCAACGCCAGTAAAACCAAGGAACTGGTGGTAGACTTCCGCAGGCACAAGCATTCTCCACTGCAACCACTGAACATCCAAGGTATGGACATTGAGGCTGTGGACAGCTACAGGTACCTTGGTGTTCATCTGAACAATAGACTGGACTGGACTCATAACTCAGACGCCCTCTACAGGAAAGGGCAGAGCAGGCTGTACCTGCTGCGGAGACTCAGGTCGTTTGGAGTGGAGGGCCCACTCCTGAAGAAATTCTATGACTCTGTTGTGGCTTCTGCTATCTTTTATGGCGTGGTCTGCTGGGGCGGCAGCATCTCTGCTGGGGACAGGAAGAGACTGAACAGGGTGATCCGAAGGGCCAGCTCTGTTCTAGGATGCCCTCTGGACCCAGTGGAGGTGGTGAGTGACAGGAGAACGGCGGCTAAGCTGTCATCCCTGATGGACAACATCTCCCACCCCATGCAGCAGACTGTGACAGCACTGAGCAGCTCCTTCAGTGGGAGACTGCGGCACCCACGGTGTGGGACGGAGAGATTTCGCAGGTCTTTCCTCCCCACTGCTGTCAGACTCCATAATAAAGACTTTAACTGATCAAGCACACACATCCACACATGTGCAATAATACTAAGTGCAATAATCCTTTCTGTCATCGTTGTATTTTTACTCAGTTGTATATAGTATTTGTATTTGTATTCTATTTTTATCTTATTGTATATTTATTTTATTTTATTCTACTGTATATAGTATTTTATTTTATTCTATTCTGTACAGTTGTGTACTGTATTTATTCTTATTGTATTCTAATTTTTGCCTCATAACTTTTGCACTGTCCACTTCCTGCTGTGACAAAACAAATTTCCCACGTGTGGGACTAATAAAGGTTATCTTATCTTATCTTATCTTATCTTATCTTATCTTATCTTATCTTAATCTGTCACTGTGACTCTTTGGGCAAAATTTCCTGGCAGCCCAGACTGCCTACAATTATGAAACAGAACCTTTTTGTAACTTCAAGCAAAATGTTCTTTTACTGTGAACCCACTGTAAAAATAAATCAATACATAAAAAATACAGGAAGGCTTCTGTCATATATCTGTTCATCTGTTACTTTGGTGTAATATGAATGACCATCAGGGAGATCTTTAAGAGGAAAAACTCCTAAAAAACTTTAAAAGTCCAAAATTTATCCTCTTCACATTTTCCAAAGCTGTCCAGTAGGCTGCATGGGAGTCTTTGCCGGGCTGATTCGGGCCCATGACCCTTATGTTTAATACTCTCGCTTAATGGATTAGACTTTGACTTTCCAATTCGGTGTTGCTTAAACTGTCTTTAGGGATGTGCACATCAGCAGTGTGGTGTGAAAGGAGCACAAGCTTCTGCAGGAGGCTGAGTTATACCCGCACAACCTACAGGCTCAGTCTCATAAAGAATGTCTGGATTTCATTTGCTATGGAGTTGCTCGTGGAACCAGAGCTGGGTATATTTCATGTTATTGTTTTTCCCAGAGGACAAGAGGATTATGTCCATGTTCCTTCAGGTCAGGAAACTGGTCCTGATGGTCTTAGTGCTGATGCTGTAATGCAGCAGTTCAGGGCATCGGGCCTTTGAGGATTCCCCGGATGGAGCGCTCGAAGGCGTCCCAGCTGGAGACTTCATTGTCCTGCTGAGGTCGTCGATGCTCACGGTCATGACAGTGAAGTGTGAAGTGGTGTGACTGGGATGAACCACCTGCATGTGGTGCTCTGTTACTGGGTTTCTGTATGGCTTTGTTAATCACGCTCCAACATGTTTGAGCATGAAGGTCCTGGTGCCAAATTCCATAACTGCACTTGGCACCAGGACACGCAGTGAAAGTAAGTCAATGATTCATTTTATAATTAGATCTATATGTCACAGACATTTGGGTAAAGAGAGGAGCTGAGCTGTGTAAGTAACACTTGGTGGCGAGTTGGATTACAATGTCATACAGGTCTGTGGTGCCCAAACATGCTTCTGCTCCCACAGACGTGATGAGTGGTAGATGTTATTTAGCTTATTGCACTTGCTGTTTTGACCTGTATCAGATCTAAACGACACCATAGGCGTACGCTGTTAATATAGATTTTTAGTGCATCTCCATTCTTCTCTTTGTTTGCAACACACTCCTGAAAGGCCGTGATTGGTCTCTCTTTATTTTCCAGCCTGCTCTAATCGTGCGCCTTTTACTTAAACTAACAACCACTACTTGAATTTGATGTATGAGATGTGCTCCCTGCTCTGTCATTCGCCGCCGTCCTTTGTTATATTATGTTATATCCTGTCACAAAGAGCGGCTGGACTCGAGGCGCAGCACAGGATCAATGTTCAACATCATTCTTCCCCCTGACATATTTTCCTCTGAGGAGCAAGGTTGCAGTCAGAAACAGTTTGTTCATGAGTGATTTTGCACCGCCTGTTAACTCACTTAATGCACCGAGTATACCACTGGCAGGACAGGTTGAACACAGCTACGCAGCCCATCGTTTTTCACGGAGATCCCTTCAAGTTGGCCGGTCAATATGCTTGACAGAGAGTTATGGCAATAATTCTTTCTCTCTTAAGGCTAATGCAGTGCATTGTGTGTGTGTGTGTGAGCCACTGAAATTACCATATATCCCCTTCCTCCATTAGAAAGAAATAGAGGGTCATATTCTGCACATTCACTGTGATGTAAGATCCCACAGGTCTCCACAGGTGCTGCACAGCAGGGATGCTGCACAACACTGTCTCCCCAAAATCTGTGAAAGCATCAAAAAGGTTTATTGATTCATGTTCAGGGACACACACGTTCTTTTTTGTACGAATGGATGTGAAAAAAACGTTTCCACAGTTTGAAAGAGGTTAAATAATCATTTTATCCAGTCTTGTCATCAGATCTATTCATGTATCTATTGTCACGTTTTAGTTAATGGACTTGCAGAGTAGACAGACAGTTTATTAACACAAACGACACCAGGTGACACTATTTACAACGTGCTGGAGGGAGGGGAGGGGGTCCAGGGCTCCGGGGCATGTGAGGGGAAGGACGGAAATCAGACACACTCCAACGAATCTCTCTCCTCTCGCCACAGCGGGGTAACACAAATCCACTCACTCGTCCACACGGTGACAGGCGGGCAAGGGAAGGTCCGGGGTAGATCTGTACACAGAAACTAGAGTTAACGACGAACAGACGGAAACAACTTTGCAGAATTTAACTCACTAACGGCCGAGTGACTGACGCTGATAGCTGAACGATCCAGCGACGACTGACACAGTGCTGCCGTCTTAAATAGGCCTTGCGATCAACCAGATAGGCAGCAGGTGTGGAGATGGCAGGTGCGTGGGCCAGGGGCGGAGCTTATTATGGGCTCCGCCCCTGGCCCACGCACCTGCCATCTCCACACCTTTTTTTTTTTTTTTTTTTGCCTGTCCCGTTTGGCTCTTTTGCCATCAGAATTGTCTAAAGGCAAAGAAAGATGCCCAACGGATTTACTTTACCAAATTGACAATCCCAGCCTTGCCGTAATGGTCCATTTGATTCACCTTTTATTGTTTATTTTATTTTCACTTACTGAATACGGGACAGACTTGACTGGGGGAAAGAAGGGGAGAAAGAAAGAGGGAAAGAGAAACAGCTGAGAAGAGGGACGGGGGAGAAGGGCAAAAGACAAAAACCAACAGAACGGGCAGAAAAAGAAAAAAAAGAAGAAAAAAAGAAAAAAAATCCATCTATCAATCACCTGGATCACCTGCTGAGAAAGAAAAAAGAAAACAAGCAGAAGAGAACAAGAGTAATAGAATAAACAACATCACAATGATATATGGGAATATGACAGTAAATACTAAATATTAAACATTATTGTGCAGCACATAAGATCAACAGAACACAGTGTGCTTTGAGGTAGGAGCCAAAAAGGGTGTAGTTTGTGGGTGTGATCACCCGTGTGTACACCTGTGAGCATGGACGCGCTTGTTTTTTTTAAAAGGTTCCTTCATGTAATGATCTGCTAGGGAGTGTGGGGGGGCCACAGCCCCGTCCTCCAGGGCATGAAGCAGGTATGGAGGAGATCAAAACTCCAGACATCCAGAGGCCCCCAGAACACAAGAGACCAAGGAAGACCAACAGAGGGGCAGCCGCGCCACTGTCCCAGAAAGAGCTGAGGAGAGTCCCAGATGAGGGCTCACTCAGCAGCCGTGGAGCAGAAGCCAGGGGGAGTTGCAGTGACGCGCCCGTGAGCTCCGCCGGCAGCCAGCTGCGCCTGAGTGACCGAGCCCCAGGCCGAGAGGCCGGGGGCACCCCACCTCCGAAGTGGCCCGAGCGAGCCCCAGGCTCCAGGCCCCGATAAGCGGCCGCCAAGGAGTGAGCCGGTGTGTACCTGGACGCCCACCCCGGACACAAAGAACCACCAACGCACCGATGTCTGAGGGAGTCCGCCACTGGCAGGGGAAGTGGTGGTGGGGGGAGATAGGCCTCCAAACCTTGGAGGGCCTGAGATGTCCCCAGAGAGGTGGCGTCTGATACCCAACCTGACATATAGACACAGACATACAGGCACACACAGATACAAACATCCATTCCCACCCTCATGCTCTCATATGCACTTACTCCACACTCAACCAACGTGGAGACAGACATAAAGAGACGCTGTACACATGATCACACTCCCCAAGCGTACTCTACAAACCGGGTCTAGGTACCCTTGCCCCTGGAGGGGGGAACTGCACCCAGACCCAGGTGGTGTTACCCTTTTCCCTGCGGTGGGGGGAGGCAGACCGCCCCGACTCCGCAGCAGCAGGGAGGCCCCACACTCCAGACCGCAGTCGGACGGCCAACTCCTCCTCCTAGCCCCCCCGCTCCAGCAGGCCGCAGAGAATGGGGGTGAGAGAAGACTCCAAACCTCCCTCCACCCGCTCATTGTAGTGTTGATGCATGTGTGTTCTAAGGTGCATTTAAAACCCAGGAGGGCATGGAGCTACCTGCCAGAGAGCAGCAGGTAAGCGCATGGTCCCTCCTGCTAGCCCTCAATGTCTACATGTATTTAACATTGAGAGGTGGGCAACGACGCCAGGGGTGGGGTGTACACCCTGTCATGGTCCTGGGTCGTGCGACCCGGTGTTTTGTGTTTAGTCTATTTTGATGTTTATTGATTGTTTAGGTTCATTAAGGTAGTCCAGCCATTTGTATATATCACCCTTGCATTACGTCTCCCTTGCCCTTCGTGTGTTTATGTCTGTGCGTCTTGTACTGTCAAGTTCATGCTGTCAGTATTGTCACCTCCCCCTGTACTACGTCTCCCCGGTTTATGTCTCATGTTTCCTGTTTTACTTTGAAGGCCTGCATTCACTGTCAGTGTATTCAGTTTCACTCCTCCTGTCCTGTCGTTAAGTTCATGTGTGTCAGCTGCGTTCCCATGTGTGGCCACTTTCCCTGATCATCCCTCATGTGTATTTAGTCTCTGTGTTTCTTACAGTCTGTGTCGCGTCGTCTGTGTTCCCACCCTCCGTGTTTCCATGCCTGGTCTGTTGCCTTCCAAGCCATAGCCTCACCATCGTTTGTTCCCAGTTTAGGTTTCTGTTTAGCCACGTTATCCCTGCTGTATTTGTACACCTTGTTTTCAGCCATATTAAAGGCTCGCCTTCTGTTAAAGCTCACTCCCGTCTGCTCACTCGTGTACACACCTGGGTCCATTACACGCATTCTCCACTCGGTCCGTCACAGCGGACCGTGACAGTACGACCCAGCAACGCATGAGAGGGAGATCATCCAGACGGTGGAGTCGCTCTGTGGTAAATGGCTGCGGTGCTCCGAAGAGGAGGAACGGGAGGAGTTAGCCCGCCAAGTGGGAGTATGCATGTCTGTGTTTCCCTGGCTATGGGAGGCACTACACCCGCTGATCACTGACCTTCTCGTCACCGCTCTCCAACTCCGTCCGCAGCCGCGGCTGCCCAGTGTGCGGGCTGTGCCGCCAGAGCCCTGCTGTTGTCCCGTTTCCCCGCTGCTTCGCGAGCCGGAAGCAGTGGCAGTCGGAACGGTGAGGCTCGCCACCGACACACCTTCCGCTCGCGCCCCGTCGGCGTCCGCGTCTTCACCGCGGTCTGGCCGCACGGCGTGGCGCACGGAGACGACGGAGGCCATAGACTTTGGCGAGGAAGAGCAGCAGCAGGTGTTACGGGCTTATCGGGAGGATGAGCTCCGGTGGAAGCCCTGGCTCATCCCGGAGGAGGACCTCTCACCTGCTGCACAGCCTACCAGCCGCTCGCCGTCTCCAATCCGCTTAGACTTCACTTCGCCTGCCTCATTTCTGGCAAGGATGTATGCGGGAGACGGGGAGATCGCCGCTACGCCACCCTCTGCATTGGTGCCATCAGCGCCCATCGTGCCAGCTACCAGAAGGGGGCGGCGCCGGCGCCGCCGTTGCACCGCATTAACTCCGGTGAGTGACTGCGTTTTCGTGCCTCACGTCCCTTCTATGAAGCAGAGTGAGACAAGCATTGATTTGCCGAGGCCGGAGACTATAACGGAATTGGGCTCCAGAGCTGAAAGACCTGTGTGTGACTGCTTTGAAGGAGCACACAACAAAACCATAGACCATATCCCTGACTCTGTAGGATCCAGGATTTTTTCTAGCGTTGCTCTCACAGTCGCGCCACATGAAGCCCAGGTTCATGAGACAGCGAAAGGGGACCACAGGTCGGCCGTACAGGCTGCTTCTCAGCCTGCTAGGAATGGCGTGAGCTTTCTCTCCGCCTCAGACTGCCTTCTGCTTCAGCGGTCTCTTCCAGCTGGAAGGTCCGAGGAGCCCGTTCAGCCTCATGCCTCGTCAGCTGAAGGGCCCGAGGAGCCCGTTCAGCTTCCTTCCACGTCAGCTGTACACGCTGCTTCTCAGCCTGCTAGGAATGGCGTGAGCTTTCTCTCCGCCTCAGACTGCCTTCTGCTTCAGCCGTCTCTTCCAGCCGGAGGGCCCGAGGAGCCTGTACAGCCTCAAGCCATGTCAGCTGGAGGGCCCGAGGAGCCCGTTCAGCCTCACGCCATGTCAGCTGGAGGGCCCGAGGAGCCCGTTCAGCCTCACGCCATGCCAGCTGGAGGGCCCGAGGAGCCCGTACAGCCTCAAGCCATGTCAGCTGGAGGGCCCGAGGAGCCCGTTCAGCCTCACGCCATGTCAGCTGGAGGGCCCGAGGAGCCCGTCCAGCAACCTTCCTTGTCAGCTGGGGGTTCAGGAGAACCGCACCAGCCTCATGCCTCGTCAGCTGGAGGGCCCGAGGAGCCCGTCCAGCAACCTTCCTTGTCAGCTGGGGGTTCAGGAGAACCGCACCAGCCTCACGCCACGTCGGCTGGAGGGCCCGAGGAGCCCATCCGGCCTCAAGCCACGTCAGCTGGAGGGCCCGAGGAGCCCATCCGGCCTCACGCCACGTCGGCTGGAGGGCCCAAGGAGCCCATCCGGCCTCACACCACGTCGGCTGGAGGGCCCGAGGAGCCCATCCGGCCTCAAGCCACGTCAGCTGGAGGGCCCGAGGAGCCCGTCCAGCAACCTTCCTTGTCAGCTGGGGGTTCAGGAGAACCGCACCAGCCTCATGCCTCGTCAGCTGGAGGGCCCGAGGAGCCCGTCCAGCAACCTTCCTTGTCAGCTGGGGGTTCAGGAGAACCGCACCAGCCTCACGCCACGTCGGCTGGAGGGCCCGAGGAGCCCATCCGGCCTCAAGCCACGTCAGCTGGAGGGCCCGAGGAGCCCATCCGGCCTCAAGCCACGTCAGCTGGAGGGCCCGAGGAGCCCGTCCAGCAACCTTCCTTGTCAGCTGGGAGTTCAGGAGAACCGCACCAGCCTCATGCCTCGTCAGCTGGAAGGCCCGAGGAGCCCGTCCAGCCTCATGCCACGTCAGCTGGAGGGCCCGAGGAGCCCGTCCAGCAACCTTCCTTGTCAGCTGGGGGTTCAGGAGAACCGCACCAGCCTCATGCCTCGTCAGCTGGAGGGCCCGAGGAGCCCGTCCAGCCTCATGCCACGTCAGCTGGAGGATCCCGAGGAGCCCGTCCAGCACCATGCCACGTCTGCTGGGGGGCCCGAGCCGCCCGTCCAGCACTATGCCACGTCTGCTGGGGGGCCCGAGCCGCCCATCCAGCCATCTTCTGCTTCTGCTACGCCTGGTCCGGCCTCTGCTTCTGCCTGTGCTTCACCTGGTCCGGCTTCATCAGAGTCTTCATCCTCGCCTAGTCCAGCTTCTGCCTGTGCTTCGCCTGGTCCTGCCTCGCCTGGTCCAGCCTCTGCGTCAGCTCCTGCTTCGCCTGATCCGGCTTTGGCTTCTGCTTCTGCTTCTGCTTCGCCTGATCCGGCTTCGGCTTCTGCTTCTGCTTCGCCTGGTCCAGATTCGGCTCCTGCTCCTGCTTCGCCTGGCCCAGCCTCAGCGCCTGCTTCGCCGTCGTCTGGTCCAACCTCTGCATCAGCTCCTGCTTCGCCGTCACCTGGTCCAACCTCTGCGTCAGCTCCTGCTTTGCCGTCGCCTGGCCCAGCCTCTGCCTCAGCTCCTGCTTCGCCGTCGCCTGGTCCGGCTCCGTTGCCTGTGGCTGCCACGCCACCGCCTGGTCCGGCTCCGTTGCCTGTGGCTGCCACGCCACCGCCTGGTCCGGCTCCGTCGCCTGTGGCTGGCACGCCACCGCCTGGTCCTGCCTCGTCTGGTCCTGCCTCGACTGGTCCTGTGCCCACCGGGCCTCGGCCAGTGCGCCTGACACTGGAGAGCCACCGCTGCCTTCCGCGCGGTCGGCCCCCTGAGCTGCTCCGCCGTCCCCTTCGCCGCCGCCGTTGCCTTCCGCACGACTGGCCTCCTGACCGGCTCTGTCACCTGTGGCGCCCGCCTGGTCGGCCCCCCGACCGTGTGACCCTTGAACTCTTGTGCCCGTTGGCTCCGGGTCGGCCTCCTGAACTGCACCGCCACTGCCTCCCGCATGGACGGCCTCCTGATGGGAGATGGCGTGGCCCGTTGGGTTGCCAACCCCCGGGTCGGCCGCCTGAACTCATAAACTGTGGGCTGGTGTGTTGCCGCCCTCCGGGCCGACCCCCTGAGCTATGTTTGGACTGTTGTCACGTGCTCCAGTGTTTTTTGTTGGCTGTTTTTTTCTTTCTTATTCTGGTCCCTCCGTCCTGGTCCCCCGCCGCTCGCCCGGGCTCGGTGGTCTGTTTCTTTTGGTTTAGGGCTGTCTGGAGCCAGCCCTTGGTGGGGGGGTGGTGTCATGGTCCTGGGTCGTGCGACCCGGTGTTTTGTGTTTAGTCTATTTTGATGTTTATTGATTGTTTAGGTTCATTAAGGTAGTCCAGCCATTTGTATATATCACCCTTGCATTACGTCTCCCTTGCCCTTTGTGTGTTTATGTCTGTGCGTCTTGTACTGTCAAGTTCATGCTGTCAGTATTGTCACCTCCCCCTGTACTACGTCTCCCCGGTTCATGTCTCATGTTTCCTGTTTTACTTTGAAGGCCTGCATTCACTGTCAGTGTATTCAGTTTCACTCCTCCTGTCCTGTCGTTAAGTTCATGTGTGTCAGCTGCGTTCCCATGTGTGGCCACTTTCCCTGATCATCCCTCATGTGTATTTAGTCTCTGTGTTTCTTACAGTCTGTGTCGCGTCGTCTGTGTTCCCACCCTCCGTGTTTCCATGCCTGGTCTGTTGTCTTCCAAGCCATAGCCTCACCATCGTTTGTTCCCAGTTTAGGTTTCTGTTTAGCCACGTTATCCCTGCTGTATTTGTACACCTTGTTTTCAGCCATATTAAAGGCTCACCTTCTGTTAAAGCTCACTCCCGTCTGCTCACTCGTGTATGCACCTGGGTCCATTACACGCATTCTCCACTCGGTCCGTCACAGCGGACCGTGACACACCCTGATGGTAATTTGGATTCCGTGTATCGTGCCCACCCCCAAGATCCTATATGTATGTGTAATGAGAGTGTGAGTAATGTGAATGTCTAAGTTGTGGGATAAAATTGAGGCAGAGGCAGCCAGAAGGGGACAGGGGGGGGGGGGGGGGGGGGTGGCCTCCTCTGCACCCTGGTGACACACCCCTACTCCAAGGTCCTGCATATGTGGGTGGTTGTGGTGGAGCGGGAAGAGGGAGGCAGCTGGAGATGGGGAGGGAAGGAAGGGAGGGGCAAGTGACCCCTCCCTGGGGCCAGCTCCCCCGCTGACCCCATATAGGCACCCCCATACTCCGCGACCCGCCAGGGAAAGGGGGCCCAGGCCCATCCAGACCGGGGCCCAGCGCAGCAGCGCCTCCCGGCCCCACAGAGCCCGGGACAGTCCACCCAACCCCACCACAGAGAAAACTGCACCCACCCCACCATCCACTCTTCTTCCAGACTACATAAGACAATAAACACCCAGGCTGAGATCTTCCTCCACCGCTCCTGTATCTCCCCCTCCTGCAGAGAGAGCCCCTGAGGAGAGGAAAGCTCCTGCAAGATGTGACAATCTTCCCCACCAGTTGAAGAGCCCCCCAGGTGGCTCGATGCACCAGCGGCACCCTGCTCCAGGGCTGGGCCCCCATGCACCCACCCGCCCACAACCCCGGCAACACACCAACCAGGACCCAAGCCCCCGAGGCCCGGCCCGGGCCCCAGCCCAGAGACGGAGCGCCCCCAGAACCTCACGCCCATCCCGGACCCACCCAGGGGCAGCCAGGCTACCAGGTCAGTAACCCACGTCCGTCAGCACAGACCCTCCCCTAGCCCCGCTGCACGCAGCCGCGAGGAAACAGTCACCTGAGAGCCAACAGAGCCCCTAACCGGACATGACCGCTACCCCGGGTTGAGCCCCCCAAGGAAAATGCCTCCGGGGAACCCCCCGACGCCCTAAGCCTGTCCTTACCCCCACACCAATCACAACAGTGAAGGCGGGACCAAATTATGACCCCCCACCCCCACTAGGTGATGGAGCTGATCAAAGGAGCCCAGAGCAATTGATCTGATGTGGTGGCAGAGGCTGCATCAAGACTAATGTAATCTAATAGATAATTTCTATATTGGTTAGAATTAAGATTATTTTTATTTTTCCAGTTCATGAGGACAGTTTTCTTGGCTATGCATAGGGCAGTGAAAACCATATGGGCGATATTCTTTTCTGAAGTGACATTATCTAAGCTGCCCAACAAACACACTAAGGGGGAAGTTGGAATGTTACATTTCAGACACTTCGATAAGTCTTCACATATCTCGCACCAAAACTTCTGAACTGGTGGACAGAACCAAAGAGCGTTGGTGTAATTGTCCGGTGAATTGGTTTGGCAGTGTGAGCAGTTGTTGGTAGACGTAAAGCCCATCTTGAACATCCGATGACCTGTATAGTGCACTCTATGTAATATTTTGTATTGAATTAATTGAAGACTGGGATTTCTAATTAGATGAAAGGTTTTTAAGCAAGTCTGAGACCAGAAGTTTTGGTCTAAGTTAACTGATAAATCCGCTTCCCATTTTGCAATAGGAAGTGATATTGATTCATCTGTTTTAGAAAGCATTCTGTATATTTTGGATAGTAATTTGGGGGTTTTAAGAGTAAGAAATTGAACCACACTTGGTGGTGTTTGTAGTTCAACTTGACCCGGTTTAAATTTCTTTTTTACTATGGATTTAATTTGTTGATATTCTAAAAATCTTTTCTTGTTGATCCCATATTGTGTAACTAGTCCGTCAAATGAAATAAATTCTGTTCCTTCTAGTATATGTTCTAAATATTTGATTCCTTTACCACTCCAATCTGAAAAGTTTATCATATTATTGTTTTGTAATATGTCAGGGTTGTTCCAGATAGGTGTATGTTTGCATGGGATTAATGAAGACGCCGTCAATTTTAGAAACTCCCACCATGCTGTCAGAGAAGAGCTGATGTTGATGCTTTTAAAGCATTCATGTCGTTGGATGTTTGAGCTGATAAATGGTAGGTCTGAGATCTCTAGATTATTGCAAAGTGCTTGTTCTACATCTAGCCAAGGTTCATCTAAGAGGGTGTGTTTTAGCCATCCTGAGATAAACTGAAGCCTGTTGGCTAAGAAGTAGTGCTGAAAGTTAGGCAGTTCTAGTCCTCCTTTATCCTTGGTCTTTTGTAGTGTTTTTAAGCTTATACGTGGGGGTTTATTTTTCCAAAGGAATTTGGACATACATGAATCTAGAGATCTGAACCAATCTTGTGGCGGTTTAGTTGGGATCATTGAGAATAAATAATTTATTTTTGGTAAGACCATCATTTTTATGGCGGCAACCCTTCCCATGAGTGATATGGGTAGACATTTCCAACTAGCCAGATCATCTTCTACCTTCTTTAAAAGTGGGATATGGTTTAATTTAGTTAGATCTGCAAGCTTGGGAGAAACATTAATACCTAAATATTTTATATTTCCTGATTGCAGTGGTGTAGAAGAGGAATTATGGAGGGAGCAATTAATCGGTAGAACTGTAGATTTTGACCAGTTAATTGAGTAATCTGATATTCTTGCAAAAGAGTTTATCAATTCAATCACCCCAGAGATATTGGTTTGTGAATTTTGGAGAAAGAGTAACACATCTTCTGCATAAAGGCTGATTTTATGTTCCACGTTCTTGCATTTTATGCCCTTAATTACTGAATTCTGTCTAATTGCTGCTGCTAGTGGTTCAATAAAAATTGCAAACAGTGAAGGGGAGAGTGGGCATCCCTGCCTGGTGCCCCTCAAGAGACAGAAGCTGGAGGATGTCTGGTCATTTGTTCTAACACAAGCTGTTGGGGAATTATATAATATTTTTAACCAGTTTATGAAAGAGGATCCAAAACCAAATTTGTGTAAAGTTGCAAATAGAAATTTCCAGTTAACTCTGTCGAATGCTTTTTCTGCGTCTAAAGAGAATATTGTAGTTTCAAGGTTTTTACTGTATGAGTAGTCTATCAAATTAAGTAATCTACGTGTATTTGTTGATGAGTGCCTACCTTTTATGAAACCAGTTTGGTCAGGATGAATTAAGAGGGGGGTTATTTTCTCCAGTCTCTTTGAGAGAGCTTTGCAGATTATTTTAAGGTCTACGTTTATAAGGGATATTGGACGATAGCTTGAGGGATATACAGGGTCTTTGCCTGGTTTTAGCAGGAGATTAATGTTTGCAGAATTCATATTTGATGGAAGTCTGCCCTTTTCTTTAATTTCCAACAACGTTCTGTAGAAAACTGGTGCTAGAATCGACCAGAATTCTTTGTAGAATTCTGCAGGAAAGCCGTCTGGACCTGGAGCCTTATTATTGGGCATACTTATCAGGGCTTCCTGGAGTTCACCTGGTGTCAGTGGTGAATCCAGTGCCATTGCTTGAGTGTCTAATAATTTTGGAAGAGTTATGTTGTCCAAAAACTGATCAATTTCTTTTTTAGATGGGTTTATTTGTGGTGAATACAACGTTTTATAGAAATCCCTGAAAATGTTGTTTATTTGTATTGGATCATATATTGTGTTCCCAGATGAATCTTGAACAGCACATATAGTTGTTTTTTCTTCTCCACACCTGCTGCCTAGGTGACCAGGTGAGAGAGAGAGAGAGAAGGAGAGAGCAAAAAACAACAAAACACATGTTGCCTAATGCAGGATCAGCTGGTGAGGCACAGGGACCGTGACATCCATTCGTTGATTATGATGTGTGCTCACGGACACATTAGGACTGACACAGGTCGCAGACTTTCTCTGCATTTCTTATGTAAGTTTGGTTTTATTTGCCATTTTTCTACTTGCTGTATTAAGCCGTCATTTTATGTCATCTTACTGTCAGCAGATTTGTTGATAACAAAGACAAAAAGGTACTTCCTGTAGGAATGCAGTTCTTTTATTGTTGTTACGGTTTGGAGGAGGACTCAAGCGCAGGACTCCGGTTCTGATGCTCACAAGAAGGGTTTATTTACAATTCACCAGGTGTATATACAAGAATGTGCGGGGGGTGCTATATACAGCTGAGTGGGGGGAGAAGGGGTCTCCAGGGAAGTCCAGGGGAAAGCACACGTTCAGATTATCCACTCACACGATCACAGGCTCACACTCCGACACTGCCACACGGGAATCACACGGGGGAAAAATCCAGGAAGCTCTGTAGACAGGGAGACACTCTTAACGAAACTTGCTGTAGCTTGACTTCACTAACGCGTGGTAGACAACGATCCAGCGACGAACAGCAGTCACCTCCTGGCTTAAATGCTGCTCCCCTTAATGAGACCCAGGTGTCTCATCTCCCGAGGGCGTGAACCCACGGTGAGTTCCGCCCCGGCGAGAAAGAAGATGAAGAGAGAGAGAGAAACAGAGAGTGCTGATCAGCGTGCAGCTGATCCGCCTGGCCGTGACAATTGTAGGACGATAGTCGTACAATTTGTGTCCACGTACTACATGAAAAGAAACGTGTCATTTCATAATATTTAGCCCTGACACTGCACAGCAAAATCTCCAGTGTTAAATTAACACTAGAGAGTGTCTATATGTGTCCACTCTTTTGAGTGTTAAATGAACACTTTTGACAGTGTTGTATTTTTAAAAGTAACCTAGTCAGTTTTGAAGATTTACAATGGCTAACACTGAGCAATGCTGATTTTCTAACACTGGAATATTTCTAACATTTTGAGTTATTTTCCAGTGTTAGAAAATCAGCACTGCTCAGTGTTAGCCATTGTAAATCTTCAAAACTGACTAGGTTACTTTTAAAAATACAACACTGTCAAAAGTGTTCATTTAACACTCAAAAGAGTGGACACATATAGACACTCTCTAGTGTTAATTTAACACTGGAGATTTTGCTGTGTGGGAGGCATAATCTATATAAGTGACAACATCATGAAACATTTTTGTGCAAAAAAAAAATTAATGAATATTTTAATTGAAAGATTTATTTTTCTTTTAGTGTTAAAAACTGTACTATATATTATATATATAAGTACTTTTATGAGTCAAGCTGATTGAGTATTTTGTTTGGTTTTCTGACTGACAGGCCAACAAACATTGAATCCAAATGTAATGAGAACCAGCACAGAACACACAGACCTGACCTGTCTGAGGAGCCACCTACTGTCCCCATTTGAAACCAGTGAGACCAGTTTATGGTCTGTTTGTCATTTATTTGATTCAAAGGGGTTTTGAAATAACCCGGCTACGTCCCTTGAATTTGCTAAGAATAACAACAAGGTCCTCTGCTAATGAGCACGAGAAGTTGGGCGTCTAGAAGGTTCTTGAAAAGTGTGACCAGCATGAGAAGTGACAGCTCGCTGGCTTCCAATCTACAGCGCAGAATTCAAAGTACAAGATGATTAATCATTCTGGCATAGAATTGAATTTTTCTTCGCATGCCTTAATATAGGAATACAAGAGATATTAAATATTTCAAGTCAAAAACATTTTTACCATCACAGGTTGTATTATACTGTAATAAATCTTCTTACATTACCAGTGGCTTGGATGATTAGTTTGTGCAGAATTCTCTTAAGTAAATAAAGCTTCATAGAGCGAGTTCACTGTTTTCTGACTGACAGGCCAACAAATATTTCGACCCCAAATTTTGTCCCCTTCCCCCTCAACATATATCTAATTTCACCTATACCTTTTGGAGTTCTGAGGCAATGAGCATCTGACATGGTGTTCAGACCCTTGGTTGTCTGTAAAGGTCTGGATAGCATCGCCTCGAGTAGTGACAGCTCCAGCTTTCAGTTTTAAAACAAATCTGAAGTGCTCAGTTAATGCTTACGATGTTTAATGAACCTGGCATTATTTTCAACGTTTCCCTGCATCCTTCAGTAAGTTAAGATGGAGACTTCCCGTCATCAGCTCATTTATTTCCTAAATTTATTCTCCTAAAGCAAAGTTTAAAAACAACTTTAGCTCTCAGGTCTTTGATTTTCTGTCACTTTGTAAAGCTGCAGTAATCTGGTAGATATTATTACTTAAATTTCAAATATTGTATTTGTTTCTTTCACAAGACGATTAAATAGTTCTCCAATCATACTTTCTCACAAATGTAATTTTGGTTTTGTTATATCTATTTTGGATTACTGTCTATATGGTTGTTCATAGGGATAGCTCAGTAGGTAGAGTGGTTGGCCTGTGATCGCAAGGTCGGGGGTTCGACTCCACTGAACGGCTACCCTGAGGTACCGTCCCTACACACTGCTCCCCGGGTGCTGCATTGGTGGCTGCTTCACTGTGTGAATGGGTGCAGACGAGTCATTTCCTATGGGGACATACACATTAAAATTATTTAATTTATTCAATATTTTTTTGCCCCTGCAGCCCCACAGAAAGTTTAATTTCACTCTTCCATGGGACGTGTGAGGGGTTATTTATTATAGAATAATAATACTAATAATAATGTCTGTATATTTTCATTCATCATTCAAAATGTTATATTACTATTATATTATTTTAATATATAGGTGAACCATTCATTTTTGCACCTCCTACTGTTACTATTGACATAATACCTTAGTTTCATATTCTGCGTCACAGTAGCAGAGCTGAGTGTGCAGTGTCGCATTAGATTCAGCTATTTTGAAATACTGACAGAATAACTTTTTGTAACACTTTGCAAAACTTGCTCACCTTCATTGGGGCTCATCTTGGTAACTGTCAGAGATTAGCCTGCACCGAGGTCCCACAAATTAACCTGTGAAGTCATATATCAATGAGGTGTAAAGCAGGAAGGGCAGGAGGGGGGAGCACAGCGGCAAGCGAGGTAAGTGGGAAGGTAAGTGAACGAGGTAAGTATATGAGGAAATGGAGGACAGTGAGGGGGAGATTGAGATGATGAGAGTGAGTGGAAATAGAGTGAAAGTGGGGAGTAGGCAGAATAGTGAAAGGAATATGGGAGGCAGAAGTAAAAGAAATCATATGCATACGGTGTGAGGACATAAGGAAGGATGGGTGAAGATGGCAATGGCCTCACTGGAATTCTTTTTTTTTTTTTTTTTTTTTTTTTCGCCTGTCCCATTTGGTTCTTTAGCCGTCAGAATTGTTGTCTGAAGACCAACAAGGATGCCCAATGGATTTACTTTGCCAAATGGATCATCGTGGCATTGCCGTATTGGTCCATTTGGTCGATCTTTGTTTTTATTATTTATTATATTTTATTTTCAGATGTTACAGACGGGACAGACATGAGTGAGAGATAGGAAAGGGAGAAAGAAAGAGGAAGGAAAGGAAAAACAGAAGGGGAGAGGGACAGTGAGAAAGGGGGGGAGAAAAAAAATAAAAAATCTCCTGGATCACCTGTTGAGAGAAGAATAGAAAACAAGCAAAAAAAGACAAAAAAAACAAAAAACAAAGCAACATAATAAACACAACACCATCGCATTAATCTAGCTAAGTGTAAACAGCAGTAAATACTAAATATTCAATGTTGTTGTGCAGCACGCAGGACAGATGTGCTTCGAAGTAGCAGCCAAGAAAGGTGTAATTTGGGTCTACGAGCAGTGAACACCCGTGTGCATACCTGTGTGGATCAGCGCGCTTGTATTCCAAAGGTTTCTCCATGTAACGATCTGCTAGGGAGTGTGGGGGGGCCACAGCCCCGTCCTCCAGGGTGTGAAGCAGGTATGGAGGAGATCAAAACTCCAGACATCCAGAGGCCCCCAGAACACAAGAGACCAAGGAAGACCAACAGAGGGGCAGCCGCACCACTGTTCCAGTAAGAGCTGAGGAGAGTCCCAGATGAGGGCTCACTCAGCAGCCGCGGAGCAGAAGCCAGGGGGAGTTGCAGTGACGCGCCCGTGAGCTCCGCCGGCCGCCAGCTGTGCCTGAGTGACGGAGCCCCAGGCCGAGAGGCCGGGGGCACCCCACCCCCGAAGGGGCCCGAGCGAGCCCCAGGCTCCAGGCCCCGATAAGCGGCCGCCAAGGAGTGAGCCGGTGTGTACCTGGACGCCCACCCCCAGACACAAAGAACCACCAACGCACCGACACCTGAGGGAGTCCGCCACCGGCAGGGGAAGTGGTGGTAGGTGGAGATAGGCCTCCAAACCTTGGAGGGCCTGAGGTGTCCCCAGAGAGGTGGCGTCTGATACCCAACCTGACATATAGACACAGAAATACAGGCACACACAGACACAAACATCCATTCCCACCCTCATGCTCTCATATGCACTCACTCCACACTCAACCAACGTGGAGACAGACATAAAGAGACGCTGTACACACGATCACACTCCCCAAGCGTACTCTACAAACCGGGTCTAGGTACCCTTGCTCCTGGAGGGGGGAACTGCACCCAGACCCAGGTGGTGTTACCCTTTTCCCTGCGGTGGAGAGAGGCAGACCACCCCGACTCCGTAGCAGCAGGGAGGCCCCACACCCCAGACCGCAGTCGGACGGCCAACTCCACCTAGCCCTCCCGCTCCAGCAGGCCGCAGAGAATGGGGGTGGGAGAAGACTCCAAACCTCCCTCCACCCGCTCATTGTAGTGTTGATGCATATGTGTTCTAAGGTGCAATTAAAACCCAGGAGGTTATGGAGCTACCTGCCAAGGAGCAGCAGGTAAGCGCATAGTCCCTCCTGATAGCCCTCAATGTCTACGTGTATTTAAAATTGAGAGGTGGGCAACGACGCCAGGGGTGAGGTATACACCCTGATGGTAATTTGGACTCCGTGATTGTGCCCACCCCCAAGATCCTATATGTATGTGTAATGAGAGTGTGAGTAATGTGAATGTCTAAGTTGTGGGATAAAATTGAGGCAGAGGCAGCCAGAAGGGGACAGAGGGGGGGGTAGCCTCCTCTGCACCCTGGTGACATACCCCTACTCCAAGGCCCTGCATGTGTGGGTGGTTGTGGTGGAGCGGGAAGAGGGAGGCAGCTGGAGATGGGGAGGGAAGGAAGGGAGGGGCAGGTAACCCCTCCCTGGGGCCAGCTCCCCCGCTGACCCCAGTAGGCACTCCCACACTCCGCGACCCGCCAGGGAAAGGGGGCCCAGGCCCATCCAGACCGGGGCCCAGTGCAGCAGCGCCTCCCGGCCCCACAGAGCCCGGGACAGTCCACCCAACCCCACCACAGAGAAAACTGCACCCACCCCACCATCCACTCATCTTCCAGACTACATAAGACAGTAAACGCCCAGGCTGAGATCTTCCTCCACCTCTCCTGTATCTCCCCCTCCTGCAGAGAGAGTTCCTGAAGAGAGGAAAGCTCCAGCAAGATGTGACCATCTCCCCCACCAGTTGAAGAGCCCCCCAGGTGGTTCGACGCACCGGCGGCACCCCGCTCCAGGGCCGGGCCCCCATGCACCCACCCGCCCACAACCCCGGCAACACACCAACCAGGATCCAAGCCCCCGAGGCCCGGCCCGGGCCCCAGCCCAGAGACGGAGCGCCCCCAGAACCTCACGCCCATCCCGGACCCACCCAGGGGCAGCCAGGCTACCAGGTCAGTAACCCACGTCCGTCAGCACAGACCCTCCCCTAGCCCCGCTGCACGCAGCCGCGAGGAAACAGTCACCTGAGAGCCAACAGAGCCCCCAACCGGACATGACCGCTACCCCGGGTTGAGCCCCCGAAGGAAGATGCCTCCGGGGAACCCCCCGACGCCCTAAGCCTGTCCCTACCCCCACACCAATCACAACAGTGAAGGCGGGACCAAATTATGACCCCCCACCCCCACTAGGTGATGGAGCTGATAAAAGGAGCCCAGAGCAATTGATCTGATGTGGTGGCAGAGGCTGTATCAAGACTAATGTAATCTAATAGATAATTTCTATATTGGTTAGAATTAAGATTATTTTTATTTTTCCAGTTCATGAGGACTGTTTTCTTGGCTATGCATAGGGCAGTGAAAACCATATGGGCGATATTCTTTTCTGAAGTGACATTATCTAAGCTGCCCAACAAACACACTAAGGGGGAGGTTGGAATGTTACATTTCAGACACTTTGATAAGTCTTCACATATCTCGTGCCAAAACTTTTGCACTGGTGGACAGAACCAAAGAGCGTGGATATAATTGTCTGGTGTATTGCCTTGACAGTGTGAGCAGTTGTTGGAAGATGTAAAGCCCATCTTGAACATCCAATGACCTGTATAGTGCACTCTATGTAGTATTTTGTATTGTATTAATTGCAGACTGGGATTTTTAATTAATTTAAAGGTTTTTAAGCAAATCTGAGACCAGAAGTTTTGGTCTAGGTTGACTGATAAATCTGCTTCCCACTTTGCAATAGGAAGGGATATTGATTCATCTAATTTAGAAAGTGTTCTGTATATTTTAGACAATAATTTGGGGGATTTAAGAGTAAGAAAATGTGCCGCACTTAGTGGTGTTTGTAATTCAACTTGACTGAGGTTAAATTTCTTTTTTACTATGGATTTAATTTGTTGATATTCTAAAAATCTTGTCTTGTTGATCCCATATTGTGCAACTAGTCCGTCAAATGGAATAAATTCTGTTCCCTCTAATATATGTTCTAAGTATTTAATTCCTTTACAACTCCATTCTGGGAAATTAATCATATTATTGTTTTGTAATATGTCAGGGTTATTCCAGATAGGTGTACGTTTGCATGGGATTAATGAAGACTCCGTTATTTTTAGAAACTCCCACCATGCTGTCAGAGAAAAGCTGATGTTGATACTTTTAAAGCATTCATGTCTTTTGATGTTTGAGCTAATAAATGGTAGGTCTGAGATCTCTAGATCCTTGCATAGTGCCTGTTCAACATCTAGCCAGGGCTCAACTAAGAAGGTATGTTTTAACCATTCTGAGATGAACTGAAGCCTGTTGGCTAAGAAGTATTGGTGAAAATTAGGCAGATCTAATCCTCCTCTATCCTTGGTTCTTTGTAGCGTTTTTAAGCTGATACGCGGGGGTTTATCTTTCCAAAGGAATTTGGAAATATATGAATCCAGAGATCTGAACCAATCTTGTGATGGTTTGTTAGGGATCATCAAAAATAAGTAATTTATTTTTGGCAAGATCATCATTTTTATAGTGGCGACCCTTCCCATGAGTGATATGGGTAAAGATTTCCATCTAGTCAGATCGCCTTCTACTTTCTTTAGAAGTGGGATGTGGTTTAATTTAGTTAAGTCTGAAAGCTTAGGAGAGACATTAATACCTAAATATTTAATATTTCCGGATTGCAGTGGGGCAGAGGAAGAATTATGGAAGGAGCAGTTAATGGGGAGAACTGTAGATTTTGGCCAGTTAATTGAATAATCTGAAACTCTTGAAAACCAGTTTATTAAAGTAATTACCTCAGAGAGGTTGGTTTGTGTGTTTTGCAGAAAAAGCAACACATCATCCGCATAGAGACTGATTTTATGTTCTATGTTCTTACATTTTATGCCCTTAATTGTTGTAGCCTGTCTAAATGCTGCTGCTAGAGGTTCGATAAAAATTGCAAAAAGTGAAGGGGAGAGTGGGCATCCCTGTCTGGTGCCCCTCAGGAGACAGAAGCTGGAGGATGTCTGGTCATTTGTTCTAACACAAGCTGTTGGGGAATTGTATAATATTCTTATCCAGTTTATGAAAGAGTTTCCAAAACCAAATTTGTGTAAAGTTGCGAATAAAAATTTCCAGTTAACTCTGTCAAATGCTTTTTCTGCATCTAGAGATAATATTATGGTTTCGATGTTTTTATCGTATGAGTAGTCTATTAAATTAAGTAATCTACGAGTGTTTGTTGAGGAGTGCCGACCTTTTATGAAACCAGTTTGGTCAGGATGAATTAAGAGGGGGGTCATTTTCTCTAATCTCTTTGAGAGAGCTTTGCAGATTATTTTAAGGTCTACATTTAAAAGAGAAATTGGACGATAGCTTGAGGGAAATAAAGGGTCTTTGCCTGGTTTTAGCAGGAGACTAATGTTGGCAGAATTCATATTTGGTGGTAGTCGACCTGGAGCCTTATTATTGGGCATACTTATCAGGGCTTCCTGGAGTTCACTTGGCGTCAGTGGCGAATCCAGTTCCATTGCTTGACTATCTAGTAATTTTGGAAGAGTTACGTTGTCAAGAAACAGATCAATTTCATTTTTAGATGGGTTTATTTGTGGTGAGTATAAAGTTTCATAGAAATCCCTAAAAATGTTGTTTATTCTTCCAGGATCATATATTATGTTCCCTGATAAATCTTTAGCAGCACATATAGTTGTTTTTTCTTTATTTATTTTTAGCTGGTTAGCTAGAAATCGACCTGATTTGTTACTGTGTTCAAAATTCTGCAAGCGAAGTCTTTGTATAAGGAATTGTGTTTTTTTATTAATAGTTTCATTTAATTCTAGTTTTGTTTTGCATATTTTGTTCAATGTTTCCTGATCTTGGTCGCACGCGTAGGCTTCTTCTAGTGATTTGATGTTTTTTTCTAATTGGAATTCTGAGAGAAGAGAGGAGCTATTCAGCAGAAAGATTGCGTCTCACGTGCGGTCTGCAATTTGTTGTCTTTGTGTTTGAGTTTGTGTATGTGTGAACACATTTCCAAGTTTTCAACAGAGAAAAGTGCAGCAATTCTTTCCTTGCATGGTTTTTCTCTTTATATTATCTGATGTGTTATTAATTTTGACAAAGAGTTATGTTTACAGCAATCAAAGATTAGACAACATCAGACAACGAGTAAGAATTTCACTTTTCTATTGGACACACACACACACACACACACACACACACACACACACACACACACACACACACACACACACACACACACACATTCAGTGTTGAATCAAATTAATGACACTCTCTAAAATGCCTCAAAGCATGTTTTTGTGGTTATGCTGCTTCCTGCCTGCATGTTTTTGGCCACTGATGGAATATTAGAGTGCACACTAACACAGCAGCACTGTAGGCTCAGATGTATTCATCCATTACCTCTTTTGCACCACTTATACTGGTATGGAAGGTGATACCACAAGAAATGCACAGGAGCTACAGATTCGAGGATGCCTGTTTTGCGATGTTCTGTTTTCCCACCTGTTGTAGTGCGCACTGGTTCTGTAGAGGAATCAGGGCAGAACTGTGACAGACCAAATCATGTTTGTTGCATTGATTGGTCCCAGTATTAATTGCAACGCTGGTTTCTTCTGATGCAGTTTTTGGACTGGTGACTATATTGTTCAAGTAAGTTTGTGATTCATATCAACAATTTCTTTCTGTCATTGTTATCTTTCTTCCTCTTTTTTTCCTCCTTTCTCTGAACTTAATGTTACCTCACAAATTGCAGTGACTTCTTGGTTTATAAAAAGGTTGTTCGGGCATTTTTTAAATGCTAATTACAAATTGCTTGACGTGCACATCCAGTTTGAGATCAAATGCAATTTATCAACATCCTCGGGTGGCTAAGAACAGACTTGGCTCTCAGTGCACATTTTATGAATCCCACAGGGGAGTTACCTGTTTGAATCTGTTAACATTTTTATGACATCGCATTCAGATTTCATAAAATATGTTTTATTTTCCTGCAAAAAAATAATACAAATCCCGACTTTACAATCTGCAAAAGTCATAATAATAGCTCATCCCGTGTTAATAAAAACAAAATGTTGTGCACTTAAAATTAAACATCCTAAAGATCACCTATATGAAGTAACATGTGACATAATAAAAACAGCTTAATAACCTTTCAGCTGCTGCTTCACATTTATGCAAACCCACATAATCGTTTTTTAAAATGATATTTACTGTACCTGCGTTATCATGACTGCTTGGTCTGCCAGTAGCTGGTGTTTTGCGCCCCTGGTATTCTTGCCCATCCCTGTCTGCGCCCCACTCATGTATTGAGCCATGTGCCTGTTTATCTTAGACGCTATGATGCCTGACAGGAGCTTCCACGTGGTCCTGAGGCAGGTTATTGTTCGTAGTTGGAGGGGACCGGTCCCTTCTTGGGGTCCTTGAGGATCAGGACTGTCCGGCCTTCGGTTAGCCATTCTGGGTGTCTCTCGTCAACCAGCAGCTGGTTCATTTGTGCTGCCAGGTGCTCGTGGAGGTCAGTCAGCTTCTTCAGCCAGTAGGCCTGAATCATGTCGGGGCCTGCTGTCAACTCTTCATACTGGAGATACTCTGTGTGTGTGTTTGTGTGTCCTGTCACACGGCTCCAATGTAGGCTTTTTAGCTTGTGTTTCCTTTATTTCCTAATATGTTCTACGTTTTCCACAATTTATTCTTTTAAAAATCGGTCCTTTTGATTTCTCATGCTTTTATTCTACATCCAGTCTCCAAAGACATTATCATTAATTCTATTGCACAGGCAGAGAGTCAGTTTATAGTGCTATTATTAAAGAGTCTGATCACAGCGTAAACCTAAAATCCATATTTTGTTCATTGTAGTAGTTCAAAAATGGAAAAAAGAAATGAAACAATATTGTTACGTAAGGACAAGGTTCCTGTCATTACAGCAAACTGCTGTTCAAAGATCCAGGAAACAAACACAGACCTACGTAGCCTTAGCATTTAGACTAGAGCCACAATATTTGGACAGATAAGTGTGCGATATAATAATTTCTCTAATGCTTTCTTCTTCCCATTAATTATGAAATAAAGCACTTTGTGGTGACATCTAACTCTGGCGGGAAGTGATAGATTTATTAAAGTGCTCTGTGCTTTAAAATCTTAGTCATGAATTATTACTATTATTATCATATAGTAATGGACATGAGTAGTGCTTTCAGTAATTTCACAGATTTTCACTGCTGGTGGCTTGTGTAGAAAGGCGTTGATGATCTGAGACCTCTCGGTACTGTCTCTAAGAACTGAGGCGCTGAAATGACTTCGAGCCAGAAGGAGGAAATATATTTGAAGGAATAAAATCCCCTCCGCTAAAAGTCAGCATCTCTTATTGATGATCGTCAGTGAAACCCAAGTAACCCAAGACAGTTTGGTTTGCCACATAGGAGAGTGTCTCCATTATTATTATTATTATTATTATTATTATTATTATTATTATTATTATTATTATTATTATTATTATTAACAAGAGACTCTGAGTGTACCAGATAAGCCGGCGTCAGGCAGAGTCAGGTGGTGTGGATATTCCACATGAGAAGAACTGAAAGAACAGTTCTCCCACTTCAGAAAAGTGCCTGGCATTTCCAGCTGGCAGAAATGCTTCTGTAGACATACGGTTGTACTGCTGTAAGAAGTGAACCTGCGAACGTGAACTTTAGAAAAAAAGCCAAAAAAAACCGAACGAAATTAAAGAAAGTGTGATGCTTGGATCCCTCCGATGTCAGCTTGACTAGCTCTTTTAATGTTCTGCGCAGGTTTCACAACCAGCACCAGAACCTACCTGCTTGAAGCAGAAATGCTAAACAGGACTGTGAAACCTGGCTATGACTGAGCACAAACCTGCAGCAGAGGCCTCAGTCAGTATCGTCTAAATGAAGACCTGTGGAAACCGCCCTCACTGCTCTTTCACATATTTCTTGAAAGGGCCTCGAGTTTCAGTAATTTTCAGTAATTTCACGGCAATTTCATTGTAGGAGTATCAGAGGAAATCCACCTTCACAATTTAGACCTATGATTTTATCCAGTGACATTTGGACAGTTGGCTCACATACTGTTCTTTACCTTGAGTGTATAATAAATAATTCTGATTTATTGGTGATGAACATGTCTACCACATACATCGACATCATCTGTGGTGGCAATTTTCAAAGACAGACCTTTAGTTGCCTCGGTGCAGTGGAAAAGGTTATCCCAACCTCCTCTTGGTCCAAAGTGCTAACGTGTGGCTTTGCATTAAGCCCAATATTATTAAGCCAGCTTGTTTGGACAGTATCATTTTTGTGATCACAACATCATCTGCATACTTGTAAATGGCTCCAGTGACATATGATGCATATTCCTCTGGGTCTGAGTATCTCGTGCATCACTGAAATGCATCCAATCAGTCTGATCAAAGAACTTCTGGAGCACAGAAACTGAACCCTTCAGTCAAGTTTGATAAGGACATTTCTGGTCACAGAAAACAGAGCAAGACAAACCGACTTAAGCCATTACACAAGTCTACTGATTAGATTAGAAAGATAGTACAACTGCAAAACTTTTGCAGCGAGGATTCTTTATCTGCAAATATTTAGCACATTTAGTATCAGACTAATTAAATATGTTTTGAGAGTATCAGATGGGATTCGTCAGATGATTTTCCTGTAGAAACATTTAATTGATGTTGATTCCCGAGCTATGCTGATACTGTTAAAAATCCCAAAGACAATGCATTGAACACATAAAACTATATATATGGAGTCCAATATAGTACACACTTACAATATATTTAGAAGGATGCAAATGCATCGTTAGGAAGAACTTGGAAACACGAGGAACACATTAATCGGTAATGCTATCATAAACATAGACGGGAAACAAGATTATGTGGATTGACACAAAAATTTATGGAAGCTGTTTGACACTGACTGTGGACACGTATAATTTCCACCATTGTATTAAGTACAATGGCCAATCAATGAACAAAGGGAAATTAGGGAAACACTAATTAGAGAATGTTTTCCATCATTGGCAGCCTGTTGTTTGGAGAAGGTGTGCTCTGGAGGCAAACGGCTGTGAATGAAAATGCATTGTATGGCTATTGTCTCTGCTTGGCAGTGGCCCTACTCCACAGAGGGGTGATAAGCTCTGTAATTGAAAAAATGTTTTTGCTTTGCACTGTTCTTGCACATTCTTAATATTGTTTTCCATTGTAGTTATGATTACCTCAGCAGGTTAGCTCGAAATGGAACTTTTCTCAGAAATAATGGAAGCACTTAAAGTCTGCTGGGTGTTTGCGCTGTGTGTGTGCATGCACATGTCACAGAAGTGATAATATAAGTACCTCTTCATATTTCCTATTCCTTTAAGCGGGTTTGGAAGTGGCGTACACACGTACACCTGCTTACACCTGCTCTTAAGGACCTTCATTCATCACGATCCTCATTTTATATTTTACCCAAAACCCTTTTCACCCTAAATTATAGCAGAGGTGATCAACTAATAGGGTCCAATGTGTTGTTTTCCATAAAAACACGACTCCAACATTTTCACATATGTGCACATAAACAAAGGGAACTGATGCTATAGGCCCAGAAAAAGAATCCATTTTCCATTATAGCCATTCAAATTGCCCAAACTTTCTGGATAATAGTTGTTTTTGTGCAAGGCTATTCATCTACTCCATCAAGAGGAGCAGAGAGTTTATTTTGAGTCTATTATTATTTTATCTGTGGCATCAAAGAGTTAGTGACTTTATGACTTAGTTAGGGCAATAGGAAGTTTATGATTCTGCACGGCCAGTGGGAACACTGAAACATCAGAGTCCCGTGTTGTTTATTTTATTGTCACTTGCAGGGAAACCGAGGAGCAGCCACAGCCAACCTAATGATTATTCTAACTAAAACCATCAATTCTAACCGTGACGGTAACAACAAATCTTGACCTAAAAAGCAGCCCTGTGAAAAAGAGAGGCTTTCGCAGGGATCGGCAAAATGATTTCACTGCATAACATTCTCCTCGCCTTATTATTTGGGGGTTAAGGGGGGTGTTAATACTGTAAGTAAAGGAATACATGTACAAAAACAAATGCACGCAAACACAGAGGCTCTTCTAGCTCATAGCCACGGTCCATTTAGCTGCTGGAGAGGCCTGCACTGATGTGGGAGTGCGGAGCTGTTGCTTGTTGCCTGCCTCTGCCATTAAAACCTGCCAGATTAACGCACTGCTAGACAGCTCCATGGACACCTCCGGCTGGGCTCTGCGGAAGTCACAGTCCATATGGCCCCCAAATCTATTCTCTCACACATAGTCACATGCCCCCACAAACACACACATGCACACTTGTCCTTTCTTCTGTGTCTTTTATCTCTCCATCCGTGTCTCCAATAATTCATCTTCATTTTATTTTCACTAGTTCTGCATAACTAAATCTGCGTATTATTTCTGGTGATTTTTGAGCATTTAATTTATTTCCCTGTTGCACTGTGCATCAGTTAAATGGATGTCTGTGTGAAAAGTGATGCAGCAGGGACAAGCGAAACCAAGAGAATGATAGAGGGAAATGAGAGCTGGAATGTTTCCCGGGAATCTTTGTGCCATCATGCCAGTGTGTGACAGTGGGCTGTAACATATGGCTATATTTAACATTCATTTAGGTCCAATTTCAAAACTGTCCTCACCCACATGAGCTACTCCTTCTCTTCACTGAGTCTCCTGCATCCATTAGAGACTCTGTGCATGGAGACTGGTAAGTGAGCACAGAGTACTGAGAGCAAAGGTAGATGAGGCCATTCAGGGATAACGATGTGCAGTGAATACTTATCCAATCATCCTGCCTCCTGGATTTGAAAAAGGTCTGAATGCTGAGCTGCTTTCAACACTTCCCACCCTTCTGAAAGGAAGAAACCACAAGAGAAACTCCAGGCCTTTCTTCCTTTTTTCCCTTTTTTGTGGCTTAATGGGCCCTGATAATGATAAAAATAAATATAACTGTTTCAAACAGAGATAAATACTAGTCATTAGTTTCCTTCATACATTATGAGCAGCATACATATAACAAAACAGCTGTGTGGATTCTTGTCCATCCATCCATCCGTCTATCATCCATCCATCCATCTATCTATTCATCCATCCATCCGTCTATCATCCATCCATCCATCTATTCATCCATCCATCCTTCCGTCTACCCAATCTTCATCCATACATCCATCTATCTATTCATCCATCCATCCATCCATCTATTCATCCATCCATCCATCCAAACTTCATGGTAAATGGCCTGCATTTGTCCCTAAGGACCCCAAAGCGCTTCACACTACATTCAGTCATTCACAGGTGATGGCAGCTACATTGTAGCCACAGTTGCCCTGGGGCGCACTGACAGAGGCGAGGCTGCCGGACACTGGCGCCACCGGGCCCTCTGACCACCACCAGTAGGCAAACACGGGGTTAGTATCTTGCCCAAGGATATTTGGCATGCAGCCAGGAGGCAGCCTGGGATTGAACCACCGACCTTCTGATTAGTGGCTGACCTGCTCTGCCACCTGAGCTACAGCCACCCCATGGAGAAATTCTCCACAGGTCATAAGATCTACACCTTTTAAATTCTCTGTACAAAATCCCCAAAAACGCTCCCATTTTTTAAAATCACCCAGCTGTCATCCATCCATCCATCCATCCATCCATCCATCCAATCTTCATCCATACTTCCATCCATCCATACTTCCGTCTATCATCCATCCATACTTCATCCAATCTTCATCCATCCTTCTGTCTATCATCCATCCTTCCATCTATCATCCATCCATCCATCCATCCATCCATCCATCCATCCATCCGTCCAGAGAGTCTTTACACCAGTGTATATATAAGTTTATTTGGATTTCATGTATTAACTACACTATTTTTTTGTTCAACATTGTAAAATCTGGGAAAGACGAGTAAAGCAAATTCCAAGAAAACCTGCCCAGACAAGAAAAGCTCGAAAGGTAGGAGTGGCAGACCGAAAAGGGGAGAGTGGAACAACTTGTGGAAGCCGTTGCTGTAGCAGTTAACGTCCAGGGTGAAAATCAAAGAAGTGCTTCACGAATACGGTTCTTGATGAAAATGAAAACACTCCATTAGTGGAAATTCCTGTTTCTGAGGCACTCATTGGTTTTGTCTTTTTTCAGTGATGGAGAAGTGCACTTCATTGTACGGTTATTGCCACATAACATCACTGTTGAGTAAAACCGACTTGAAATATTCAATATGAGAGGGCATCGCAATATTTTTTTAGGTAAAATATTAAATATTGTTTTTATGTGTTTTCTTTACCGTTGATTATAGTTGATGGAGTTTTACACAGAGATCACTTCTGACTGTGTTTCATTCTCCTTTAATGTCACATGTTCTAGCTCATTCTTCACAGCAGAACTTGTTATTTTACCCATTTGTGCTCTAATTCCATTTTATATCAAGTGCAGCTCTTTCTAATTTCACTGAAACTCAGTTTAGCCTCAATAATATAATGATACACCAGTTCTGCAAGTCTTGCCTAAAATGCCAACGTGGGTGTGTTTTTTTTCTGTGAAAAGATGAAATGCGTTATCATGTAATATTAACTTTAATTATATAAATGAAGCATACATTGTGATAATATGCCTTTGATTAAAACGAAAGGGGGTGGAAGGATGCCTGACAGGATGGAGCATGTAGACTTTCTAATGGTTTTGCAATTAAACATTGTGGTTAAAAATTCCTGCCAGCACGCTGAGTTGTCCTCACTGCGTCACACACTTTGTTTCAAACTCTCAGACGCACATGAACACGTGCTCGTGCACAGACACACATGGACAGAGGCTTGGACTCTTGTGCACTCCTCCTCCTAATTCAGTGTGAAATGAAACTTGCCTCCCACTGTGGATGTGAATCATGTCAGCTGAAAAACAAGTACTGCTGTGGGTTTTTCCTGTCTACATGCTTCAACATTTTGTGTAACTGTACTGTTTCTGCCCCTACAAATAAGTTTAGTTTGCATGTTTAATACTGTCATAATGTTATTATGTAACTAATATCCCACTAAACAAATGTGTGTTGATTAGAACGTCTAGATGGGGCGTCGAAGTCTTTGCTAAAATCAAACTTTTGTAAACATCTAGAGCACAACAGTGGGAGTATCTTACAAAAATCCTCGCTAACACAAAACTACTATGCAGCATGCAAAGGAACTCCATTTTTATCTTTGCATGTGTATAAATGGTCTTGTAATAAAAACATGCAATAGTGTTGGTGAAAAGTAAGAACTGAGAAGTCTTCATGAAATGTAAACTCTGATTATTTTGCACAGCGTATGAACTTCCAATGTGCATGTAATATATTTACACTATTTGTGTGCAATAAAAAATAAACTGACATTGCTAAAAGTGGTTGGAGATATTCGCTGCATGTGAGCTGCAGCAGAGACACGATGCTAAAATCGGGTGTCAGTGGGATTCTTCCTTCTAAACCTTCATTAACCCCACACTGAAACCAATGAGGCAATCTGTATAGTCTCAGTTTATTTTCAGTTTCACAGTTGCATACATGGTTATGCTCAACTTCACTAAAAAACAAAAGCTGTGTGTAAACTGTGCCAAATCTAAACAGGCTTGTAGGGACTCAGCTCCACCTCTGCATTACACTGTGTGAGCAAAGGAGACAGAAATGGAAGCTGAAGCTCTCGTGCAGCGTGATTCTCGTAATGGTTTGAATAAAAAGTTTCAGTTTAACCTCCTAAGACCCGAATTCTTCCACAGCAGCATTTTTAATTTCTCTTTGATATTTGGGCTGATTGGGACCCGATGAATATAAAAACAAAGAATTACCAGATTTATTTTTTTTTACCTGATTTTTTTTCTGAGAAAAATGAGATCCACATATGGCAGCATAACGTCCTCGTAAGTGGATATCAGGTCCTTGTAGAGCAAAAATGAGTATTTTGGTCTAGACAACCCAAAATGTGATGTTCACATATGTGGACGCCAGGTCCTAGGAGGTTAATGTCATTGGTGACATTGTTACTCCTGCTCTGCCTGCGGCCCCGATTTTTTCTAATGACTGTGAAAATTTTCTCTCTTTTCTGCTTGCAAAGATTCATAACGTGAGAATGAGTTTTACACACTCAGCACCTGTTATCTCGATCTCTACCCCATGTTGACCCGCTATCTTGGATACTTTCTCTCCTGTTTCACTACCTGAGCTGGTAAAATTAGTGAATTCAGTGAAAGCATTCTCCTGTTCACTTGACATTGTACCTGCATCATTGTTCAAAAATGTCTTCCAGTCTATTGGCCCATGTGTGCTCACTTTAATCAACTCTTCACTGGCATCTGGTATAGTTCCGGTTTACTTTAAAAACGCTGCTATTCTCCCACGTTTAGACCTATCTCTAAGTTACCGTTAATCGCTAAGCTTTTAGAAAAGGTTGTGGCTCAGCAGCTTATGGCAGCTCCTGATAAACATGGCATTTACGATAAGTTTCAGTCCGGTTTTCGTCGGTTTCACTCCACGGAGACAGCTCTTCTTAGGGTCTCAAGTGATATCTTGATGGATAATGATGCAGGAAAATGCTCTGTTCTACTCATGTTGGACCTCACATCAGCTTCCGACACAGCTGACCATCACGTCCTCATTGAAAGGCTGAAAAATTGTGTTGGTGTATCTGGAACTGCATTAGAGTGATTCTCCTCTTATCTCCATCACCGATCCTTTTCTGTGGCGGTCTCCGATTTTAGGTCATCCTCTACCTCCCTTACTTATGGTGTCCCTCAAGGGTCAGTTTTGGGGCCTTTATTGTTTTTAATTCATCTTCTCCCCCTCCAGCATATAATGGGCTCTTTTGAGGACATTTCTTATCACTGTTATGCTGATGATATTCAGTTGTACGTTTCTTTTATGCCTGAGGATTTATCTAAGCTTCAGCGTCTGAATGATTGCTTAGATTGATTCGATCAAACGTTGGATGGCTGCAAATTTCCTCCAACTCAACGAGGTGAAAACTGAAGTCCTCGTATGCGCCCCTGATAGGTTTTTATCGCAGATAGTGAAAGCCCTCGGTCCTCTCTCACTTTGTGTTAAATCCTCTATCAGGAATTTAGGTGTCACCTTTGACCCGACTCTCACATTCAATGTGAAATCTCTGGTTCGGTCTTGTTTTTATCATTTCAGAAATGTGGCTAAGCTGAGCCCGATGTTATCTCGCTCTGAACTGGAGATTGCTATACGTGCATTTATTTCTTCATGCTTGGATTATTGTAATTTGCTGTTTATGTGTCTAAGCAAAGGTTCTCTGGATCGTCTGCAGGTTGTGCAAAACGCTGCAGCTACGCTGTTGACTAAATCCTGCGAGTACTCACATGTGACACCGTTGTTATCTCAGTTACACTGGCTTCCTGTTAAATTTAGAGTCAATTTTAAGATCCTGGTCTTGACCTACAGAGCTGTGCACGGACTGGCACCAGCCTACATCTCTGATCTGCTACAGCCCGATGTCCCCAGCAGGTCTTTGACGTCATCTTGTAATGCAACAAAAGCAAAAACCAAACAGGCAAATAAATAAATAAATCAAAACATGCTCCCTACTCAAAAGTTTTTATTTAAAAAAACTGTTGATTAATTTGAGATTTCAACAATCATTTTTCAAATATATCGCAGCAAAATATGAAAAAAAAAAAACCCAAAAACTTGTTCATTGTCTTAAAATGTACATTTGTAAGAATCTACTCAGACTGTGCTCTCTTGGTCCAGCCAATATTACTGTGGCATGGATAGTACTGCCTCATATGGTTGGTGCATAGCTTTGGTTGTCATGGCCTGAGGGCAGCTGTTCAGCAGGAAATAGTTCAGTACCATGGAGAGATCCCGCTCAGCTCATTCTTTCAATCTTCAGAGAGATCAAAAGGCAACAGAATGCCTGTAAGTGGAAGATGCCATGGAATAACACCCAGTCATAGCAAACAGCATATTATATAAGTCACACTTTGTGTAAGTGGGTATCTTGTTTCCAAAAGGAAAGTGTTGTCATACTTATGTAAGTGTCAGATTTAAAAAGAAAACCCGGTTAGGTTATTGTCTGGAACAGTACCGACTGTTATTCAGCCCTCGTCCTGGTAGACAGCTCCGTATCAGCCTCAAGCTGCTCACAGACAGACATTTCTTTTTCTTAAATACCTTAATGAGGCCTCGGTGCGCTTATGTCTCCGTAAGTGTGCGTGTCTCCCTAAAATCAGACGACATGTCTGTTTAATGTGGCTATAAAGAGAGAAAATTCAGCCACAGAGGCCAAATGGATAGAGATGGATACAGCGCGAGAGACGGACGGCTGTGTTATTACAGCGATAGGCTTTGCTACCTTGGTAAGAGCAGGAAATGGGTGTAAATGAAAGGCTTGATTGACTTTCTCAGAGGGTGATAATCAGTGCATAGAGCCTAATGTCTTGTCAAGGCTTTTAGCTGAAATTTTCTCACCAGACAAACAAGGTTTTACTTGTCTCCTGCTAAGTACTTCCCAGGTTCTGAGACAGTATGTTAATGTGTGTGCATTACCCACATGCAAATAATTCCATATTAAGCTGCCCTTCGATCAGCACAATGCCAACTGCAGGTTCACTTGGTCCTTGATTTCACACGGTGAAAAGAAGCTTTTGTGAATCAGTTCCTCCTGCATCTGATTACCCACTGGCTTAATTGATCTAATTATTGAACTCTGCTTGTGGGTGCTTTGTGTTTATCCATTCAGGCAAAGTCTTTAAGATAAGGATACACTTCTTATCATTCCTTTTTTTCCTCTCTTTCTGTTTGGCCATTAAATATTAAGTCACCCCATGCCATTATCAGGTTAACTGTGCAATTCAGAGGTGGTTGCAGTAGTGAATGCAGCTTCTATTGCTATTCTTAAGCAAGTTAATTGAACCTTCCCACAAAATACCATGTTTACAGTTTAACGCAGGGCCAAAAACAAAACAAACAACCTTTATTTGTCACATACACAATTATACAGAGTACAACATGTAGTGAAATTCTGCTGCAGACAGGCTGCAGACGTAGCCGCGCCATTCCAGGGTTTCTTGGTTTTAGCATGGGGGGTCTAGCCAGGACCCTTCCCCTTAATAAAACAAACAGACAGTGCAGAAACAGGAACGTTCATCTCTGCAGTTGGAGAAGTTCAATTTAAACTCGTTTTTGTCTCCATATAAGCGAGAAGTCTGTACCTAAACAAGCTGCTGTGCTCACGCTGTTCCCAGGAAACAAAAACATGGTGACACTTTTAACGATATGCACGCGTTTGCCACATGTACGACCCCTTTACTGATTCTTTTTTCATCTTAGTTAGCGGCGCATTTTCATCCATGTCGTGCAGAGACCTGCAAAACATAGCAACAAACAGAAAACCTGCATGAAATGTGATGTAGCGTTCACCTGATGAAAAACCTCAAAGATCAAACAAATGAAAATGTCAGTCACTAAACTAAACTCTGCCACCACCTCCGTGTTTAAATAGCACATTTGTAAATAAGCGGATGATGTTGCTCCACACAAGATAACGAACTTTTCATCCATCCAGCCTGATCACCAGTGTACACAGAGGGCGTGCTCCTGCTCTCTCAGCAGCTGTCTGATCACATTTTCCACCGTTTATTTATTTCTTCATCATTATTCTTGAACTAGCGTGATGGCAAATCAAAGGGTGTGATCGTAACCCCAGTAATAACTTTAAAGCACATTTATCTTTCCCATTTTTGGTCCTCACCGGTGTCAGAACATTTCTGCATCACTCTTTCTATTAGTGCGACCCTTCATTCCTCGTCACTTCTGTCATCTTATGTGTAACTTTGTTGTATTTCCATTATTTGTAATATGCTGAATAGGGATGGGTATCGTTTAGGTTTTATCCGATACCGGTGCCAAACCGGTACTTTTGAAATGGTGCCGGTGTTTAAACGGTGCTCAAACCGGTGCTTAACGAATGGAGAACACAAAATTGGTCCAAAAACCTCTCACGTTCAGCTGTTTTCCACTTTTTCTTTGGTCATTTTAGCCTTTTTGGCCAGGGTGAAGGGAGTATCTGCCATCAAACAAGAAGACAGCCGCATGTAGCTATGATGATGTTTGCTAGTTCACCTTACGTGCATTAATGTAATAACGTGGTTAGCCTACTCAACGTAAATTACACACGAACAACATGAAGCTACTCACGCAGAGAAGAACGGCTGCTGCTGCATCATCATCCTCATCATTTCTGCTACACTGGCAGGGCTAGGGGCCAGTGTTAGGTATTTTAGTACCATGGGAGCATTTACTGGATATTGTTTTATAGTGACATTATGCAGGAAAACTCTGTCATTCAATAAGGCCCCTTTGTTTTAGTTATTTTTCTCTTTGACCCAAGAATTGATGTGTGAGAATCACAGGCTGGTACAAGGTTGAAATACCACAGAGATCACTCCCTCAGCTACATTAGTTTCTAAATCTCTTAGGAGACGCCTGTTGAAGGCCAGATGGTTTGTTTCAGAATTCACTAATGAAAGAACTCTTTATTTCGTGCCTTGAAAATATGTCGCTGAGATAATCATAATTGTAGCTGAACTGATAAACTATACAAAGGGTGCTTCTTCACCCAAGGGCAGGAAGACGCTCCCTTATCTTGGTCTGTACTGGTTTAAACTGAGAATCTGCTGACTCATGAATTTTTCCCTCTATATAAACTGTTGTACTTGAGAATAAAGTTGAGTCGATTTGGGAAGACAACCTGAAGCAGTCTCTGTTTTCTTGTTCTCCCAAGCTGCTCCCGAGCTCGTACTAACACGCTGAATGGCATGCTTGAATGTTACTTGAGAATATATTTGACTGTGTTACAGATTAAGGGACAATCTCTGCTGATAGGCGAAGGTACAATCTCTGCTGATAGACGCCCACGCCTCGGAGGAAGCCGATCCACGGATTAGGCCCTGGAAGCCGTTTCCTTCAGCCAGGACTCTCCTCTTCAGGTTCTTGGGGGATGTTGCTAACTCCGGGTCCGATAACAGGCACCACACCCGCAGTAGATGCGCTCGGTGTGAGGTCTCGCAGCAAGCTATCAAATACGGCGCATTTCTCGGCTTAAAAAAAAAACGCTATGCGTCGCCAGGTGTTTCATCGGATTTGAGGTGTTACCTCCTTTGACAGTATCACAGTATCAGCTTAAAGCACTTGTTGCTGCTGAGTTTGCATCTTTTGCTGTGAAGTACAGCCAGACTTTGACCGGTCCTCCTTGGGCATTTTTAATCTGTAGCTCTGCTCTAAAAGAACGTACGTACCTGGGCCCGCCTACTATCCTCGGAAACGTAAAATGATTGGCTAGAATCTAAAGTGTATCATTCCATACCAGTTGGTGGCAGTAATGCACCTTTCAGTTGTTTGCCAACCGCCAATACAAATGTAAGGAAGAAGAAAGTGTATCACAGCTCAGGAAATAAAGCACCGAAATAAAGCACCGAAATGTGCGCTGCTTTTCGGTCTGGTTACTACCGTTTATGACAGAACCACACCGGTACCCATCCCTAATGCTGAACAAGAACAGAGAGACTGACCCACTTTGCCTGGTTAAACATCTTCCCCTCTCTGCACACACTAGCACAGTTTGAATAACACTAAAAATAGACGGCAATTAGCTTAAAGAGAACTAATCACATGTGACCATTAATTGAAAAATGCCACTTACATATTGGCATCACATGTTGCTACGGTGATTGTTTTTTTTTTTTTTTTTTTTTTTTTTTTTTTTTTAAATGACATCAGAAACAGCAGTATGCGACATTACGTGATGGCAGAGCTTCAGTTCATCCTTTGTCTTTTTTTTTTTTTTTTTTTTTTTTTTTTTAATAAATAGGACAGGGGGAATGAATGAGAGAGAGAGGGGGAGAGAAAGAAAGAAAACCAAAGGGGAGAAGAGACGGTGAGAAGGGGGGGGGAAGAGAGAGAGAAAAAAAAAAAGAAAGAACTCCTGGGTCACCTGTATGGAGAGGAAAAAAAAAAAACAAAAAAAACAAACAAACAAAAACAAACAGAGGAGACAGCAAACAACAAAGAGCAACATAATAATAGAGAAAACAAAGCACCATCACAATAAACTAGCTAGTCATAGATATCAGTATTTACTAAGTAATAAACGATATTGTGCAGCACGCAAGATAGACAGCGCACAGTGTGCTTTGAGGCAGCAGCCAAGAAAGCTTTAGTCCGCGTCTGTGAATACCCATGTGTGCATACCTGTGTGGATCAGCATGCTTGCATTCCAAAGGTTTCTCCATGTAATGATCTGCTAGGGAGTGTGGGGGGGCCACAGCCCCGTCCTCCAGGGTGTGAAGCGGGTATGGAGGAGATCAAAACTCCAGACATCCAGAGGCCCCCAGAACACAAGAGACCATGGAAGACCAACAGAGGGGCAGCCGCGCCACTGTTCCAGTAAGAGCTGAGGAGAGTCCCAGATGAGGGCTCGCCCAGCAGCCGCGGAGCAGAAGTCAGGGGGAGTTGCAGTGACGCGCCCGTGAGCTCCGCCGGCCCCCAGCTGCGCCTGAGTGACCGAGCCCTAGGCCGAGAGGCCGGGGGCACCCCACCTCCAAAGGGGCCCGAGCGAGCCCCAGGCCCCAACAAGCGGCCGCCAAGGAGTGAGCCGGTGTGTACCCGGACGCCCACCCCCAGACACAAAGAACCACCAACACACCGACACCTGAGGGAGTCCGCCACCGGCAGGGGAAGTGGTGGTGGGTGGAGATAGGCCTCCAAACCTTGGAGGGCCTGAGGTGTCCCCAGAGAGGTGGCGTCTGATACCCAACCTGACATATAGACACAGACATACAGGCACACACAGACACAAACATCCATTCCCACCCTCATGCTCTCATATGCACTTACTCCACACTCAACCAACGTGGAGACAGACATAAAGAGACGCTGTACACACAATCACACTCCCCAAGCGTACTCTACAAACCGGGTCTAGGTACCCTTGCCCCTGGAGGGGGGAATTGCACCCAGACCCAGGTGGTGTTACCCTTTTCCCTGCGGTGGGGAGAGGCAGACCACCCCGACTCCGCAGCAGCAGGGAGGCCCCACACCCCAGACCGCAGTCGGACGGCCAACTCCTCCTACTAGCCCTCCCGCTCCAGCAGGCCGCAGAGAATGGGGGTGGGAGAAAACTCCAAACCTCCCTCCACCCGCTCATTGTAGTGTTGATGCATATGTGTTCTAAGGTGCAATTAAAACCCAGGAGGGCATGGAGCTACCTGCCAAGGAGCAGCAGGTAAGCGCATAGTCCCTCCTGATAGCCCTCAATGACTAAGTGTATTTAAAATTGAGAGGTGGGCAACGACGTCAGGGGTGAGGTATACACCCTGATGGTGATTTGGACTCCGTGATTGTGCCCACCCCCAAGATCCTATATGTATGTGTAATGAGAGTGTGAATAATGTGAATGTCTAAGTTGTGGGATAAAATTGAGGCAGAGGCAGCCAGAAGGGGACGGGGGGGGGGGGGGTAGCCTCCTCTGCACCCTGGTGACATACCCCCACTCCAAGGCCCTGCATGTGTGGGTGGTTGTGGAGGAGCGGGAAGAGGGAGGCAGCTGGAGATGGGGAGGGAAGGAAGGGAGGGGCAGGTGATTGTTTAACGCTCACAAGGATATGATTTTCCTCTCAGCGAGGTAACAATTCTATTTTTCCAACAATTCTTTTATTCATTTTGCTATAATAAAGTCATTAATAGTAAGCAACGCCATTTCAAAGCCTAATGAATTAAGTGAGGAGACCTTAATGGGCTTTCGTGTCGTACTGGGAAGTATTTCTGTTTACGTTTGTTAGTCACACGTGTCTTTCTGTTTGGTTCATTTTCATCCTCACGCAGCAGCAGGAGAGTCTCTGCTGCCATCTCATACAGGCTGAGCCGGGCTGCAGACTGACACAGGACAAAGATAAATTCAGGGAAAAGATAATGTCGGCTTTTGCAGTCATTATTTCAGGATATGCAGGTTGGTTCGCTCTGTTCTTTCTTTTCTCTACTATCATAATTTTAAACACTGTCTCAACGGTGTGGGCGCTCGCTCACTAACTAAACTGTTTACAACTAGAAGATGTGGTGACAAGTCGGAGAAGAAAACACTGAAGAGATGAAGGGGCTCACGTCTTGACACACATTTGTGCGATCTTTTGCTACGCTGTTCTGTTCGGGGCTTCATTTATTTCTTTATTTGTTGACCTAATAGTCTTGTCACTGTGGTTGAAGCAGACTGACAAGTGGTTGCTGGAGTTCTCCACCTGTGCTCTCCTTCTCTGCCTCTGTGTGTACTCGTCAGGTTGCTTTTATGCTGCGAGATCAGAAATGTCACAAAGAACAAAGCATGCTGGTTAACACACATGATGACATTTGCATATCTGAAAGGGAAACCTGGGCCTCCAAACATTCACTCATATGTACTTGGGGATAAACCGACATGCTCGCAAAACAAATGTCCTCATTCATGAAAGCCCGGCATCAAAAGTAAAAGTATCATCCTGCCTGTCACCAGTGATGCAGTCATGTGACCAATTCAACCTAGATGGTGGACGGCATCGTGCAGCAGTTGTTTGCTCTCAATTTTGAAAGATTACTATCATTCTGCACATGCTCCAGATAACTCTTCTTCAAATTCTTTAATTCTCACTCGCTTTTGCAACTTTGTACTTTTGTGTTACTCGCAGCAACAACTCCACCTCATTGTTAGTCCATTCAACAAACTCGGTGCTTTTCCTCGACATTCTCGAATCGTCTTATGTTTCACGCATGCGCAATACAAGAAGCGTTTTCAGTCGTTTCAGGCTACGTCCACGCGTACACGGGTATTTTTGAAAACGGAGATTTTCCGTTTTCCTTTTAAAAAATAATCCCGTCCACACGTAAAGGCAGAAATGAAGGAAAACGCTGCTATGAACATGCCAAAGCAGCAGGTGGCGCTAGATTCCTAACCGTGCAGAAATGTTGGCCAATCAGAAGTCTAGAAGCCTCGGTGGGAAAAAGTAAACAAAGCTGGGGCATAGAAGCAGAACCGAGTCGTATGTGTGGAGGGACAGTAACTGTGTGTATATGTAAGCATTTAAACACTGCAGAGAGTAGAATTAACAGTATTGTAGAAATTCATTTCACCGAAACAATAACGTGGCGCACAGTGTGATGTCAAAAACACCTTTGACGCTGCGTTTTCTGCGTTTTTCTAGTCCACATGTAAATGCAAAAACGGAGTTTTCAAAAATATCCACCCTGGCCGGAGTTTTTAAAAATCCAAAAACGCCATTTACGTGTGGACGAAAGGTGCAAACGCATAGAAAGATCTGCGTTTTCAAAAATACCCGGGTACGTGTGGACGTAGCCTCCGTGTGGATGAACAGCTGCAGTGGTTTGTATCATATCTATCTAATAGACTCCAGTTTGTGCATGTAAATGGAGAGTCCTCTTCACACACTGAGGTTAATTATGGAGTTCCACAGGGTTCAGTGCTAGGACCAATTCTGTTTACATTATACATGCTTCCCTTAGGCAGCATCATTAGAAGACATAGCATACATTTACACTGCTATGCAGATGACACCCAGCTCTATCTGTCCATGAAGCCAGATAACACACACCAATGAGTTAAACTGCAGGAATGTCTTAAAGACATAAAGACCTGGATGGCCGCTAACTTTCTGCTTCTTAATTCAGATAAAACTGAGGTTATTGTACTCGGCCCTGAAAATCTTAGAAATATGGTATCTAACCAGATTCTTACTCTGGATGGCATTACCTTGGCCTCCAGTAACACGGTGAGGAACCTTGGAGTCATTTTTGACCAGGACATGTCCTTCAACGCACATATTAAACAAATATGTAAGATTGCTTTCTTCCATTTGCGCAACATCTCTAAAATTAGAAATATCCTGTCTCAGAGTGACGCTGAAAAACTAGTTCATGCATTTATTACTTCCAGGCTGGACTACTGTAATTCATTATTATCAGGATGTCCAAAAAACTCGCTGAAAAGCCTTCAGCTAATCCAAAATGCTGCAGCAAGAGTCCTGACAGGGACTAGAAAGAGAGAGCAGATTTCTCCTGTTTTGGCTTCCTGTTAAATCCAGAATTCAAAATCCTGCTCCTCACATACAAGGTCTTAAATAATCAGGCCCCATCTTATCTTAATGACCTTGTAGTACCATATCACCCTATTAGAGCACTTCGCTCTCACACTGCAGGCCTACTTGTTGTTCCTAGAGTATTTAAAAGTAGAATGGGAGGGAGAGCCTTCAGTTTTCAGGCCCCTCTTCTGTGGAACCAGCTTCCAGTTTGGATTCGGGAGACAGACACTATCTCTACTTTTAAGATTAGGCTTAAAACTTTCCTTTTTGCTAAAGCATATAGTTAGGGCTGGACCAGGTGACCCTGAATCCTCCCTTAGTTATGCTGCAATAGACGTAGGCTGCCGGGGGATTCCCATGATGCATTGAGTTTTTCCTTTCCAGTCACCTTTCTCACTCACTATGTGTTAACAGACCTCTCTGCATTGAATCATATCTGTTATTAACCTCTGTCTCTCTTCCACAGCATGTCTTTATCCTGTCTTCCTTCTCTCACCCCAACCGGTCGCAGCAGATGGCCGCCCCTCCCTGAGCCTGGTTCTGCCGGAGGTTTCTTCCTGTTAAAAGGGAGTTTTTCCTTCCCACTGTCGCCAAAGTGCTTGCTCATAGGGGGTCATATGATTGTTGGGTTTTTCTCTGTATCTATGAAGCGCCTTGAGGCGACTTATGTTGTGATTTGGCGCTATATAAATAAAATTGAATTGAATTGAATTGAACTGTTCAGAAACGACTGGAAACTGTCACGGTTCTGGGTCCGTTGGACCCAGTATTTTGAGTTCATTATGTTTTGGTACTTTTGCATCATGGATTTTCATTTATGTTTCTCTGGTACTTGGTTTTTCAGTTATCTTGGTGTTTTTCTATATTATGATTTATGATCTGATACTGTTGTGATTATGATTATCATTTAGTAGCCTTTGGTCAGTGTCAAGTCTGTCTCTGTCTAGTCTGTGTCTTAGTAAAGTGTGTTTTGTTTCCTGTTTTACTTTGAAGGTTCTTGTTCCTGTCTGATGTTAGTATGTGCAGCTTTGTTCCCCCTGTCTCGTTAGCCCTGATCTCTCCCAGCTGTGTCTCCCTCCTGTTGCCGATTTCCCCGTTACTACCCTGTGTATATAAGCCCTGTGTTTTCCCATTCTCAGTGTCGCGTCGTACCATCAGTTTATGCCTGTGTGTTCTTGGTCTCAGTGTTCCGTCCTCACTTTATGTTTGTTTTCCTGCCAGCAATAAAGCTGAGGTTTTTTGAGTTACATTCCATTTTCCAAGTCCTGCATTTGGATCCTCATCTCTGCCTGCCCGCACACAGAGCCTTGACAGAAACGATCTGTAAAAACGCTTTTTGTAACTTTTGTACTGCAAGAAAAAGCTTTTGTTTCTGTGCATGGAGTGAAACTGTGGAACAGTTTGAATATGGAATTAACGCAACGTCCAAACATAAAACTGTTCAAAAGGAGTTATAAAAATATGATCTTCTCAAACTATAAAGAAAAGGAAAACATTGAAATTAAGTGAATGTCTCTATTTTAAAAATTTCATGATATTGTATCAGAAATCTGTTCACTATTTTTATTACAGATTATATCAGTAAGGAAGCAACTAAATATTAACTTATGGTAAAGGGTGGATTAAATAAGTGTGTACTTCTTCCCACTTCCTTTCAACATGTAAATGAATCAGAACGGCAGCGATATTGAGACGTCTTGACTCTATGAATTCATTCTCTTTTTTCCTTCTTCTAAGGTTACAGCCACACGACAGGCTAGAAATGACCAATAAAATAATACTTATAATAGCAGTGGATCAGAGGTGATAGATGGAATTACATTTTTAAAAACAAAATTGCTTTTGAAACTGTTTAAATATGTAATTTGTGGTTATATTTCATGAGGGAATAAAACAAACAAACTAAACCTGTATGGAAAATGAGTCTTTATCAGAGGACTCAAACACAGATAATTAAAAATACCCCAAATAGTTTGTGTGTTCACCTTATCAATATTTACACAGCAGGAACTATCAGAGGTGGAAAGATGCCTTGAAAAATAATGAATCTTATTTTTCAAACGAGCACTTCTGTGGAACATTTTGCTCAAAGTTTTACCTTAACTGGTTGCTCCAATATAACGGCAGAGAAGTGCTCTAAAAACAAACCAGTGTCACAGTAACGTTGGTTCACACTTTAGTTGTTTGTTCATTAATTGTTTGGTCAAGTTGAGGCACCGACCTTGATTTGGATGAGCTAATAACAGTTTGGGTTAACATGCAGCGGTCGCCACCTTTCAGACCCTGTTCAAAGGTTTTCTTGGTTTTATAATCAGCCTGATTCTAGCAGGAAAAATCTCGTCCATTTCAGAGGAACAAATACACGCTTTTGCCTTGAGCCTGGGCTTTGATGTGGTAGACGTGGAAGCTTAAAAAACACATTCCTTTAAGATGATGTAACATCACTATTTCAAAAATCTTTGTGAAATTAAGAGAACTGTAGCTGTTGGAAAAATACAAAGTTATGTGATTGAGATGTGTTTGGATTGTATACAACGCTACGAGGTGTGGTGAAAAACTTCTAAAACTCATTAAAAGTGAAAAAAGTCTGTACTGAGGTTCAAGGTGCTGATGTGGCCTACAAATTTCCAGCATCTCAGTGAGATCTCGTTTGTGCTGCTCTGATCTGCAGTTTGTAGTTTACTTCTTGAATCTCAGTATCAGATATTACATGTTTAGTAAAGTCTGTGTGGGTCCGAGCTGCTCTAACAGCATGAGTTCGATCACTACAAGGGAAACCACGTCGTTTAAGTCATCACTTCACTTGCTTGGCATTTAATGCCACTCAGACTATGTTCATTTTATTTTGAGCGATTTGGGCTTTTATTCAAATGACGAGCGTTCACAGAGGTGATGAAACAGTTGTAATGTTCCTGCTCACCCACCTAATTAAATACAAACTCCAACCCAATTAAAATGTGAAATATTTCACCTTTGGTTGTTTCACATTTTAACTGAATATTAAATTTTGTGTCCAACTGCATCCAAAGAAGAAAAAAGAGTCAACATGAACAAATAAAGTGCAACATTGGCAGACTTGACCTGCACAGACTGTTATACCTTTCTCAGTAACATCACCCATAAAAAATCAATATGTCAAATATGTCAAAGCTCAAACTACACTGTTTTCCAAAATAAATTCCCTGTTACCTAGACGACGTGGTTTGACTTTGACAGGTTAACCTGTCATATATACACGTCAGCTTTAAAAGGATTCTGAACTTAAACATGCAAACTGAATATGAAAATACATGAAAACCAATTAAAATACAAAACTGCAATTTTCTAAAATTCAAATTGTATTTAAAAAAAATGTTTTTTATATTTGGTTGATGCCAAGAAGGACGTCTGAGAGGTACAGTCGTGTTAAAGCCCAATTTAGTCTTTTTAAAGTAATGTAAGTCTTTCACGTGTGGCTTCCTGTTGGGCTGTCCTCTGCAGTCTAACATTGGACCAATAATCAGTCATGGGGAAATGTCAAGTTACTTAGCCACTGATTGGCTGCAGAGCAGGAGAACAACAGATGCTGATGCAGGGGTGTTTCAGAACAGCTCATTAGCTTCGTTTCTGTGGTGTCTCAGTGTGAGGATGCACAGGACAGGAAGGATTTTCATATCTGTACAGTTACTGCTGTCAATATGATGTGAAAGAAGTCATATTGACATGATGAGACACAATGAGCCGCCACCTAGCTAGACTTTGGACGTGGCTTCACGTTCCACTGTGGTGGATTTGAACTGAAACTATGTTTGTTTTATTTACTAAAGCTAACTGAAACTAAAACACAATAAACAAACAAACAAAACAAACAAGCAAAGCAAAACAACAAGAAATGTTCATTTAATGCTTTTCTTTCTTCCTTCTTTTTGTATTTTTTCTATTTAAGGGTACCGAATGACAGCTCATTCAAAAATTGCTTTTGTAGATTTATTTATGAACAGCGTGAGCTGAACTGGAAACAACATTCTGGGGTCACAGATTGAACAAATACCCAATGGTTGTTGGAGAACAGCTCATCTAAATGTGTCAGCAGTGACCTTCTACTGGTCCACACACCAGTGTGAAGTAGCTGCTGTAACCCATGAAGAACAGACACATACACAGAGACTCCTTCATTTATTCATCAGCCACATTATTGTGAATGTTGACATTATAGATTTTTTTTAAAGTTTATATATTTATGCCTAAATTAATGTCTCAGAGACTCTGAATTTGTGTGAGAATCATTTTTGTGCACAGCATTTTACTTTATTCCGCTCACTCCAAGTGAAAACATTACTGCAGCAAGTGCTGTATAGTATAAATGAATCTAGAAGAGGCTTCTTAATGAGTGGGATGGAAACAGATCGATGCCCTTCTGGACCTCTTTCCAGCACCTTCATTAACTGTACATAATTTAGACAGTCCTCAGAACTTGATATATTGGAACACAACTAAAAGTGGAAACCACACTACTATGACAGTTATTCAGATCACACAATACAAAGGTGTTGTACCAAAGAACTGATAATAATGCTACTCCTGGAGCCCCTCCAACATTTATGGCCCCCAAAGTAATCAGAAGTTATTCTCTGAATATCATCAACATCTAAAACAGACGGCATCATCACAGCCGCGTGCTCAGAGTCTACAAGTGTTACAGGACTCGAGAGTTTCTCGGAGCTGTTTTTTACTGCATGTCATACCTCCTCCTTTTCTCATCCTGCAGTTTTTATCTGTGCATTTACTGTTTACTATCAAAATAAAGCACCAAAAGATCCCCCCCTCCCAAGCTGACGACTCTGTTACTCTGGGCGACATCAATCCTGCCGATGAAGAAGCGGAGAACAATACAACAAGAGCTCAAGAAAGACGTAGCATATTGTATATCTTACAGCCGTTATTATTTCACATAAATTTTGTTGTACTCTTACATTTGTCAGTTTTGTCAGACTGAAAGCTGCAGCTGAGGGATGACACCTCGAGAGGTTTGACAGAACGCAGAACGATTCCTAATACGACATAACATCACATGACCTCATGGGTCACATGACTTCATGTGGTTTTCACATTTTAGAAAGCAACTTATATAACATGTCCTTCTTTAACAAGTTCTTCAATATTTTATGTCCTTAAGTTCTGATTTCACAGGTCTGCAACCAAAAAACTGCGTAAGATTTTTTGACTGTTTCTTACAGATTTTTACTGAAACTGGGAAAAATATTAAACATTTCATCTTGTCAGGTTTTTTTTGTAAAACTCGTGTTTTTAGTTTAATTAGGCGTACAATTTCTTTATCCTATACCTGAGTCAAAAAACCATGTGCAATGATGACTTCTTACTAGAGATGGACCGATCCGATATTACGTATCGGTATCGGTCCGATACTGACGTAAATTACTGGATCGGATATCGGAGAGAAATGAAAAATGTAATCCGATCCATTAAATATCACGAAAGCACCTCACAAAACTTGCGACACGCCGTGACTCGCATCATAACCGTAGCACTTTGGAGCAGTATGCATCACGTGATAGAGCGGTTGTGGCGTGTGAGACCTGTCGGCGGTCTGGTTGAGTATTTGGAGCTTCGCTACCAAACCAGCATTTCATCTCCGAGGAAGTGATCCCAGAGAGAAGTAAAGCAAGTGTGTAAGTTCATCTCTGAATGTTTGTAAAGCGTTCCCGCGTTAAGCTTATCAACCGATATATGGAGCGACTGCCTCTCCTTGCTGCTACTTCAATCATGAAACTGATCAGCTGATCGGCTTTTCTGTCGTGAGTCCGTCTCTCTTGTTTGTTTTTGGTCCACTTTGCACCAGAAAGAGGAAACCAGCGGCTGAACAACAGCAGCACGTTTAAGCTTAGAATTTATTTAATATTACTTTCTACACCAGGATCTTTTTCTACAGCTGACGGCTGGTAACTGTGCAGGGGCGGATCTAGCAAAGTTTAGCCAGGGGGGCCGATAGGGCATTAACAGGGAGAAGGGGGCACAAAGACATACTTTTCTTTCTTATTCTCATTTAAAATGTCGAGCTTTTAATAAAAAATTATCTGAATATTACACCCAAAGTTTTAATATGATGTAAAATGTATAGAAGTCCATTACTGTATATAGTAACTGTTAAGTCTAATATACCCTATAAGCTAGTACTTTTTCCATCTGTGCAGTTCTGTTGAAGAAAGATGTTGAATCTATTTAATTAATCTAATTAATTGATTTCTGTGCATTTTTTTTCACACTGCATCAAATTAAGGTTGATTACGTCGATTAAGCATCATGAGGTGGAGGGTGGGGGTTCCATATTTTTCTGTTTGTTTGTTTTTTTGCTAGGAGTTGGTGCAGGTTTAAGTTGATTAGATTGACCAGTATTTCTGAACTATGAAATATTTTTGCATACAGGTATAACAGAATAGCTTTAGTGTTTTTGTTTTTTTAAACTTGAGTATGAACTTATACAAAATGCAGCAAGATATTAAAAGAACTGTTTTATAGATTAAAAAACACTATTGGATTCATATCGGTATCGGCCGATATCCAAATTTATGATATCGGTATCGGACATAAAAAAGTGGTATCGTGCCATCTCTACTTCTTACATTAATGTAATATTTCTAAGAGCGAGACTCAAGAGAAATACATATGTGAGGAACTGAGGGGAGGTGGGTGGGAGGGGTACGGTGGGTTTGGTGGTGTGAGGAGCATTGTAATAAAGGAGAATTGTAATAAAATATAGATTTTTTTCATCACTGTTGTGCTTTTTTAATGTAAATTCCTCATGTTTTGCAAAAAAACAAAACTATGTGATGGAGGGAATAGAGATGATTTTTGGTTTCAACACCCTAAAAAACATCAAATTTAATAAAAAAAAATATCCCATGCAGCTGAATTTGTTTTTGCATACCTGTGTTATATTTCATCTATGCAATATGCACAAAATCTGAAGGTAACAATAAAAATAAAATGGGAATATGTTGATAATGTTAGGGTCCCTGGGTCGTTGACCCAGTGTTTTTGTGTTTTTGGTTCTTTGATTTTGTTATTTCATTATATTCTAGCTTTGCTTTATGGGTTTTAGGATTATTCTTAGTTTAGGTTCTCTGGGTGGGGTTTGGTTAGAGTTTTAGTGTTCTGGTTTTCTGTCTGGGTTCCATGTTGCTGTCTCCCCTTTCTGCTGTATCCCCACATCCAGTCAGTGTCTCTGTTCCCTTTGTTATAGTGCCTGCCCGTGAGTCTGTTATGTTTCCTGTTTTACTTTGAAAGTCCATGTGTGATGTTAATATGTCTGGTTTTGCTTCCTCTTGTCTCGTTAGGCCTGATTTGCCCCAGCTGTGTTTCCCTCCTGTTACCCATTCCCTGATTGCTCCCTCTGTGTATTTAAGCCCTGTGTTTCTTAGTGTCTGTTTCGCGATCTACCGTTTATTTTGCTGTGTGTTTTGCCTGTCCACCGGTGTAAGTTTATTTTGAGTTTTTCTAGTTACGTCATGTTGCGTTCAGCATTAAAGCCTTTTTGAGTTCACGTCTGTCTCCGGAGTCTGCACCTTGGGTCCTATTCCTGACTGCACACAGCCTCACCTAACAGATAAATAAGAGCAGCTACAGACATTCCCACAGATGTGGGAAACAACTGGGAGTCATGATAACGAGGAAACAATACAAAACCAAGTCCTTTACCTGGCAATGAGTTAGCTTTCATGTATTCAGTTCACTCAATCAAGGAGAAGAACAAGGAGATGTAATTCAAAACGGCATTAAAAGCAAGTGGAGTTGTCATTGCTAACAGCTGTACACTACAGGAGAAGCTAATGATGTGCTCAATTCATCTGCTCTTTCATCAGATAATAAACGCTGGTTTCCGGCTGCCTCAAAGTGCCACTTCAAATTCTTTTATTAGCAGGAAGCAAAATTATAAGCTAGCTCCTGCACAGATTTAATTACATGGTGCAGTTCTGGCAAATACCTGATAACAAGCAGTTATATATGAGTATATAACTGAGTAATTAATACTTTCACATCTGTCAAATGCCCTTAATCAATGCAGCCCACTGTTTTAGTGGAGCAGTATAAGATTTTGACCCACTTTCAGGTATAATTTGTTTTCCTTATGAGAGTAAATGACCAATCCTTAAGATGAACAGAAATAAAATGAGTAGCAAACCACAGAACACTTCATTAGAGGTCTGAAAAAGAATGCAAAATGAAGTGAGGGAAGCTGTGAAATATGTGACGCAAAACTCGAGAGTTGCACTCATTCATCTGGAAATCAACACAGAATTTATGAATGGGTGTCTAATCGTCACAGACTCGTGATAATAAACCTAAATTATTCTGGACTATAACAATAGTTTATTGGAACAGGCCTCTGCTCAGTCCCTTGCTGGCTACTTACCATCTGCTCCAGCTCCAAGAGCCAGTTCAGGATCGATGGTTGTAAATGTGTTTTATAAAGGCTGCAGTGAAAGAAAAGAGTCTATTTGCTTAATTTGAATCTATTAAATTATTCCAATGTTCCTGAGCAATAAAAGGTGTGTTTGCATATTGTAGATGTTGAGTTTCTTGCACACAGTATTGGTTCACTTGTAAAACCACAAGGAATAAAGTAGTTCTTGTAGTCTCGTTCAAAAGAACAATTCTGAAAAGTACAAGTGGTCTGAAACAAGATATGACCTTTGTCCAACTGCAAGAACACACCTAGAGCCACTCGACACCTGGATGCATCGCTGACAATCATGCGGAAAATCCACTGTTGGAATGAGCGTGATGTGGCAGTTCTTTGATTTGATTTAGAAAATACACTGGCAATAAAAATAATCAAATTCATGTTTAATTCATTGTTAGTGAAACATTTTAATGAGCTTTATTTACATAGCCAGGAACAGTTACGGCTGAATATTTGTGGCCATGCAGGATGCGCATTAAACAATCTGCTGCTGGTCTCCTGTGCAAATGAGATCAAATACTGATGTTGAGTTAAAAGGCTGACTCACAGCTGGAGATCCATTTCATTTCCATTTCTTACGAGTGTTGGACGGGTTAAGCTCAGAGCTGTCCAGCCCTGTCTCTCAGAAATATGGTTTAGATGCTACTAATTTGTTTTTGCCATCTTAAGGGCAAAACAAGCAACGCAGCCATAGAAATGATAGGACTCCTTTTTGGTGTGTGTGTGTGTTGTTTGTGTTTGTGTAAAGCTTTCAGTCACTGGTGGTGGTCAGAGGGCCCGGTGGCGCCTGTGTCCGGCAGCCTCGCCTCTGTCAGTGCGCCCCAGGGCAGCTGTGGCTACAATGTAGCTGCCATCGCCAGTGTGTGAATGTGTGTGTGAATGGGTGAATGACTGAATGTAGTGTAAAGCGCTTTGGGGTCCTATGGACTAGAAAAGCGCTATACAAATGCAGGCCATTTACCATTTACCATGGAAGCAAGGCAGCAGGTTTGGGGACAGTGGTGTCCTCCACTTAACCAAATACAATAACTTGACAATTTGACATTTAGCAAATTAAAAAAACAAGTTATGTTTATATAGTGCCAACAGTTACCTCAGCTTTAGGTAAAGACTGTAAAATAACATGATTATCATATATTTTACATTATTTCATACTCTCTAGGTTTAAACACAGATCATATCTTACAGCTCTGAGATATCATGTACTACTCTTGGTGCAGACAGTAGCATCGGTACATTTCATCATGGTCTGGCAGCATCCAGAGATCAGTATAAACCGTAATTAATTGGAATGTGTTTAATACATTTAGTCAGATTTTACTGAAAAAGCCTTTCCTTGTTTTACTTAATGGCACCTCCACTTCAGAGCTCAGCCTACATCACCTGCTGTTAGCCTGTTTAAATAAGGCTACCAGATAAAAGTCTGAACATTTGGACTTCTCATTTAATAGTTTTTCTTTATTTTTACTAAATGGTAATTGCACTGATTCTTGTATAGCGCTATAGTGCTCTATACAACATGCCACGTTCTTGAAAGCTTTTAATGCTTCCTAGCTAACATTCAAACAACTTGGGGTTAGTATCTTGCCCAAGGATACTTGGCACGCAGACTGAAGGAACCAGGGATCAAACCATTAACCTTCCAAGCAGCAGATGACCCGCTTACCTCCTGAGCTCCAGCCACCCCAGACTGTACGGGCCTTAATGCTGCTAAGAAACCACGACTAAGGAAAAGCAACAAGCAGAAGAGATTTGTTTGGTCTGAGAAACACAAGGAGTGGACATTAGACCATCTGTGCTTGGCCTGATGAGTCCAAATTTGAGATCTTTGGTTCCACCCGCTGTGGAATGGAGGAGGTGTGATGGTGTGGGGGGGGGGGCTTTGCTGGTGACACTGTTGGGGATTTATTCAAAACCGAAGGCACACTGAGCTAGCACGGCGAGAGAGAAGGAGAGAGATGCAGTGATGTGTCAGATGGCCTGGCCTCCACAGGCACCTGAACCCAGTGGAGATGGTTTGGGATGAGATGGAGCGCAGAGTGAAGGCAAAGGGCCAACAAGTGCTCAGCATCTCTGTGAACTCCTTCAAGACTGTTGGAAACCATTTCAGGTGACGACCTGATGAAGCTCACGGAGAGAAGGCCAAGAGTGAGCAAAGCAGGAATCAAAGGGTGGCTACTGAACCAGACATCCAGTTACAATCAATACATGAGATGAAATTACACAATTTGAGTGTGTGTGTGTGTGTGTGTGTGTGTGTGTGGCCCTAAGATTCTGATGTTGTTGTGTTTCAGCACAAACTGATTAGAAGCAGATGTCTGGTTCAGTGATCCAGACTTCTTTCTCTCAGGGATCTGTGCTCTCTACCTGCTTCCTTTTGTCAGTCAGGTCTAAAAAGAAGGATGTGAGTATCCTCAGATCTCTAATTCCATCGGCAGGCGAGATGGTGGGTTTTGGGTGTTTTATGAGAGAGATGAGCTCAAGCCTGCGTCTCTATTATTACACACACAAAAAGAGTAAAAAACAAAGCATAAGTAGAACCTGCTACAACAGGAATCTGCAGCTTAAAGCTTGTTTTTCATGTTCCAGGTAAAAAGAAAAAAGTTATTTTGATACGGACACTTTTCCCCCATCTAGTGGCAATAAATCTCAGGGTGTGAGTAATTTGACATATACTGTACATTATATACTGTCTGACAGTTGGTTAGACCAGTGAGACTTCACGTGATATTATATTTTAAAAACTTTTTTATTGTTTTAATATCAGTCACTCATTCTACTTTTACTTAGAGACACCTCCACTTCAGAGCTAAATCTAAATTATAGGCACCTGCTGATAGCTTGTTTGTATAAGGCCAAAAAAAAAAGATTATATATAAATATAAAAGACTGGATCACTGATCCACACATCCAGTTATAATCAATAAATGATGTAATGACAGTGAAGCTGTTTTTTTTTTTCATTCAGTCCGGAGGGGGGCGGGCAGAGGGAGAGAGAGAGAGCATTTTGTGACTTAAATCAGATAAATAGAGCTAATTGCTTCGCTGTGTCCCCTGCGTGTTCATGTTGTTGTTACGGATGATTAGTCCAATGAATGTGAATAATTGGAAACATGTATACATGGTTATATTGTGCTGCAGTTCAAGGTTTCAGGGCCATTGAGGATTTATATTGTTTAGAGGAGGAAGTAGGAATGTCTAGTCACTCACTGTGCTCTGAACAGCACATCAAGTATAACAAAAGTGCTGTTATAATAAAAACTTTAATATAATTCATGCCAAGTTTAATACAGACATATCAGAAGTCACATGTGCCAAACTTTGTCCCATATTCCTCCTGCAGAGCTACATAAAGTCTTTTTGTTCTGCCTGTTTGTTGGACATAAAAAGGTAAAATGGGCACAGCAAACCTGCTTTATGTTTAGTTTGTTTCCCCAGTCAAGTGTTTTTCACACTAAACTCTTTGTTATTTGTTTCCCATGTCTTTGTGGACCTTGCTTTGTGCACTGGTACACCCAGAGTTCCCACTTTGGTCCCACAAAGTTGGCCTGAAATTGTCCAAAATGTCTTTGTATCCTCGTGTATTAAGAGTTCCTTCCACGGGAACCAAGGGGCTGAGCCTGAACTCCTAAAAAACGACCCCACACCACAATCGTCCTTCCACCAAACTTGGCTCAGAGCAGTCAGACGAATACTGTTCTCCTTGTGATCGCCAAACCCAGACTCATCCGTCGAGCTGTCAGAAGGAGAAACTTCATTTGTCACTCTAGAGAGCACATCTCTGCTGCTCTAGAGCCCAGGCATGATGTGATGTACACCACTGTATCCAGTGCTTTGCATTGCACTTGGTGACGCAACTCTTGGTTGCAGTTGCTCAGCCATAGAAACCCATTCAATTATGCTCTCTAGTCACTGCTCTTAAGCTCATCTGAAAGTCACATGAACTTAAGAGTTCTGTAGTGATTGACTGCACAAAGTTGGCGACCACAGAATTGGGTTTTAGTTTTTTTAAGAACAGACTCAACGAGGAAACATCCCTCTGACATCCCTTGGATTGAGATCTGGTAACTGGAGGGTATTTGATTTGTTATGTTCAAGAAACTAGTTTGAGATGTCTTTTTTTATCTTTGTGACATGGTGCATTGCTGGGAGCAGCTGTTTAAAGAGTACGCTGTGGGTACACTGTGATCATAACGGGATCGACATGTTCAGCAACAATACTCACTGACTGCGGCATTTAAATGATGCTAAATTGGCACCAAGGGGAGCAAAGTGTGCCACAAAAATATCCTCCACGTTGTTACACCAACACCACCGCTCTGAAATGTTGATACAATGTGAGACAGGCCCGTGCTTTCATTTTGTTCAGGCCAATTTCTAACGCTACCGTCTGAATGTTGCAGCTGAAATCAAGACTCATCAGACCACGTGATGTTTTCCCCGTCATCTATTGTCCAATTTTGGTGAGTCACTGCAAATTGTAGTTTCAGTTTACTGTCATTAGTTGACAAGACTGACACCTGCTGTGGTATTCTGCTGCTGTAGCCCATCAAACTCAAGGTTTCACATGTTCATTCAAAGGTGCTCTTCCATATCTTTCTAATGAGTGGTTATATGGGTTAGTTTTGTCTTCCTACCAGCTTGAAAAAGCTGGGACATTTCACTCTGACATCTGGAATCGAGGTATTTTCAACCAGAGAATTACTGCTCACTGGATATTTTCTGTTTTTTGGACTATTCTCTGCAAACACTGGAATAGTTGTACAGGAAAATCCCAGCAGTTTCTGAAATGGCAGATTCCCTGGAACCAACAACTTTGCCACATTCAAAGTCACTTAAACTACATTTCTTCCCCTTTTTATTTTTAACTTCAGCACATTGTTCGACTAATTAAATATTTGCATTAATGAAAGTTTAACATGTGAACATAATGAAGTGACTGCTTTGTGCATATATGTTGAGAAATTTGCTTAAATATTAGCAAAAAGCTTAAGAGAATAATGTGTTGTATTTATAAGTAACTTAAAGTAAGCAACATTAAGTTGGGAGCAAATGTAATTTTAACTAAGATAACAACACATCTGATAAAAGTTAGAGACTGAGTGGTAAATTAAAAAACAAAGGACGTGTCTCAATTTGTAAAATAATTATTTCCAGTCTACAACAAAGACACAACAAAGTCACTTTGTATAAACTATACAAGCAAATAACCGTAAAACCAGAACTTTAGGAGAAAATAAGCGACACGTGAAGACATGCGAATAAGCAGGCCTTTCAAAAGCAACTGATGAATGTGTCAGTGAATTTGGAATTGAATTTCAACAAAGATGTCAGTCTAATGTCCCAACAATCGAGCTAACACAGGCGACGGTTGGTTACTACCTATATGTGTCTAAGCCAGGTGCTGAGGCAGAGTCATGGGTGCGTCAGCTGCTGGAGATTGCTGGGTGAGATCATGTAGCTGTTGTTACGCCAAAGAACCAAAAGTTCCATAAAATATTTTACATGACAACAAATATCCCAAGTTTGTCTTAAGAGCCGTTAATTTTAATACAACCCGATTTTTAAATACACATACATACATGCACTGAGGATTAGAATCAACTTAAAACAAGAATAAAAGTAATAAGCAGTGTTGGGAAGGTTACTTTTAAATAAAATATATTCCACTACAGATTACAGAATAATATAGTTTCACCCAAAATGTAGTTTATAAAGTATTCCATTATGTTACTCAGAGTAACGTATTCTGAATACTTTGGATTACTTGATATACTGTCACATTTTTACAACTACATGAATATTGCTGTGACTTATTACTATTACTGAAGGTTACTCACCACTGAGCTAACATTGTTAGCTGGCGTTAGCTGAGGTTAGCTCATAGACTGCTTTCAGAACTGCGTATGATTATTTGCAGTTAGCAGGTTGTTAACGCTATTCATCAAGTCTAACAGTCTGCAGTCTATGAACTAACCTCAGCTAACGCCAGCTAACAATGTTAGCTCGGTAGTGAGGAGCCTTCAGTAATAGTACATCGAAGATGTACTGCAGTGGACTAACGTTGGTTTTTTAAAAAGAACTTAATTTTAATTTTATTTATTCAGGACAGAGCATGTTAATGAACATAAATGTAAAAAAGAATTACATGAATGTAAACATGCCAGATTATAGCCAAAGGCTAATTTCCATCTGTTGTCCTTAAGCATAAAAAATAGACATAAAAATTCATAAAAATTCATCATTCATTCATAATAAAAACTCCATCACCAAACTTACACATACACACCATTCTGTTCCCAAATAAAACATTAAAACTATACAACTCATACATGATCACACACTTGATTTGTCCATAACCAGTTTTTAACCTTTGCCTTAAACAAATTGAATGTCGAGCATTCTCTAATATAAGATAAGATAAGATAAGATAACCCTTTATTGTCATTGCACAGTCATACATAGTACAGTAGTACAATGAAATTGGAAAACTGTCCTATGTCGGCACTACATATAACACAACACGACACGATATGACATTGTGACGATATCACAATGCAACAAACAACACAACACAGTATATTAACTTAGTATAAAAAAGAAGAATAAGTGTATGTGTATTGCACACTGTTATTATTGCACATTAATTATTATTGCACCTTGTTATAAATATAAATATTATTATTGTTATTGTTTTAAACATTGTTACCTCCCCCCTAAAAAAGTCCAGGGAGGTATCCAGTCAGGTCAGCTGTTAGCATTGATCAGGGCTGTTGCCCTGTTGTAAAAGCTGTCCTTGAGTCTGTTTGTTCAGGACCTCAGCAGCCTGAACCTCCTGCCAGACGGCAGCAGCTTAAACACCCGGTGTCCTGGGTGTGTGCAGTCCCGTAGGATGCTGCGTGCCCTCTTGAGACAGCGAGTGCTGTACAGGTCCTTCAGGGAGGGAAGAGGATGTCCAATGATTTTTTGGGCCATGTTGATGACCCTCTGGAGTGCCTTTCAGTGTGCTGTGGTGCAGCTGAAGAACCACACACCGATGCAATATGTCAGCACACTTTCAATGGAGTAGCGGTAGAAGACGGTCAGCAGCTCCTTCAGGTCCATTTTTCTGAGGATTCTCAGAAAGTGGAGACGCTGTTGGGCCTTCTTTAAGACCGCAGAGGTGTTAGAGCTCCATTGGAGGTCTGTGTCTATGTGCACACCCAGAAACTTGAAACTGGAGACCCTTTCCACGCACTCCCCGACTTCCTCCAACCTAATGGGTTGAGGAAGACTGTTCCACAGATGGCCACCCTTAACAGAGAGGACGTTCTGCCCAAATGCTGTCCGTCTGTGAGGTATAAACAAGTCTCCTCGGATTGTAGCTCGAGTGGTCCTGTCTGAGCTTTCTTTATGCCTAATGAACTGCTTTAGTGGTGGTGGAGCAACTTACTTCCAGATGTTTCTTTAGGTTGGAGTCTTTTGATGCTGAGAGCAGCTTGGTTGCTGACAGAGTCTGCATTGTACGCTCAGATTTGATCCCTTTCTTCTTTAAATGTGAAGTGCAGTCAGAATTTCCAAGTAAGAAATGCATTCCTGCCCGTGCACTGCTGCCTCTGTTGTGCTGGCTCTGGGTCCATTGAGTAACTGAGGACACCAACATTAACAGGATGCTTACATTAGAGCCTCTTAATGCAAGTTTAAGTTTCCGACAATGTGTGGAATTAACAAAATGTCAGTTTTGGCCAGCGGTCATATTTCCTTCTAATAATATGACGCGAAAGTGGAATAAAATGTATCCATGGACTAGAAGACTTTATTGAAGAAGGGACACTGATACGGCACAAACACCAAGCCCTCTAAAAAGCATCTGGCTTCCTTTTATGCTCTCACTGTTTCAGCTGAGCATCTGGACTTGCCCAGGTTAACCAATCAAAATGAAAACATAACCCTCCACACAAACAAACATACAATAACATTAGAACACATAACAAGCATATACATATTTCCAACACATACTATAAACAAATCAATAACATACTCTTCAACCATTTCTATCTAAATTAAAAGCCTTCTTAACCAAACTCCCCTAACCTGGCACACTGGTCTGCTCCAGCAGCTCATCAGCAGGTGATTGAGCTGCTTTTACTCTTTTGTTCCACATCCTGCAAGAAGCAACCAGGAAGGGTGAGTACTACTAACACTTCTCTTTTTACACATACCAAAAGTTTAGGTTACAGACAAATGATTAAATGTGAACAGCTCAAACTTTGGCTCCTTTCTGACACAGGTAGGATGTGTGGATTGTCTTTTCACCTTTACAAGCTGTTACTTAAATCCTAAATTAAATAAACCTAATAAAGAATCAGTAACGTTTGTCCTGTAAAGCATCCACGGGACACAGGTGTGAGGACAGCAATACTTTTATTAATACTGTGGTTTTCAGTACTCCTCTGACTGTCACTGCGGACATATAAAGAGTGACAATCACCTTCACTTCTCAGCACACCTGTTCACCCCGCCCCTGCGCCGCCCGGGAGCTCACTGCGTCACCCCTCCTCTGCAGCCGGCCAGAGACCACACCCACACCACAGAATCCAGAAGAACAAATGTGTGTTTTTCTTTATTATATTGTTTTAATTCCCAATCAGTCAATCAGTTAATAAAATACAAGTAAGGGTAATGGAACCCCTGGTCTCCATTACACAAAATTAGAGAGGGGATAGCCTAACATATGAAACGGGAAAATACTGCCATGTAATCCATGTATTTCAACAAAGTAACTGTATTCTAATTATCACCTATTTAAACAGCAACTGTAACTGAATAGTTGCTCATATTTTGTATTTTGAAGGTCAAGAAAAAGAAGCCACAAAGATGATTATATATTTGATTATATATTTTCTTTCTGCTTGCGTCTCTGTTCTGAAGTGAGGTGTAACTCAAGGTTGCGTTTCTGGAAAAGTGCTGCTTTTCCTCGTTCGGTCTTGATCGAAAGGTTCCTGACACAGTTCTGTGTCTAGGCTCTTGAACTGATTACCATACCTTCCTGGGGTTGGGGAGGCGCAGTTGTTATGAGGGGTGCTTTTAGGTGTTGTTAGAAGTGTAGGTTGCTCCATGTATTTGATATCAGTTGGAAACAGCAGCTGACAGAGACCGTGGCAGGGATCATACTTTACTGTCTTTGCTTTTTCTAGTGGAAGATCCCGTTGAAATTAGTAATATGACTCTGAATCAGAATCAGCTTTACTGACTGTTTACATGAATGGAGCCTATAATGGTGACAATAGCAACATGAAACAGACAAAAGCAACACATGTCGCATATTTATGTGCAGTGATGCAGAGTGTGAGGATGTTGCAAAACATTAAGGAATAAATACAGGATGGATAACTTGTTACTGTACATACATGAGAATATACACGAGAAATGTCGTATTTATATTTTCCATTCTTGGCTCGTTTGTCTCTTAACATTGTTGGTCTTTCCTCTCACATATCAAAAGTATTATTTTATTCTATGAAAACAGAAAAAAGAAGATAAACACTACTAATAATACACTATTTATTTCTTGAAAGACATAATTATTTTCAGAGGACTATATTTTTTTCTTTTCTTTATGTGGGACATGAGCACAAACATCCGGGTCCTTGGTTTTAATACCTTACTATATGCAGTTGCAGTCTTTTCCGATGTCAGATGGAGGAAATGCAACCTCAGACAGACAACAATCAAAGTCAGTCAGCGTGGCCACATCCTCTTTCACTGGCTGCATATTATCCTCCTATTTCAGACAACTGGTCCAACATTAACTTCTACTGTTGTTGTGGAGCTATAATTTTCCACCAAGTTGCTGAGAAGAGACTGAAAAAGCAGTTAAATCAGTCACCAGCCACGTTTTTAGGTATCAAATCTGAATTATAGAAACATAATTACTAAAAAATGTTCAATAGCCACAAATATAACAAGTAGAAATTATATTTCTGAGGTTACAAAATCGAGTCTGGAGTATTTGAGAGTAATGAAACTGAACCGTAGAACTGACTGAGCTAAACCCACCGAACACACACTTCAGTCATGATTTGTTGATTCCACTTAGCCACGGCTTACAAAACCGAATATGACGCTCTTTGTGTCATTCCCATAATCTAAAATATGTAGTGATGATCATGAAATATGTGACAGGGAATGTTACACACTGTTTGACATTTTATTCTTCATTCAGCTGTGTCATTTTAATTGATTATACCAGCCATCTTCCTGCGGTCCGCAGCTGAATGTGTGTGCTCTGAACTGAGCAGACAGCAGTGATACAAGCCCTATGCTTTTACTTACTGATAAATGAATATGGCAGAAATATTGTCTGGGAAAAGCAATTCCTCAGGCGTCACAACAATTCTTGCCCTCATTTTTCACATCCATTGAGAAACTGAAGGGAGGAACTTGACTGCTGCACTGAGAGACACTCACAATGACCCACAACTGACTTTTGTGTGGGGCTAACCTTTTCCTTTTCTCAAATCATGATGGCTGTATGCAGAAATGTGTCCCATGTTACGCTTGTTTAGGTGTAAGAAATGGACAGATGGATAGAATAGAAAGGGAGAGTAAAGAGCTCTAAATGTTTCCATTATGTCAGAGTTCAGTTGCTTTGAACAGCAGACCCATCCATCTGTCTCAGCCTCTACGACTTATCTCTGTGTTGGAGGTTAGGGGTACTTTGCATGAAGATTAAGTGTGCTTTGTGACAATGCTGCCCCTTAAGAAAGACTGATGGGCTGGTTTATAGACATCTGGCCTTTGGGCCATGAAAAAAGGTTCAGTGAGGAACACGTCACTGAGGCGAGCAGTGACGAGGTAGACTGGCAGATATCTGAATCATGAACATTTTTCACAACATTTTTTTTCCGTATTAGGATTTTTTTTCTGCTGATAGTCAACTAAATGGCAGGATACTGAAACTGCAGGCTTAAGCTAGTGCCCGACATGCTTTGTTCTACATCATCCCTGCAGAACCAAAGGCAATCTCCCTACACTATATTTTATGTTATTAGGGCTAATCAGCAGCAGGGTTGAATTCTAATGAGCCATCCTCCTCTTTAATAATTGTGCAGTAATTAATTGATTATTCCCACCTGCAAACCCAGAGGTCACAGTCAGTTACACAACGGCATGACTTTAGCTACTGAGTGCTTCCCACCCCCCCCTCTCAAGGACACCTGACAAGGATCTTGTGTTTTAAAGTAAAAGGCTGGAGATGGAGTGAAGCCTCCCTTCTCTGTGGCTCTCAGCTACAAGCCCTCTTGTTCTATCTGAAAATGTAAATAGGGCTTCTTTCGTTCGTTCTTTTACTTCAAGGACTTCTTCAATTTCAAGCACCATGTTTTTCAAACGAATGCTTCTCCAACAGGAGGTGTTGTTGTTGGAGACTTTTATCAGGTGTGGGCTTCGTTTTCACAGGAATGCTTCCAAGAGCACAGAGTAAGGCTAAAGGGGTTACCCTGGCTTAAGAATAGAACAGAAATGCGCTTTTCGGTGTTTTTAGTTTAGAACATAGAGCTAAAAAAGAAGAAGGAGAAGCTGCACTGAAAGTAACCTAAAAAGCAGTGACAATAAATTCGTCACCTACATATGCAAAGGTCGTTTTTTTACATTTATAATAAACATGCAGTAAAAGAAAATTCGAACTGAACTTGGCTGCGGTGCACATGCTGAAAAGAGCACTGCGAAAATTCATTCCCCACACAAATTAACAATTGATCATTTAGCTAGAAGCAAGGAAACACGCTGACACGAATGCAGCTCTAAAGGAAGCTATTAAAGGCCGAGTGAATGATTCATGTTTAAGCCTCTTTGGTCGCGGCTCGTGTTTCTAGTTTGGGTTTAAAATGTTTCATTACTGAAGTTTTTCTCTCAGGCACCATCGCAGTGGTGCGGCTTCGTGGGTAATAGAGGCTTCCCGTGCGCCACTGACACTGATGACAGACACCGTAAATAATCTTGAAAAGAGGGTGAATTACAGACACTATCGGGGGCATAAACCTGTCGCGTGTGAAAACTGAAACGGCGCGATACGCGTCATGTTGATGAATCCTCGAAACCTGCGGCTGCACCTGCCGAAAACTCCACAAACGAACCGGGTGTCGACGCTGACCCGCTGCTTGGATCGCGACGAACTCCCCGCCTCATCCCCCACCACTCCCCTCTCCGCCTCCCCCCCGTCTCTGTCCTGCTCATAAATCTATTGGTCGTGGTCTCGCCTTCACTATCCAGCACTGTGCTGATCAGACTGCAGTTATATTTGGAGGAAGTTGGCAGCTGGCGGCTCACGGCGAAAGGCTTTCCTCTCTCTCCGGCGGTTGGACAGTGGAATTATGAACACAGCTCACAGAGTCTCTATCGCCCTGTCTTGAAGCTGTTTGTGTTTCGCACCCAGAGAAATTTTACCGACCATGGAGATTGGAGTCTGCGTTCTCTTGGCTTTTCTCCTCCACCAGGTAAGACAGACGAGATGTGTGCGCGTGTGTGAGGGATTTGGGGACTATTTCGCTGAGACTGGGAGCGATCCCACGCTCTTTTTATTCTGGTCTTCCGCCTGGTCTCACCCGGGCTACCCTTGTGTGTTAATGGCGCAAAAATATGTGTTGTCAAGTTTGTCCCGGGTCTGGAAATGGCACACGATACATCACCTGCACAGCCAGGTCCATCCGTGCAAGTTTATTCCCGTTTAGCCCTTCTTGCGCGCGTCTGACTGTCATTTAGGGCTCCGAGTTTGGGGCAGAGGATATCGAGGGTCTGGCAGTGTGCGCGGGGTTCGTTCACTTTAGCAATGCCTTTCACATTTTGTCCAGAGAAAGAGAAAACATGGGAAGGAGAGAAACTGAAGATGGAAGAAGACTGAAGCAGAGCGCAGGGTGTGTATCCTCTGTCTATGTGCAAATCCCGGCACCAGCTCTTGTCTCCAGTCGCATCTATATTCCGCTCAGCCACCAACTTGAGCGTTTCTTTGGGCTTGTGAGGGTGTGAGTGTGTGAGCGAGGAGCACACACAGGAGCATGGAGAAGAGGAGAGGAGGGGAAAGGGGGAAAGGCAGCGGGGGGGTGTCAGAGACACAGAAAGAGGGGCAGTGAACTAACTTGGCCGCTCTGCTGTGTTGGGTATTTTTACTCAAGTCCACTGGTCTCTGCAGACGTGGGCTCCCTTGAGATATTTAATAAAGCCTTAATTCCCACTGTGATAGAGCCACTCGTCCGTTTGATCTGACTTTAATATGAAGAGAGGGAGCGGTAACTCGGAACAGCTGTTAATACCAGTCAAATCTTTAGAGCAGGATTTCTGCACCAAGGATGCCGAACCTTCCTTTTATGTCACTTTCGCCGTATTTTCATCCACCTTTGTGAACTCGAGCAAAGACGGATCCAGGTGCACAAACGCCTCTTTCCAGCCTTGATCTCTGACCTTCTCTTGCTGATGCATATTCATACATCCCTCTTGAAGATCATAACAAGTTTCCTTTGAAATAGTCACTGTGCGATGTCAGGCTCTATTCGTGTGGCATGCTGCAAAGGTTTAAGCGGCAGCTAATTTTTAAAGCATCCTAGCTGAGACTATTTCTAAACACAGCAACAATGCGAGAGCCCCGAAGCGTGCCAGGCAAACAGCTCATTTGGGAAACTGTGCTGTGCTGCTTCTCTCGCTCCTCTCATCCTGTGTGTCTCTTGCTCGCCCTCATCTCAGTATTGAGAGGCAGCACAGCTCTTGTGGTATTTCTTGTTTGACCCGTGCAGGTTTAGTGCACACTTCCTGCTGTGCATTATATTCCCTTTTAATTGGATAAGCCATTTCTACATTGTAGTTCAATTTCCTTATCTGCTGAGATTCAGGTTAATAGTGTCGACAGAGAAATTATTTAACTCCCTGTTTTATTGATTAGGACCTGGCCTCTCTTGCACGTGTATGCTGCGTCTTATTCACACGCATATGTTTTTCATCTTTGTGAGAAGGCGTAGATTCACTTACTCGCCCTGGAAAACATAATGGAGAGTCTTATAAAATGTCTTCAGTACTGAGTAATTTTTAAAATTTGTGATTCCAAAAACCTTTAAACGTGCTTTGGGCTTTCCTTTAGCCTCTGCAGCTGATGGACAAATATTTATGTTAAAATCTGAATCTTTGTGCTGTGGCTGTCCTGTCATCACTGACAGCTAAGGTCTTGGAATTCCCAAAATATAAATCATTCAAGGTGTGAATCCACACTGACTAATGCAAACCAGTGAAAACAAAAACATATGACAGTACTGTCGCCTCCAGCGATTTTCTTCCCAGTCTGGCCGAAAACAAACCAAACAGCTTTTTATGCAAAATGTGAGTTACACAGTCGTTCTACTTGACTCATCATCCAGATGAATAAATATATATTCACAAACTTCCCTTTCTGTCTTGCAGAATAACACGTATTGCAGCGTGTAGGCTCAAACTAGCTTTTCTTTTTTAGAGATTGTCAGACAGGTGGGAGCCAAACTCATCTCCACAGTAAGCTGCTGCACCCACCCACCACCCCCTCACACAGATATGCAGATATACGCACACGTTGCACTAGTAGCCCCCTCTTTGGTAATAAATCCCTGTTTTCCAGATCGAACGCTAAGCAGTCTCTCCCGGTGGAGCAGTGATTCAGAATAGGCGCAGCACAGCTGGGAGGTGCAGGTGCAACGATCCCCCACCCATTCCCACTTTGATTTCTCCTCCTTGTCTTCCTCCATCGAATCCCCCCCCCCCCCCCACCCCATCAAACTAGCTGATTAACCAAACTTTATCCACCATTTATTTTCTCAAACTGCCCTGTGCTGTTTTCTCGCCTCTCACCCGTAGATGAAGACGGTTTTACTACAGTTTAAATTCCTGGGTTGGCACCTGGGCACGTCGTGGACGTTTACGGCTGCGGTGACCAAGGGACTGTTAACGTTCCTGTTTAAGCTGCCGCCGGCACCGAGAGAGACGGAGAGGAAAGGGGGAGGTCACGGTCCCCAGTAAAAATGTTTAAAGTGTGCAGCTGAAGGCAGCGGCTTGCCACGGTCTCCTGTTACTCATAGATGGGGCTGACCTTCACTGTGACACATACAAACACACACATACACACTGGGAGAGTTGACACACACGCTCGCATTTTATTCTTTTATCTCTTCCGTCTCTCGCAGACACTCAGTCCTGGAGGCGGGTCATTGATCTAGCATGATCAAAAATAGAGGCCACTGCCATTTCTGGTATGCTGGTGCGATTTATAATTCAGGAGCGCAGCAGCAGGTGTGCATCTCGTCGCAGTATTGTCATTTCTAGAATGTTTCTGTTTCTAGCTCGAGTCCTTTTTAATCATATACAACACCAGGGTTCGTTTTCAGTTATCCAGGGATTAAATATGCAGTGTGTCGCCTGTGCACTTTAGTGTGCTTTCCTCTTTATGGACTGTACAGATGGAGCCCGTCACGTCCATCACTGGTTACAATCAACTATCCTTTCAAAAGGAGACCTCCAGCTAAGATCTCTTTCCTCACTCAAGGTTTCTTATGTGGAGTGTCTTTTCAGACCTGGCACCCCTCTGCTACTAAGTGCTGTTTCAGTGATGGACTTTTTATGATGGAGTCTAGTTAAAGAACGGAAGGATGACAAGTCACAAAGTCTAATGATGCCAGTCATTAAGGCAGGGTGGTTTCTTTCTTTTCATTTCGTGGTCTTCGCCCTTCCTCACACTTCCCTGCTCTCTTCTCATTCTTCCCTCATCTCTTCTCACGGCGCCGTCGGGTTTCATCTCCCACAGCCGTGCTGCCAAAATAAAGGGTTAGAGTTAAGAGAAATTGCAGAGAAGTTTGCAATCTTAGCAGCCTACAGAGGCAGACAAACAGCCCGAATAAAAGGAGCATGAAATGGTTCAAGTGAAAGCAGTCCAATAGCAATCTAGACTCTGCTGTCTAAATGTACCCTGGTGTTACTGTGGTTCTAACAATCAGCTGGTAAATAGGCTTTCTAGTGTGGGGCTTTGAGGTTTCATTCTCCTTCACATTGTACTTATCTATGCTCTTTCCTGGGTGGAAGCACGCAGCCAAGCGTGGTCTGTGGTGTTAGAGTGCTCTTTGGAGATTTTTTTCAGACTCTGCTGTTATTGACAGAAAACTCTAAAAGCTTCCTGTAAATAAAACACTCACATGTGCCCGTACACCTGACCCACAATCGCACAACTCCAAACACACACCTGTTCACACTCTTTCCTTGTAATGGGAGACTCCGAGTTTTTATTTATCCGTTTATTCCGTTTGTTCCCTTGAGACTGTGGTCGAGCAACATGCTCTGTAATGGGCTGTAAGGTCAAATGCTATCTTAACTCCAATGAGGAGAGAGTGTGACCTTTGAGGCAAAAACAGTCTTCTTCAATCTTCTTTCCCTCGACGTTGCCACTGCACTCGCTGGAGGAAGGGAGTGGGTTAGAGGAGGTCGAAGCAAGGGAGGATGAAGTGCAGAGATAGCGAGGGTAGTAATTAAAGTAAATATGTCCCCTTAGCGCTCCATTAGAATCTGCCTGCATTTGATATAAGTGGCCTAATTATGCAAAACGCCAGTGGACGTTGTGTAGTGTAATCACGAAATGTGCCAAGTGGGAGAGAAAAAAAGGAAAATGTCGCGTTCTAGGACAGAGGATTAATGGTGCGTTTGTGAGTCAAGCAAAAGACTAACACAAACATACACACATGCACAAAAGGCCTCAGTAACCATGTGTGAAGGACATAGCGGTGCAGTTTAACGTCGTCCCTCCAGTTGATCAAGCTTCCATCACAGTTTGTTCTCCCCTGTCAGACAAGCAGATGAACGAGCACAAAGATAAAGCGGCTGACAGACAAAGAGCTATACAGATACCCAGGTCCAGATAACTGATGAGAGCAAAGCAGCCGTACCCCTGACGCCACATTCAAAATCTCAAGTGTCAGAGAAAGTGAGATGGTCATGCCACGCCCCCCTCGTCGTCCACTATCAGCTTTAGCAAACTCTGTGCAACACGTTACAGATATTCAGGAGCTATTCACCCGCTCCGTTTGTCTCTTTTCCAAAACATCCAGATATGTCGTTCTGCTTTCTCTCTCTCACACACACACACACACACACACACACACACACACACACACACACACACAAAAGCACAAGCATGGGTCTATGTTTGGCAAGGAGAGCGAATTTCTTTTTTCAGCATGATTGCGATGACTCCTCTCAAAGTGTGTGAAGCTGCCAGCAGCACAGTGGGTGTATTCATGTAAGAGGCTGGTACAGCGGGGTCCTGTTTCTTCCACAAGAGTAGTTTTACAGATAATAGTAGCAGATGATGATACAGTGAGTTGCATTAGCCTTTGCTGCTGCCATGCACTTTCTATTTAGTTCAACTAAGAGACGCGTTGCAGACCATTCACGAGTCATGTGCAACACGAGGCCACAGGTCATTAAAAAGCTGGCTTTTCATCACTGACTGTGTCGTTAGTCACAGCCACAGGGTCAAAGTGGTGATTGAGGTTTGCCAGCTGCACTTGATCTTTTAGGCAAGCTGCTCCCTGCTGATGTTTCTGTAGGTGGAGTTTCCAGCTACAACAGTGTGGCGCAAGTCACCAGTTAGCTAAAATGGTTCACTGTAGTAGATACGAAGGAAGGACACACAACTCTTGGTGTTCCTGTTTGCATTTTCAAAACAAAAGCAGATTTTAGTTATCTCGCTCCCATATTTGGTTGAAATGATCAGAAATGAGATGAGCACCAGTTCTTGCCTTTAGCAAGATTTATAGATATTTTTTTTAACTAAATTTTAAGGAGGTCTTTAAAAATAGATGAACAGGCGTTCATAAGTATGCGATGCACAGCCTACCATATGCTTACCTTGCACTGTCCCCTATGGATTCGTCTGCTGGCAAAAATGATGCAGATTATTTCCTTGCTGATAATGAGCAGGTTTTTTTTAAAAAAGCTCACTTAAACTTTGACATGTCTTTTAATATCTGCTTAGATATTAAAGCAACATTCATAATTTGTACAACTGACAACTGCTGACAACTACAGCAGAGCAGAATTAGCAACATGGTGCAATAGCAGAGAAGGAGAGCTCTGAACTCTCATGTGAACCAGTATAGAGTTCACAGGGATAAAGAGGTGTTGATTGGCTCATCACCTTTGCATTGCAGCGTGCCTGTACGTGTATATATGTGAGATGAGTTAGTGAAGTGGTCCCAGCTTTGACACTATATTTAAACACAGTCTGGTGATGCAGTAATAAGACAGAACTGATTGATTTGTGTTGGTCCTGATTCATTATAATATTGTTCATGACGTTATCATCGGTGAGGCTCTCCCTGGCTGTGTCCTGTACAGTCATACTAGTGCAATGAGATGAGCTTGGTCTCGTTGACTTTTTACTGCTTTATCTGCTCTGATTGTCTCAAATATAATTCGACTCTTTGCAGACACATTTTGAAAGAGTAATTTTTGTGTTGATTTGATCAAAGCAGCCAAAAAGGCTGTACGTGGTGTTAAAGCTGGATAATAGTACAGGATGTATTATCACCTTGACTTTAACATTGTTCTTAAAGCAGCAGTGGAGACTGACTCTCTAATGCTCCACTTGGAGCACGATGAGATTGTTTGAAGGCATCAGCCCTACTTTTTCATTCTCTCCCAACACGACTCTGGGTTTTCACTTCGTTCTGTGTTCAGCAAAGGTCTTTGAAGTAATCAAATCCCTCTCTGCTGTTAAACGGAAATGATAGCTAAGAAGGGTTTCTTGACTTTTACGAGAAATCACTGCAGCTTATTCGCTTCATCCTTTTTTTGGCTTTGCTGCGAACAAAAATAGGTAGATTTTTTTTTGTTCATCATCCCACTTGCACCTATGCTGCTCCCCGTTTTTCTGTTCTGAAAATATCTCTAGTCTCCTTTTCACTTGGTAGGTAGACACCAGGATGGTTTTTGCATCGTCTGTTGGCCCTCACGCTGTTTTATCCCTAACTCAGTGATTCAGGAGGCATCAGGTGGGTCTGACGCATGCAGTACCACCCCTGCTGCCTAGATGGCAACAAAATGCCAGATATCCTTCGAACAAACGTCAGGGGTAATTGCCACTTAGATCCACTTAGTGTTTAAACTGCAGGTGTGACTGTGTAGGTGTGTACATTTGTTTTTGTGAGATGTTTTCCTATAGATGGATGCTGGTATGGTAAGAGTGCTTTTTGCAAAGGTAGAGAGGCCGTTTAAACCCCTGAACTTGCCTGTCAAGAAAAAGACAGGGATTCGAGGACTCATTTGAAGTGAGCACACAAAGCACTATATTGGTGCCTACGCAGGCAGGTCGCTTCAAGGCAATTAGAATAGCTCTTCCCACTTATTGCTTTTGATGTCAGCATGTGGGGGAACGAGAGAGAGCCAACTTTTGCCTGCCACTGACAGAGGGGGCTGCCACCTCAGTTGAATTCCTTTAGACACAATTAATGTCGCGCTCTATTCACAGGTTTATCTCATATTAATGCAGGCAGGTCCAAGGCTTTGAGCTTACAAATGAATTAAATGATGGGGCAAAAAGAATCGAGTGGAAAGAAAAGGAAAGAGGAGTGCCAGTGGACTGGTAACAACCCTGTTCGTCACAACATTAGGTTTGGGTTTTATTATATTTTGAAGATATGTGATCTCCCTTTAAGGTTTGTCCTTGTGATCTATCAAAATTCAAAAGTTTGCACAATATGTAGGCCAGGAAACGCTGCAAGCTGCTCTATGTGACACTTTCAGTGCACTGCAGATTTACATCTTCACAAAGCTTTCTTCATCTCAAAGGATTCTCAGTTCATAAGGTCCTTTTTAACACGATGCCGTAGCAATCAGAAACCTAAAACTTTACTCTAGCGTGAACCTTCTTTCCTTGTACTGATGCTAGAATCAGTGTTCCCACTACTTCCTGACCTATCACCCTAATTTTGAAGCGATTATTTGCTTTCGTGATACTTATCGCCCATGTTTTATGATCTGAAGAGACTCTTTCAAGGTGATCTCAGACCGCCTCAGCCAGTTCTTGTTTGGGGAGATCCATGCAGGAGTTTGTCTTCCAGACCCAAAGTAATTAAAACATAGAGTTTAGGGCACGGAGCGATCCATCTGCATAAGTGCATAGATAGCTATTCGCAAGTACACTTAAGGGCTTTTGGTGTTGTCGGCTGTGCTGTGATCCTCATGGGATGGCTGAGGCAGCAGTAATGAAGGTAAAGATGAAACTGTGGCTTTGGCTGCGGTCTGGCGAGGCGAGTGCAGAGATTTCCATCCAGATACCGTTTCCACCTCTTCACACTCACGCTGTAACTAATTCAAACAACTGCAAACTGCACGCTTGTCATTAAAGCTGATTGTTTTTCACCACAGGGAAGGATTACAGTCTTGAGATCCAAAGTTTTCACCTGACAACAGTGATATGACGCGGGGTTGGCTGCCGCCCCTTTCATTATCTCAGCTTCACCCCTCTTATCAACTATAGGGGAGATGCAGTGTGTGCTATAGGCTTTCTGCCACGAGCGAGCTGACTGGATTTGATTTTCATTAGGATTGCATGTCTTCACTGTCACATCTTCTCCCCACCTCGTACGCTTTACTGGACACAATTTTCCGCTGCGGTGGCCCTCGTAGTGACGGCTTGGTTTTTCACGCCGCAGTAGAGTCACACCAGGTGGTCGGTTATCAGCGCATTTACTATTACAGTCCCCCCTGTGGTTGACCTGCTCAGAAAGGGCTTTTCTACCTTTCCTAGACTCCCACTAGGAGACATGCTCTGCTGCAGCACTGGGACAAGCTACCTGCAGAATTAGAGAACCTGGAGGAAGCTGTCACAAGTCAAACAAAGCTCTGCATAGAGCAGGATTGGGCGAGCATATACTAATGCACACACACACAGTTGACAGACATTTGAAGGCTGTTAAAGCTGAGACAAGCTCATGTTCCTGCTCCACAGAGGGACTGGCAGATCGATTGGGGATAATTATTTCTAATGGAGCCACAGTAGGGAGGAGAGTGTCCTTTTTAGCGAAGCTAGAATGTGTCCACACATGGCAACTGGAGTATTTTTTTTATTTGTGTTTATGAGAGATAAGAAACATGGCTGTTGTTAAAACTCGCTGTTCTATCTGATACTGTAGGAAACATCACATTTTAAAGTAACGTCGAAATCCTAAAAACAAGAAATGACAGATGCACATTTGTTTAAATAAAATAATAATATTATGCATTAAAATCCAAACCTATAATAATTATGTAGCACAATTTAGGAAGATCGCACAATGGTTCAGCTCTATACTTGAACCCCAACATAGCATTGCAAATTTGGCCACACCTAAAGTTTTTCTGATTTCTCAAATTGATTCATTTATTTATTTTTCAGCCCTGTGAAGCCGTTAGCCTCATATTCCTAAAGAGAATCAAAAGTTACTAAAATTACAGCGAAAACATCTCGATTTAGATGGTGAGACAGAGAACAGACTGCATCTGACCATTAAACAGTTTATCAATGAATTCTGTGCCTCTGAAAATGGCAACAATGTAACCATTATATGTAATTCCAGAGCAGTATTTCAAAGTAACCTACTCCGAGTGCTTACAGCAATAACTGAAGTCTTCTCTGAAAAACAATCTCAACATTTTCGGTGGAGTTAAACAGGAATCATTCAGCACAATTTCAGAGAAAGATTTCAAAGTTTAAAGTTTTAACTCAAAAATTTGAATTCTCAGTATACACATGCAAGTTTGTCTATATTGTATTGTTTATAGTTTTGGACAGAGATCATGATTTATCTCAGTTTAGATTCCCATTTTCACATACACCTGCTGGTCTGTTCATTAACACATACGTGTAGTCAGCCAATAACACGGCATCATTTGGGCATGTAGACGTGGTTAAGATGACCTGCGGTTCAAGAGCTTCACAATGAGGAAAAAGTTATTTAAGTAACTGTGAACATGACATAGTTGTTGGTGCCAGGTGGGTCTGAGTATTGTAGAAACTGCTGATCTACTGGGATTTTCCCACATAACAATCTCGAGGGCTTCTAGAGAGTTCTCTAAAAGTAAAAATATACAGTGAGGATTGAAATACCTTGTTTGATCTCAGAGCTCAGAGTTGAATGGCTGTTTTAGCTGATAGGAGGGCAGCGGTAGCTCAGATAACGAATTACTACAACCAAGAAATGCACAAGCGCATTCCTGAACACACAACATGTCAAAACTTGAAGGAGACCACACGACGTGGCACGCCTCGACTTCCATGGGCTCGCCGATATTAGGCGACTTTTTGTCATCGTTTAAATGCCGCAGCCTACCTCAGTACTGTCGCTGACCGTGACCTCTCTTATATGACCACAGTGCACCCATCTGCTAATGGCTACTTTCAGCTGAATAAACCATCTAAAAAACAGATTTCTTTACCAGTTTGAGATGATCATGACAACATGATAATGAGCTCCACAATCAGAGTGCGTCTGGGATGTGGTGCAACAGGAGATCACGGATGTACGACTGACAAATCTGCATGAACTGTGTGAGGCTGTCAAGTCAGTGTGGCCTGAAATCTCAGAGGGAAGGTTTTAGTTTATTTTATAATGTGAATACAAGTTTTTTTTCCAGTGTTGTATTATGTGAGATTTATTTTTGTATCAGTGATCAGATTGTTTATACAATTTGACCTAATTTGTATGAAAATAGATTCAAACAAATGCCTGGATTTGACTTGTAAATTGGCTTGAATTAACATAGCACTGTTTGATGATATTCTTCTGCATAGTCTTGCTCACTGACAGAAACATGTACATAACACATATAAAGATGTTCAGTGAGAGACACATTTACTGCAGTATACAACAAATTGATCATTTTGGTTGACTGTGCTATGATGCCTCCAGTATTTAAACTTTTCTAAGTTCAGCTCAGCTTTATTTCAGTTTTTTTATTGGCCCTAAATCACAATAACAGTCCCATCAAGGAGAAGGTAAAGAAAAATCACAACAATGAGCATGCACTTGGTGGCAGTGGGAAGAAACCTCCTACAGGACCAGGCTCAGGGAGAGGCAGCATCCGCAACGATCTTTTTTAGGGTGAAGGGAGCGAGACAGGACGGTCAGCGTGTAATGGGAAACCCTCAGCAGCCCAGGTCTATTGCAACAAAATTAAAGGAGGATTCACGGTCACCTGATCCAGCCCTAATTATTCGTTTTATTGACAAAGACAGTTTTAAGCCTAATCTTAAAAGTAGAAAGGCTGCGTGTCTCCTGAATCCAAACTGGGAGCTGGTTCCACAGAAGAGGGGCCTGGAAGCCTCCCATTTCTACTTTCAACTACCTTAGAAACCACAGACAAGCCAGCAGTATGAGAGAAAAGTGCTCTGTTGGGGTGATATGGTACTATGAGGGCTTTAAGATAAGATGGGACCTGATTATTCAAGATCTTCTATGTGAGAAGGATATTAAATTTGATATGGATTTAAAAAGGAGCCAATGAATAGAAGTCAATATGCTTCGTCTTTCCAGTCTCTGTCAGGACTCTCGCTGCAGCATTTTGGATCAACTGAAGGCTTTTCAAAGAGTTTGTAGGAGAATCTAATAACACTGAATAATAATATTCCAGCCTGGAAGCAATAAATGCATAAACTAGTTGTCCAGCATCACCCTGAATCAGGATGTTTCTAATTTCAGAGATAATGTACAACTTCGAGAAGCAGTCCTACATATATGCTTAATATGCACACTGAAGGACATCTCCAAGGTTCCTCACAGTGTTACTGCAGGTCATCCAGACCAAGTATCTGCTTAGACAGCACATTTCTAAGATTTTTAGGGGTTCAGTTTTATCTGAATTTAGGTGGAAATTAGAGATCATCCAGGTCTTTATGTCTTCAGGACACTCGTGTAGTTTAAGTAGTTGCTGTGTTGGTGAAATTACTTGAAAATAGTAAGTACTTATTAATTACTGATTACTTCTCCAAGAAAGTAATCCTGTTACTTTACTGCTTATTGTCAAAAGTACTTTTAAAAAACATGATACACAACCTGAATAGGTAATAAAGCGATAGACCTTTCAGCCCAATTCTATTTTTTCCTGCATAATCCATCATATAAAATTGAATCAAATGAAAAAGTCTCCAAGCACACCGTTGTTGTTCTTGTGACATTACCAATAAGTTTGATGTGTCACATGGCCCTCTTCCCGTTGGAAAAACAAAAGTTGTATCCAAGATGGCCGACTTCTAAATGGCCACCATGGTCACCGCCCATCTTGAGGAGTTTGCCCCTCACATATACTAATGTGCCACAAACAGGACTTTAGTATCACCAACCATTCCCATGTTATTGCGGCGTATCCATATAAATGGCCCACCCTGTATTATTATTATTATTTTGGGAAGGTTGGATTTTCTTCTCTTAAAAATATCTATAAGTTTAATATTAAGTGATTAACAAAAGCTGAAATATTAATAGCAACCTTGGAGATTTGGTAGAGTTGCTTGTGATCTTGATCAGCATCATTCTCTGGTTCTCAGTGTTTTTACCGAAGGCTAATGAAAACCTGTAAGTAGAATTATATTTACCTTAGTGTCTCAGTCCTCTCGCCTTTTCCACGATGTGCAAGAAAAAGACGCAGACTTCTCCAAAACATCTCCCACTTGACAGATATATGTTGGAAGGCAGCAGTGACCACCGGCCACTTACTGTAGTCAGCAGGCTACATTTTGAGCTTTTAATTTGGATGTCAGCTATCAGTGAAATAAAGCAGCTGCAATTGAGAAACAGAGAAGACTCGAATGCTATCGACAGAAAATAATTTCTGATTCTTTAACTGAAACTCTCGACATTCACCTTTTCACTCCAATATGTGCTCATCAGAAACTATCCTGCAAAACAAATCAATTCAAACATGTCTTTGATTTTGTATAACCGTGCAGCTCGTAGACAGAGGTGTTGGCCATCACAATCATATTTATTGCTCATAATTACAACATTTTATTTCTAAACATTCAATCAAACACATTCCAGAAACCGAATGCACATGTCAAGTGTTTGACTCCACCACAGGTGCTCCTTGATAACTCTCAACATCAAAAGCTCAGACAATTTATTCTCTCTCGTCGTCTGAATGTGAAGAGGCATTAGCACTTTGCTTTGGCGGTGGGTGGGTGGACTCTCCTCCTGCTGCTGCGTGCTCAACTTGGAAAGTAACTCGACTTAACGAAGAAGTGGTAATAAGTGTGTGGGAGAGCAGACATTAACATGCAGTTGCCAAATTGAGACACTATATCGTATTTTATTTTATTTTCTGTGATGTGCTGACCAAAAGTAATTGGCTACAAACTACAGAATGAACACTTTCATGTTACAATGCAGGCTGATGCTGGCAATGGCCTCCGAAGCATGCAGACCAGTTTTCTGTTCCACCCCAAAACACTACATCTTTGATTTATGCCCCATTGTACGTGTCTTTGTTAGACTCTGGCTCCATCATGATTTTAATTGCCCTCACAGAGGCCTAAGGGCATCCGTAGGACTTTGTATCACATGCATGTGGGTCACACACGAAATCCTTTCTTTTTCCCATCACAGGAAAAAACCCAACAAAACCTATTCCACATTTGTTTGACACAGACGATTTTGTTACGAGTTGTAGACTACATTCACATGTGTACACGTTTGGATGTAGGATGTGCTGATAAGTGTCTCTGGACGAGTGTTTCCCTGTGTGGTGTTCTGGGAACTGGCAGCTGGAGTGGACACTGTGGGACACAGAGACACTTATTTTATTTCTTTTACACATCAGGTAGATTCAAGCATTTGACGCCACACCAGAAGCAAGACGAAGAAATTGGTTGAACAACTAGAATAGGGTAACTTTTTCTGGAGCAGTGAAGAATACAGATATTTACAGACTCATCACCATCAACTTGTTTCATTCATTATTGTTCTCACTGTGGTAGATGTTGCTACTCTATATCACTCGTTGTGTTACTCTGTATCTCACAGAAAACACTCTCGAGGTACAGCCTCTTAATTTCACTGCCAGTTCAGCTGAATGTTATTTATACAGCATCAAACTACAACACGAGTCACCTCAAGGCACTTTATATTGTGAGGTGAAGACCCAACAATCTAGGGCTGCGATCCACGATTCGATTTGAATCGGAGAAATTTTGCCTCAGACAGTGAGAAATATTATAATTCTGATCACTTATCAGTACATATCTATATTTTCCTTTCTATAAAAAGAAAGCTGACATTTGTGAGACTTTATCAAAGGTGTGAGCGTCACAGCAGATTCCTTTGTGTCAAAGTAACTGAGGATAAAACAGAAAAACATGAAGGTGGTTTTCCTGGTCTGGGTTTTTATAGCAGATGACTCTGTATGCAGCTCATCTGCAGTGTTACCTTCATCTTCCTATTCGGAAGGCAGAATTTCCGAGTTCCGAGTACAATCGAAAGCACCACAACTGCAGTTTTCGTGTTGGACGTTAAAAGCGCACATGACGCTGTGACGTAGGCTAGAATCATGGCGGCGGTCAACGACGGTCCAGGCGTGGGATTTCTCTCGTGGAAACATGCACATTATTTTTCCTCTCTGTTGGTAGATGGCACAGAGCACTTGTGGCCAGTAAGCAAGCTAGAAGACTGGCTGGTATCCAGTTATGGAAGCAACACAATATTAAAAACACAATTCTGAGTAAAACCAAAGTTACTTTTCCTAGTAACTAGTTACTTTGAAAGTAACAAGTAACTTGAAGTAACTGAGTTACTTTTGATAGAAGTAACTAGTAATGTAACTAAGTTACGATTTTAAAGTAACTTACCCAACACTGGTAATAAGTAGGGGTGGGGTTTGATCATCAATTTAGAGAGAGAGAGCGAGAGAGAGAGAGAGCTCTACATGAAGTGTGATTTTTATCGTGGTGGAAGCAAAACAGCAAAAGTCAGAGGAAATCACCCGCCGATGCTTTAAAATCAGCGAGCTGTCGGCTTTCAGCCCCGACGGCGTGTCTGCGTACGTGCCGTCGGGTGAGAAAGGCGACAGCTCACTGATTCGGGTGCGTTGGGTTTCGTGTACCTGCTCTCATTTACTGTTCTAGCTGTTTGGTGGTTGTAGAAATTTTGTGAGGTTTAACCTGAGATTCTGGCATTTTGGGCAAAAATAAATTTATATTTAAAAATCGATTCAGGATTTTAATGAACCGATATCATGTTATCCAAGCTAGAATCGATTTTAATCGATAATCAAAACCCAGCCCTACAACAATCAGCCTTTATGAGCCAGGACTTGGTGACAGTGGGAAGGAAAAGCTCAGTTTTAACAGGAAGAAACCTCTGGGAGGATCAGGCTCAGGGGGGGCGGCCATCAAATGGTTGGGGTTGAGATGGGACGGAGATATCAGTTAAAGATCATCCATGTTTAAGCTCTGATCATCTCTGACTTTGGACTTTATATTATCAATACTTACTGGGAAAACACTTACTTTTGGCCACCTTTCACCAGTTCTCTAAAAAATGTTGCATCTGTTGTTGCTCCAGATTTCTTTGCCTGGTCTTTTCTCATATGCTCTTATTATTTTTCTCTGGTTACAAAATTTATTCCCATCTGTGCAAAAAACACAAGAAATAAAAATAAACACAATTGAGCTGCCTTACATTCATCACACAAAATTACCCGTCTGTCCAGCTTCTTTATCCTTAATGTGGTTAAAGATGCAAAGTGGAAAAGACAGATAAAGAGCGGAGCTGAGAGAAGGAGACTTATAGAGACTAGAGAGTGCAGGTAATGATGGTGGATGGTAAGGCGAGGCAGGTGGTGAATGCCGAGAAAGGTTTGAAGTAAAAAAAAAAGATATAGCAGAATTATGGAAGACGGAGCCTGTTTGGCAGCGTTCATGTGTGGACTGTGGGTGGACGGGGTCGCTGAGTTGTGGCTTTGAAATGGGTCCTGACAGAGTCATTTCTCACGTGGAGATTTACCCAGGCTTTTTCCAGAAGTGGGAGGACGAGACTGAACGACCCTTTCCACTTGTCATGAATATTTATTTGGTGAGAGTGTTCACAGGCTGCTGCATAGAATGACAAATCGTAGTCTCCAAAGCAACTACCTATATTCTGTCCTGTTTATTCCTCAGCTCATTCCACCTGTGACTGTTTCTCGTCTAATCAGATCATATTTTTTACTCTCTTGTTTGTGTCTGGAGCATTTGGACAACACTCACTCATAACCAAACAACCCGAAAAACCAAGACTTGCTGTGAGGGTCTAGAAATCACACAAAATCAATCACATGCATGACTGAATGATTGGCGTGTTGGTATTATTTCCATACACAGAGTCCAAATACATTCGACTTTATTGAGACATCTTTGCTGTAAAATGTTTGCATGACAAATGTATTCAAGGAGATATCATATTTCAGTAGAATTAAAAAAACACGAAGATGAGAGCCGAGTGATGGATTTTGGGGGGAAGAAAATGAAAAGTGTTTAAAGCTAGAAAAATGAAAAGGATGTAAAGCAATTTTCAATTTCATGCACATCGACACACCAACATATGAGTCACTGTACAGGAGACAGTATAGCACAAACTGCTCTGCCACATGGACACATGTATAAGATATATACATGCACACAGTCAGATGCTTTAAATATGTCTGTTCTCTTTATTCATGTACTTTTTCATTCATAAACTCATGTTTATCCATGGAGCCTTCAATTTTGCTTATCTCGTCTCTTCTCTAACTACATGTTGATTATGTCTGTTTAATGTTTGGTGTATGATAGAAAACCATGAATTGATTTGCAACATTAAACTTTCAGGCCATAAAACTAAGTGTCAAATTAATCCTTTGCATGTCTGTTATCCACTTACGAATCACCCGAAATGACAGGAAGTGGCCCTTTTTTATGATTTCGATTGATTCCAATGGTTTGTGTAGTTTCTGCTTCAAGTCAATGTTTTGCTTTTATATCTTTTCATATCTGCACAGACTAACAGGGATCCTTGATTTCCCAGCAACCATCCATTACCCAATATGGGAGAGCTCCCATAGCACGAAATGAAATGGCCTTGTTTACAGAGCCAGACTTGTCCTTTATGGCTTTATACGGGCAAGCATAAACCTCTAAATGCCAGAATCGAAATCTCCCGCACACAACGTCGGTGTACGAATGTGGCTCTCGTGCAGGATTTCAAACATTTTCCTCGATCATTATCACAGTCTCAGCCGTGCTCTCATAGAAGCCATTGTGTTCTCTCAACAGCCCTTTTATTATCATATTACAGCTATGACTGCAGAGATTTGGAAGGAGATTTGGATTCAGGCGAGATCATCTGTCTGCTTGCAGGCGTTAGCCAGGGCACTGCAAGCTGACTGAACACGGCACAGTTGAAAAGTTGAGACTGAGCTCATTATTTTGATGCCTTCTTTGGCTCTGATTATTATACGGTCATTTTTAACGTCAATCTTTGGTATCAATTGTTTTTATTTTTTGATTTATTTATGATAGTTGCAGCTTGTTAAAAAACAGATTGATGATGTTTTGCACAAGGAAATAGCTGCTTAAAGAATAATATGTCTGCTGAATCAGAACCATCAGCCGGAATCTTCCACTTATTATTTTAAGACATTTGATAGTTTTATCAATACACTTAGAGGAACTAATGCTCCATCGCCTGCATTTCCTGCACACGAGCTACCTGATTTCTTGGCCTACAAGAGACAGGAAGAGGAAAATGGATTTGGAAGACAGACCCCCGGATGGTGTTTTTCCCCCTTAGGCTGAGTGCTAAACAATGGTGACAACAGCAAGTTTTCAATAACTTTAAAGCAGAAGAGAGAAATAACAAATAAAGTGCAGGCTTGTTTTCCATGATTTAATTTTCACTTCGTTGCATTACAGGCAGGGTAAATAAGGAAGGATATGAAAAGTGACAAACAATAAATGGCCGTGCGTATGTGTTGTTGCAGGCGTGGGCGGGCTTCTATTTCTCATTCTTTGGTTGGCTAGTGCTCAGGGATTTTACACGTAGCTATATGTGCGCTATTATGGTGAGTGGTGAGTGTGGAGAGAGAATGGTCTGAGGCAATCTTTTTTTATCCTGCTGAATCTCTCTCTGGGTGGAGAGATTGGGCTTTGTACTTGTGATTGGAGGGAATTAAGGCCTGCCTTTGGTCGCTGGCAATAGCAGACAACTGGGGAACAGGTTGAGTCTGGTGTGTGTGTAGGTGTGTGTAGGTGTGTGTAGGTGTGTGCAGCAGGAGAAAGAGGGAGAGATTAAGTGCTACCATCAAACATCATTCAGGAGCTTTTCCAGGGCACCTTTTCTCTCACCTTGGCTCTTTATGCACAGAGTGCTCACTGCTAGAAACAACATCTACTCTTTTTTAAAACTGTACCTATTTTTCTCACTAAATACTGTGTAACCTTTGCCCTCGTGTTCTTTTACGATCCCTTAATACAATTTGAAAATACTTTATCAGCTAATGAAGGTTTTAGCAGTGCAGAGTAACATACTTGTTGTCATCGGACTGAAGTGTGACGCTAACAGAAAAGTGCCCAGAAACCAGTTCCTCAAGCGCTCAGTTGAGGTGGCTCTTGAAGTGAGTCAATCCCTGTCACCCCACTTTACTCTACACTGAAGCTATAACTTCTTTAACTGTGCAATGTAGAGTTACATGAACTTAAAGATCAATTTTATATTTGGTTACAGGACCGAATATTTACTGGAGTCGACCACTGTCACTGATCGATGCTGTGAACAACTAGAATCTAATCAGAAAATCGTCGTGTTCTAAGAATGATATTCTCACGTGTTGAAGGAGACACAGCCAGACTTTGACTAACCGATCATTCAGTCTGACGTCACTAGCCGTGTCTGGGCCTAAACTCCGCTGCAGGTCCATATATCAAACGATCACTCAGCATTACTGAGAGTTGAAAAACTGTCTAAAGTCTTTCATCTTTAATAAAATGATCAGCGTTCTGCTCTACCAGGTGTAACAACTGAGTTTAACATCCAGGCATCCATGAAAACAGAATTTATGACATTTAACGGAGTTAGAAGTTAGCAGGGAGTTAGCTCGCTAGCTTCTATCTAAATGCAATATAGCATGTCCTGACTGCGGGGTTTTGGAAACAAATTCAAACGTACAGCTCTGCTATCACTTCCAGCATAAATGAAGACAGAAAACTAAACAGCAGTGACGTTTGTAGGGTTACTGAAGTTTGGCTAGCTGGTATATAATGATGTGCTACGTGACCGCTAGCGACACAGCTATGTTAGCATAATATAAACAAGCTAACTTTTTTTCCACTGGATAAAAGTTAACGTGAGTGTTCTCAGTGGTCAGGAACAAATGTAATCGCATGGCAGGATGCTGTAAAAGGACCAAACTTCAGCCAGGAGAACAACTGAGATAATCCATCCACAATACGAGGTTAGTCATTCATATACTGCTGCATGGGCTGGGCTGTAGTTACATCCTAAGGTTTTAAAAACTGAGCTTAAATAAATGATTAGCGGTAATAAAAGCCGAGGGAGGTCAACAGTGATCACTGACTGTTTTAGGAGCTTTTTGAGATTAAATAGAAGAAAATACAAAACATTAAACATGTTAACAACACAAAAGCCATATTAAACGCAGACTACTTTAGGCCTGGAAGTAGGATTCGTCACGTCATCACTTAATAATCGGATAGAGTTTGTGTGCATAACAACTGTAGCTGCCTCCACCAGTGTGTGAATGTGAGAGTGAATGAATAGTGGAATTGTACAGCGCTTTGAGGGCCCCGAAAAGCGCTATATTATTATTATTATTATTATAACTTAAAGAGTAGCCCACTAATGGGAATTTTAGGGTTAACGATAACAAATGATAAAATTTTGATATTTTAATTTTAAGTCATTGCATATTTTTCACAATATAATACAAATGAAATGGCATTTTGGACTGTTTGTCAGACAAAACAGACTATTGAGGGCGTCCTCGTGGACCGTGGGAACTTTGGTGGGCGTGGTTGAAAATGTACCATTTTGCAGACAAAATAATCGATAATAATCAATCGACTCTTGCTTGAACTGAAGCGATAAAACAAAAACAAGTAGCATATGTGAAATGCGAGGCAGTATCTCTTATAGCTCTTATCCAGGTCTTTCCAGGCCACGATACAGCAACAACATATAACCCGTCAAATCTAATGATTTTTTTCAGTAGAAATATATGGAGAAGGAAAGACAGACTTTTTTTATTTATTATTAGTCTGTTTGGAAGGCGAGAGATTATAGTTGCGGTGTCTTTTGATAGCCCATCCAGCTTATCCCTTGATATTGTTCCCTGCGCTCCACGTTTTATCACAACAACAGGGGTTGTCTGATAACAGGCCACTCCACTGGGAATAACAAATCACACTTGTTTTACAGCAGCATCTCTGAGACAGAGGAGGAGGAGAGAGGAGAAAGAAGGGAGGAGGGAGGGAGGTTGATGGAGCATTCAGAAAGTGGAAAGAAATGGCTCACGGTTGGGAATGAAGCAAAAAACCAGAGCAAAGCTTTGTTGTGGTGCAGATGTGTCCCCATTCACGTTTTGAGGTCTATCCAGAGCAGCAGAGACGTCTAAATGATTGAGGAATTACTATTTTGTCTCAGTAGCCACGCTTGTTCTAAGAAAATACACCTTTTGATTATTGTTTAGCCACTGTACCTCATATGTTGTCATTGAGCGGCTAGACTTTGTCTCTCGGCTTTTCTCAGACTGCATGATGTCAGAATGAAGTGCTAGAAAGAGAAATCTAGTTTGTGAAGAGGCCGACTGAGACAAAGACAAGCCTCAGGCACCGACGATCCCAAGAGTGGCGATGTGCATGCATCTTTCTGTGTCTGAGTGTGACTGTGAGCATGCAGGCGTGTGTGTGAAATTGCCTCTATGCACATGTGTGTGGTCCCCTGGAGGCTGGCAACAGAGGGAAGATGGAAGTGCCACTGATCATCAGCCCTGAGGCCGCCACTTGAGACTAACTTTCAACTTATGGAAATTGCACAGATATACACACTTGCACTGAGATCAGTGATGCGATTTTATGTACACGAGAAGAATGCTGAGCAACAATGAAAGGGGGCGAGAGGGATCTCGGTATCACTGCGCCTGATGTCTCTGCACTTCTGTGGGTGACAAAGGGGAAGAGTTGAGGTGGAGGAGAGAGGAAGAGCAGGGAATAACGGTAGGAGTGAAGTGAAGATGAGATGATTAAAAATGTCATGAAATGGGTCGGCGTGGAAAAAAAATTGAGAGAGGGAGAAATGATTAAAACTTAAGGTTGCTTCAGAGTTCAACTGTTCAAGTCTGACTTTGAGAGACTGAGAGAAAAATAAAACGAGACGGATGCTGTCAGAAAATCAAGAGAAATCAAGAAGCAAAAAGGCAAAGGCAAGTGTATATTAAATACGTGAAAGAGAATACCTTATTATGCATATAACATCACCTCACAAACTCACAACAACAAAGAAGCAAATCTACAGGCAACATAATCAGAGCATTGTAAGCCTGTAATGAAGTAAAGAGAGAACAACAGCAGAGCAGCTGCTGATCAGATTAAAGTGGAATTAAAACGAAATGACTGCACTGCATCAGAGATGATGACAGCTCGAAATGAAATGATGACAAATAACTCTTACATGTTTTTTAGCTAATGAAAAAAGGCTTTCGCTCCCTCCCCTGTTCATTATCTCTGGTCTTCCGTTTCATCCCTTTTCACCCCACTTCAGCACCATCTCTCCATTATAACTGTAATTTTCCAGTTTTGAATCCCGAGCCGCAGAGCCTGCTGTGCATTTCCTCTTTTCACAGGAGTCCTCTGGGACGATGAGACTCCTGTGTGTGATGCTGTGGGAGTTTCCCTGAGCACACAGAAAGGTAGAAAATTACAGCAAGCCTGGATGAACCCTCCAACCAGGATGTATTGCAGAGCTCCACACAATCACAGCTTTCTAGTATAGCTTACATTCATTACTCCTTTCTTTTTGCTGCAGCAGCAGCAGCAGCAGCAGCAGCGTGCCGTACCTGCAGCTGGCTCCTGCAGTGGTTTCGCAGCACTCTCACTCAGGTTTATTCTGCTGGATCTGATTCCAATATTTGTACACATCAGTATTCAGACACGCCTGTTTACCAACGGGTGCTTTGTAGACTTTCAGTTATCATTGTGGGATATTTTTCATGAATGTGATGCTAGAATTAGGGGTTGAGAGTGCTGCGCTGCATAACTGAAGATGTGCTGATTGCAGAACATAGAGAATATAATATCCTTCATACCAAAGTTTGTAGGAACAACAAAAGGACTTTACATTGATTCACTACCATCAACTTCCAGCAAGGACATGAGAGGATATTTGGAATGAACTTTGCTAAAACTAAACTTGATATTGATTCATTCAGTTTAGTGGAAAAGGTGCTGTTAATCAGTTTCAGCTGCTTTGGTGTTAATGAAAATAGCAACAGGTGCACTTCAGGGGCAACAATGAGAAACCCCCCAAAATAGGAATCGTTATACAGATCACATCCTTTCTGACCGTGCCACGAGGAGATACCTAGACCCTACAGAGGTTGCACAGGTGGTCCAATTTCTCATTGTCAGGTTTGCTGTGTCTCCCAGCGCACTCCCAAGAGCACAGAAGAGAGCTGGGCAGGGCCATAAGTCCCTAACCCATGAGCAGCACTGAGATCTGCTTGTACAGGACCTGGAGAAGCCTTGTCATGTTGCCTGTAACACTGTTTGGCATGGGGAGACTATGGAGGGCAAGATCCAGCTGCACTGGACCGGTGCAGTGGGCTTCCAACGGTGCATGACAATGCCCGAGCTCCAGACACCTCCTGGAGGATGAAGGAACTGACACCACCGCCTGGCCCACACACTGACCTAAATCCAATAGAACAACTAGGGAACATTACGTTTGACGCCGCCAGGCTGCGCCTAAGAATGCTCAGGAGCTCAGTGATGCCCTTGTCCAGATGTAGGAGGAGATCCTTCAGGACACTACTGATCATCTCATTTTGAGCATCCCCCGATGTTGTCAGGCATTAGGAATTAATTAGCACCAATCTGAGCGATGCTGTCGTCTTCCTCTCTGTTCATTCCCCTTTCACCAGCATGACACAACATCTGCTGAGATTTAGAGCCTATTATAGAAATGTATTTCCTTTTTTAAACAAAGTAAACAAAGGAGTCATTTTTGCACGTGTAAGGCGATTGTAACAACCTCAAAGTGTGCCTTTTTCTTTCTTGGCACAACTAACCTTACTTTACCCAAGAGCTTTGAGTTCTCGCAAACATTGTGCTTCCAGCTCCGCCTCTATCCTGTTTTCAAAGCAAAAGCTGCTTTTAGGCTCGATTCCAACTCATAGATGCCTCACATTACAACGAAACAGTCATTACTGTCTAGTTATTTTGTATTAACTATTTATAGAGATGAAGCATCCTATTTTTTTTTATCTTTCTCTGGTCTCACCTCTCAGTCACACCAACCAAGCAGGAAGCTGCCTTCTCTTAAATGGATTAATGTTGTGATGGAATTGGCTGGGCTTGGTGAGGGTGTATGACTGATGGAATTAACCATCACAACGATGGGGTGAGAGGAGGTGAATGTGGGTGTTGAGCAGTGACTGATGGAATAGTCCTTTGCTAGAGGGAAAGAATAGATGCGAAAATGTGATTGATAAGGCAAACACTTGGCATCAAGGCTGAAAATAACGTAAGAGATGGAGCCACCGAGCGCTGGCTGCAGGGTCAAAGGGGAAGAGCGAAGCAAGAGGGTTTGATGTTGGGAAAAAACTGGGAAAATGTATCAAAGAGGAGAAAAGTTTGAAAACAAGAAGAGGAGAAAATGTAGAACCTTGGAGGTCATTGATGCGCTCTTATGATTTACAGAGGAAGGCCACTACAATGCTGTGATGGATATTGATGTTGTATGAGATTCACTTGGAATACACACTCGATGGGTGTGTGAAAGTCTCTTCTGCACCTTATTCCAATAGAAAACAGCACGAAGGAAATGTTCAGTAAAATGCAGACTGAGGAGAAACATTAAAGGCAAACCCGCAAATGTGTTTTTATGGTTCTGTGTAGCCAACAGCAACGCAGCAGGTAGAGCCTAATGAGGAAGAATTAAACAATCCTCCGTGTTATTTGTGTATTATTAGTATTCTTATAGATTTGCTGCAGCATTTTCCCGTCATTGCACCTCGAGGATTCCAGATTTGTGCATGCGTGTAGCGTGGCTTGAATAAAACCGACAAGCTGAATTGAACAAATAAGAAGCATTAGCTGTGACTGACAGATGAATGGTCTGCCCGTTTGTTACGACAAACATAGACCAACACAGCACGTTATCGTTTCGCTCCATGTTTGTATTTTTTCTTAACAGCTGAGACTGAGATTTTGTGTTTTAGGCACTATAAGCTTCAACGGGAATGAGATTAAGGCTTCTGCTGGGAAATCCTCCCCAGATAGCTTGCATATCACTCGACTGACTTTATTGTCCCTGTGGTGATATAATCCCAGCGCACATCGACAAACACGCGCACACTCGAACGCTCGCTTGCACTCGTGCATGCGCACCCACCCACAAACATAAACCTCCTTACTGCCCTAACCGAGCGAGCCGAAGCTGTCCCTTATCTTTCTTCTTGTTGCTTGTTTAGAATTCCGCTTGCAGACAAAGCTTGATCCTGCTCTGTTCTGTTGGGGTGTTTAAATCCGGCATCTCACACGCCTTACCTCGGGGTACACTTCGACTCAATTTCACACTTGCCAGCTGCTGAAATGTCCTAATTCAATTTAGCCTGTTTAAGAAGCAGAGGCATGCTCTCTGAGGAAAGTTTAGAGCCCTCAAAGAGGAATGGTCTTGTCAGCTTCGGTCAGTGGCCCACAGCTGCAGCTTGGTGAACAGATAGCAGATCCCTTCAGGCCTGAGGTCAAGCACTTGAATGGCCAGTCTGATTCCTCGGTCGCACTCCCAGCACTCATTGTGTGGTCGATACGTGATTTTTATGCCTGAATATGATCAAATCAAGTGTTTCTGTAGATGATGCTTGATTATAATGAAACGCTTCTCTAAACTTGAGCGTTTGCATTATGACATTTATAAAAAGTAAAAAGCTGAGTTGGAATATTTTCGTTTGTGCTTCTCAGGAAGTATCAGGAAGCCCTGAGCTTACATGAGTTTTCAGGTTATTCCACACATCTCCACCAATAATCCCCAAGCAGCTTTTACCCACCCTGGTTTTATACCCAATCAAATTAGATGTGCTTAATGCGATTGTTATTAGCTGTGCCTTTCAATAGTCTATTTTGCGAGGCTTAATTATAATGTAAGCATTTACTGATTTTGGTTCATGGGTCTTATCTGGTTTTATTTCATATTTCATTTATTTTTTCATTTCAGCTTTTTTTAAATCACTTTTATGGTCTTATGTTATTAATTGTTTTGTTTTATTTACTCACTTGTTGTAGAAATCAGCTTGTTATGAACTGAGTGGCTAAGATCTGATAAGATTTATGCCTGGAAAACAAAGGTCCAAAATTCCTCTTGATTGGTTATTAGAATTTTAATAAATTAAGAATCAAAGAGAAAGAAACACGAGGTATTTTTTTTATAATGCCCAGATATTTGCAGCAGATCGTGGCCCCTCCCGAACCTCTGCTGGAGGCTTTTTTCCTGTTAAATGGGAGTTTTTCTTCTCACTGTCGCCAAGTGTTTACTCGTGTCCAACCAACTGTTGGGGTTTTCTTTTTAACCCTTTAAGACCTACCATAGAACCAAGTCCGCCAGAGCTTATATTATATTTTTACATGCTGTGGAGCCATTTTTGGGAGCATTTCAAGTTTATATACATCAATACAACCATTATAGCCCAAATTTTAATAATATGTCTGCATTAAGTGCATAGTAATTAAATAAATTGCAAAAAAGTGTAATAAACTACAAAAAAATTGAAAATCGTTTTTGTTTTTTTTAACATATATTTCTAGTTAGAGAAATTTAAGAGGCTTATGTCATGCTCGCGTACCGGCAGGCAAGGAGAGAAGGACCCAAAATGCAGGTTTCAGTGAGGCGAAGTAGAACTCAAAATAACCGCTTTATTAGCAGGTTGCCGGTAAACAGCGGACCAACTAAACTGGGAAAATACAAACTAACAGGCAGATACACACGGACGCGAAAACAGAGTACAGAATGAAGGTGAGTAGACATTAACGATGCGACAGAGAACAAAGGTAACACAGGGCTAATATACACACGGGAGTAATCAAGGGATGAGGCACAGGAGGGGAACACACCTGGGAGAAATCACAACTGACGAGACAGGGGAATAGTAAACCGAACACACTGACGCCAGACACGAACCTCCAAAGTAAAACAGGAAACCAGAAACAACTTACGAGGAGGCAGAAGACACTGCACTTAATCTAGAATAATCTAGTGCTTTTTATGCAGTTTTTGTAAAGCTATATGTGGAAGGAAACTGTGACCGAGGACAAGCTGATGGCATAAGATGTAAGTACAACTCCTCCGGTTTCATATGCAAAAAAAATTATTGCGCTAGCTCACGTGGTTGCAGAGCTACTGGGATTTAAAAATAGTTACGCAAAACGGAGCGTGCAGAACACCGGCTCCGACCGGCTTTAAGGGTTAATACTCCTACCCCACACTAAGAGCACCGAGTTGGTGCTGCATAAAAAAATAAAACAATATTGAAGCCTTTATGCATCAGTGCAGTCTGTGTAAATTACAGTTCAATTAAAGAAAATATATCAGCATGAACTCAAAGGAGTTCACATCATAGATTTCTTGCAGTAGCTTTTTCCTTCCATGTTTTCTACAGACAGTCTCAACTAAAAACTGATTATACACAACTTAATATTCAACAGTACAGCTCAACATATGCCATATTAACATATCCCTAGTTTCCCAGAGGGCCTTTGTTAGATCAAACATCAATTATGAAAGCTATTAAAAACCAGTACAGTCTGTAGACTTTGTTAACATTGTCTTTCAGTCACTTGGTGCGTCGAGAACTGTGAGAGCAATAAGAACTGGGAGAAGCAGGCAGACCTTGATGGACATCTGCACTCCGTTAAGAGCTTTTTTGAAGGATCATTGTAGCCTGAGGAATCTGAGGCAACTTGAATAGGAAGCGCTGAATTAAAGGTCTGATAGAACGCAATGTCACAGTGATATATACAGTATGTCCTCGTTGTTTACCTTAAGTCTTCTGTTCTTGCACATTTTTGCAGGAAAAAATAAGAAAACATTGCTTTTCACAGTTGTGTGTGAGCGCACACAACAAACAAGTCAAAGATTAAAATAATCAGTCAGAGACAGTTTGTTGAAGTCGATGCAGTTCACAAAGGTAGGTGTTATAAGGCTCAAATGATGGCGAGGAGATATTTTGACTCAGTAAGAGGGCAACTGGATAATGACAAGTTACAAGCTAACACGTGTTTGTTTTGTAACAATCACGGAGGAAGAGGACTCAAAAACATGACACACAGGAGGCAGTAAATCCACATGGTCACGAAGGCAGGAAGCAAACAAATCGAACAATAAAACACAACTGTGATACAACTGTGGAATTTAACTTAATTCTTTAGAAGGAAAAGCTATATTACTTTATTCTCAAGTATGAAGCCAACCTAGACTTTAACCATTTAACAGGCCACTAATCTGGATTATAGCTTTCACAACAAAACTTGTTTTTAAACACATTTTTTAACAAAATAAATACAATTGTTGTTATTATTATTATTTAAAATGTAATAAAACAGAAAACTGGTTCAATATAAAAGCAGTTTGCTTATGTTGATAAATACAGGCTGGATTTGACATTAATAGATGCCACAGATGTTCAAAAGCTCTCCGAAAACGTTGGAGCATTTTTGCAAATATGTGATGTCTTGATAAATCGAGCAGATATTTGAACTTTACACAGCTACATTGTCGCCTGAAAATATCTTAAGTTTATTTTGTGACCCAGAAAAATAATATTTAGAAGTTTTTTAGCCGTGCTCCTCCGCCATTGCAGCGCTTACAAGTACACACAAGTACGCACAGGCTCCGACAACCGCGGGCCACAAATGCAATCCTCCTTTTCCCCAGACTACCCTTTCTGGGTCACAAAATAACCTTTTAAGATATTTTCAGGCGAGAATGTAGCTGTGTAATGCTCAAATATCTACTTAATGTAAACTTCCAGCTTACTTTTTCTAAGTTAAGACAACTCAAATAAATTGAGTTTATCAGCGTTTTTGCATAAAAAGTACTGGTAACTTACTTAAACTGAGTTCTAATAACAAATTGATAAAAATTGAGTTCAGCCTATTTAATATTTTTAATTAAACACAATATGAGATTTTACAGTGCATGTGGTCATACACGAAGAAGCAACCAGAGAGATACATTAAAGTCTTGACTGTAGAATGAACAAGACAATCTGGCAAGCAGATAAAGTAAACAGCTAAAGGTATGTATACACAGGTGGGACCGATTAGGGCGGGGCCTCCAGTTACAAAGGAGAGAAGACAGGAAGGAGTTTCTACTAAAACAAAACAGGAAACATGTAAAAGTTTTGAGGAGACTTTAAAATATTGACAATTTATCTTTTTGCGGTGCATTTCTACTTTTCTGTTGCTTCATCATAATGGCTCGTACATAAAATGAGGCCGTTAACGATGCCATGATTTATGCACGAGGGCGATTCATCAGTAATTCACTTTAATAAAGATGCCGACATGCGTTCTGTTCATGCTGTGCTTGAAACTGTTAGTGAAAGTAGGAGCTACTGAGACAAAGATGTACTTATGTTCAAACAGGATGGAGGAGAAGTAACATTGTATCTTTTTATCAGCACTAAACTACTATTACACAGTAGTAGTGGCTGCTTTTATCTGCTTTGGATTTTTATTATTGCTGTGATTCATATTTTTATTTATAGGAATAAGAATAGAGCCTAAATCTAGTTCTCTATGAATACTGCACGTATGAATTCTGACACCAAATAATGACAAAATGAGCAGGATAAACATAACAGTATTTTATACACTGTATGGATTCATAGATGGCAACTTGTCTGCAATTATTGTCTGCACATCAGGAGTTATCGTTGTTGGCTAAAGCACTACTTTGTACCGTCTTCAGTCAAAGTCTAACATTTGAATTTTGTCTTTCTGATGAGATAAAACATAAAAGTTGATTTAAAGAGAGAACCACCATCGGTCATGTTGCGGAAATTAACTGCATCAGTGGCCAGAAGACTGGATCAAGTCATCTTCACGGCTAAACGTTAGAAACCCAAACTCTTGCCGCACTGATGATGATTCTTTTTAAATATATATAGAAACTGCCTGTGGTTTTCTTGAGATGATGAGATAATTAAAGACTGCACCGTGAGACAAGACACAAGTTTTATCTTAAAATAAAAAATTAATTAACTCTTTGTCTCGAGATAGTGCTGAAAGAAAATTGCGAGCACGACTGTTCACGACTTCACAGAAATTAAAGTTATCATCAAATAACAAAAAAACTATAAATCTTAATTTATTTTCCTAGTCTGGTAACTTAACAAGACTTTGATTTGTTTTATATTTAGCAGTTTAACTTTTAAATCAAGCATTACATTGAATATTGTTGGATTAAATCTGTTGCCAACTCGTTGTATTCTGGTTATATTTCAGCACAGCGGTAACACACGCTTTCCCGATCCAAAACATGGAATATACATGCGTGCAGTAAGTTGCAGTAATAGCAAATGGAAATGTTGTATTTCAAGCCAACGTGAAAATAATAACAGGACATGATTTAAACAGACATTATTAACATATTTACACGTATATGCATAATAGCCTCCTAGCTTAATTGTCTCCTGGAATTAAGGACCCTGTATTTCATACTTTTTTTTTTCTCACTACCGAGTTCGTGGCTTTAAATATTCGATGTCCACCTGCTGGTAATGCAATTTCTGCATGCAGCAATGCATCTTCTGCATGCATGTCCATTTCATCTTTTGGAGAGGCAAAGCGTGAAACGTGTCTTTCTCAGGTTTTGCAGGGATACTGTATATTCCTATAAAAAAATGAACATTGCCATGAACATTGTCCTGCAGCTGTTGCATACTGTATGTCACTATTTATAGAGGAACTTCACCTCGATGAGGGTCTGGATGAACTCTGAAAATCAACAGTTAATGTGAAATGTGTACGTCCTGTACACATTTCACATTAACTGTTGATTTTAGATGGCAACAGAATTGAAAACTTTTGCTGATTTAGCAAAGTTAAAACTTTGACCGACTGCATGTAATTGCCAACTTGACCCCATTCAATCACAAACTGATAGCAGACTGACTACGTCTTTCTGCTGTTTTAACGCCATCCTGACGTGCCAAAGTTGCTTTGAAGACTTCATTTAAGTGCAGGTGTTTGCAGACCTGGTCCCGGTCTCTGAAGCAACCAAGATCAGGATTGAAGGCAACATGATGGCAAGGTCACAGCACGTGGTTGCAATCATTTTTATTATGTCCTCCCTGGTGTGACTACACGTTGCTACAGACGTGATACATGTGTGTCTGTGAGAGAAATTCATATGACTGCAAAGTTTTACTTGGTTTAGAAGAAAAAGCGTGGCAGTAATCCGGTTGTTCAGTCTGACGTCACTAGCCGTGTCTGGGTCTAAACTCCGCTGCAGGTCCATATATCAAACGATCACTATGGCATTACTGAGAGTTAAAAACTGTCTAAAGTCTTTCATCTTTAATAAAATGATCAGCGTTCTGCTCTACCAGGTGTAACAATCGAGTTTAACATCCAGGCATCCATGAAAACGGAATTTATGACATTTAACGGAGTTAGAAGTTAGCAGGGAGTTAGCTCGCTAGCTTCTATCTAAATACAATATAGCATGTCCTGACTGCGGGGTTTTGGAAACAAATTAAAATGTACAGCTCTGTTATCACTTCCAGCATAAATGAAGACAGAAAACTAAACAGCAGTGACGTTTGTAGGGTTACTGAAGTTGGGCTAGCTGGTATATAATGATGTGCTACGTGACCGCTAGCGACACAGCTATGTTAGCATAATATAAACAAGCTAACTTTTTTTCCACTGGATAAAAGTTAACGTGAGTGTTCTCGGTGGTCAGGAACAAATGTAATCGCATGGCAGGATGCTGTAAAAGGACCAAACTTCAGCCAGGAGAACAACTGAGATAATTCATCCACAATACGAGGTTAGTCATTCATATACTGCTGCATGGGCTGGGCTGTAGTTACATCCTAAGGTTTTAAAAACTGAGCTTAAATAAATGATTAGTGGTAATAAAAGCCGAGGGAGGTCAACAGTGATCACTGACTGTTTTAGGAGCTTTTTGAGATCAAATGGAAGAAAATACAAAACATTAAACATGTTAACAACACAAAAGCCATATTAAATGCAGACTACTTTAGACCCAGAAATAGGATTCGTTGTGTCATCACTTAATAACCGGATACCCATAACATCAGGCCTGTGTTTGCAGTGAATGTGCCAGAACACTTTAATCATCCGTTAATTACACCTGTGCTTTTATATCACCACTGCCAAAACGTCTGACGTCTTAATGTGACTTTAGCCGACAATCATTGCAGGCGTCTGTGTAACTGCACAGCAAATTAATTGATTTTCATAAATATTGCAATTTACATTTTGGGTTTTAATCTGTCATAACAAGAAAAAAATGTTAATAATTGATGTTAATGAAGGTTCAGATTCATAAAATGTCACGGTGAGCATTTGTAGCACACCAGCCTTCACAATATCAGGTTCTTCTGTGAGTAGGATAAAGGCATCATTAACATATCTTTGTTTTTCAATGTTAAGATATCTGTGGGGGGGAAAAGGGGTTGTTTTAATCTCGATTCTCGACTCTGAAGATCTAATTTAAGATTTTTGCATCAAAATGTCCATAGATGGTTTTCTCTCAGTCATAAGTTGATACGTATGTCAAATGGTAACAGTTTCAAGTTTGTGTTGAATCAAAAATCAGAAAGAGTAGAAACTTAGAGTGTTATCTATTAGACTTTGAAATTCCCATGTAGCCTTCATGTTGCAGTGTGTTATTCTGTTGAGACACACTGCAACATGAAATGCAGTTCTAGTCTCACAAACATGACTGGTACTGTGTTGCGCTCTCAAGTGATGCCCTCGGCGTATGTGTAATCAGCCGTGCACAAACACACTGACTTTGTTGAAATAAGCATTTGGATTTAAATCTCGGGATGTACCGAGCTGAATCATCCCTAACCTTGGCCTCCAAGCACTGCACCACAGCAGAAATTACAGTCTTCGGCAGAGCTTACAGATGCGAGGTCAACCAACCATTCAAACGTTCACAGAATTGCCCTGCCAAAAAGACATTTTCCTAACTGGGAACCAGTGGAGTGGTCTGCTGACATTTGCTCCGTGACAGGGAGCCAAACCATCGTGTCGCTGGCTCTTGATGTCTCCCCTCACTTCCTTCATGTCCATTGTGGATCTGTCTGCCGCTTCACCCGGGAAGGCAGGTGTTGGCAGGACGAGGACGGGTCCTCAAATATTTGTGCTCTTTCAGTGAAAGCAGATGTTCTCACTGTGCAGTCACATGCATATGCACTCACACAGAAATACTACGGTAGCCCAGTGTCTGGGGAGTTTACCCCGAGCTTTGTTGTCTGTCATTTGTTATCAGCTGAAAACAGGGAGGGCAGAATATTTAGTTTGGAATGTCTTCAAATATTTTAAAGCTCAATGTTGTGTTTCTATGTTTGATTCAACACTTAAAGTGTAGAACTGGCTCAGCTGGACTGAAATAATTGGAGATTTGCATAAAAAAACACATTTTCTCTCATTTTTAGTGCACAGCTTCAAAGGTGGGTTTCATGTCAGCTGCCCGTATCACTTGCACTTTTATTTGCAAAAAGCAGAAATTCTTTTTTAACCCTATGATGCCCTTTGTATCATATTTGCTACATGCGTTTCTGAGACCTCTATCTTATCAACATGATCAATACTTGCCATAATTTCAAACTGTTATGGACAAAACTCTCTTTTTTTTAGTCTAAAATTAACATTGCTGTTAACAAAAAGTTGCCAAAGATGGCCGATGTATCAAATGCAATACAACAAAATCTAATAAAAATACATCATACACAACATGATATAGCAAAAAACCTTTGTGGATTTTGTTATAAGGGTTAATTACAGAAGGGTTACGGGGTTAGGGTCAGGCATTTAGAAGTTTTTAAAACTTGCACGGTCCTAGGGATCGGCTCCTCATTCCCACCGGTTCTTCTTCATCCTTCTGCCACCATTCTCCTCTTCTTTGTTGTTGTTTCTTATGAATGCCATTCTTACGTATTGCTGGTATTGTCCATCACCCCAGTTGTATCATATAACACCTGCTGTGATCTCTCATCAAAGTATGGTACAATAAACAGTCAAATCTCACCCACTTATATTTTACCTTTATTTTTCTATATGCTCCTCGTAAAACAGGATTCTGACTTTAATCTCAGAATTCTGGAAAAGAAGAAACAAAGACGTGCCCACTTGTTTTCCCCGGTGGTCCAAGTCCTCTTCCATCTGAATGAACATCTGAGTTCCAAAAAATCTGACTTTTCTGGCTATTTTTGGATGGGGTGGGTTTTACAGGGTTAAGTTAAGGAGGCGAGGTCGACTTTGTGATTTAAGACTTGTTAAAGTGCGTGAGCTTTAAGGATAAAAGAAGAATTTTAATTAAATTGAAGGTTAGTCTAGCTTTACAGTGAGTGCAGGCTCGAGCTCTTCCCTCCTCATAATTCTTTGAGTGTAGTTAAATTACTAAGGTAAATCTATTTTTTGCTTGGATTAGCTTCCTACATCAGACAGGAGCTCATCACACACCCGTTATTATTATAACACTTTGAAATGTGAGATACAGCCCTGTGTGACTGTGGGTGTGTGTAACAGGGTCTTTTAAAGAAAAAGCTTGGTGTGTGTGTGTGTGTGTGTGTGTGTGTGTGTGTGTGTGTGTGTGTGTGTGTGTGTGTGTATACATGTGGGTGCGGCTGATGGATTTTCAATTTCATTTCCTATGTACACGCACCGTCCACCGGGGCAGTAGATGAGATTGAGCCTTTACCGCCGGTTCTGAAATTGCGCTGGTCTGGCTGGACTCACAGCTCCATTTAAATGCATTAAAGCAGAGGGAAAGTGGCTCGTACATCAAGGGTTTTGACATGTGGCAGTAAGACAGCCCTCGGCTCTGGGGACGATTGGCGTTTGACATACTAGAATCTCAGGAACATCCATTACAAGGTGCTATATACACGAGTTAACTGATGACTAGGTCAAACCTTAGATTAACAATAGGGAGTTCTGTTGTGGGGAAGGCTTTTGATTGTTAAACCTGCTTCTCTTCTATTATTTCTTTGAAACTGTGTGACATGTTGCTATTGATCTTTATCGCTTGACAGGTGCTTAAAGCTAAGAATTAGCTATTATTATCTCCTGTCACGGGTGCCGTCAAAACACAAGTTTGAAGCTGTTGTTGGTGACGGGCAGCTGACACGATGCGTCGACAGCTGCAGGTGGTAATGATGAGGTCCTGGCTACATACTATCCTTGAAAATAATATGTACATGATGCTTTTTAGCAGATGTGGGGTAGCGACTGGCTGTGAGTCAGGAAATGTAGTGACGATGATGGTGCTCAGGATTTTTAGCTGAGATCAGAATAGCTAAAGGTAAAGTAATGGAACTAAACGAGATGCTTTATGTGTTGAGCTAAAACTGCACATCTGCATTTTACCGCTCCAATCAGAACGTTGTGTATTAAGAGATTCCTACATCCACCCAAAGCCAGGTCTTTGTCGCCCATTTGATCTGCACTTCAATAACAAATATTTTTCAGAGGTAGAACAGATGACAGGCCCTCTGAGCCGCCGCGAGTGAGGCGTTTCAGTGAGTGCAGTATGTAAACTATCTGGCAAATGACAACCTAACAGCACAGAGGAGCAATAACCCAGGGTGCATGTGCAGTGTTGTGTGTGCGAGAGATGGACAGAGAAAAATGAGATGGAATCCCGACTGGAGTTGCCCACAGGCGCATATGCAGGGTTATTCATCACAACTACAGCCACAGAAAATAGAGGCACTGTCTTTGGCACTTTGGAATTTGACCAACTGTTGCTGGAAACAGGAAATTCTTTAGTTTGAAAATTCTTTCAATGTCTGTGTGTGTGTGTGTGACCTTAAAGATGAGCGTTTGTCATTGTGTAGCTGGCGTCCCTCAGGGCAGACACGCTCATGTTTCTCAGCATTGCCTTGGATTTTAAGGCGGTATTGTTGGTTTCCAAGCAGTTAGTAGACGTTTCAGTGTGTTCATTTCCCAGATCTGCTTGGTTTGTGTTGAACAAAATATCCAGAAAAGTTAAATGTAGAGTATCAAAAGCAGCAACAAACACACTAAACACTTAAGGATACAAATGTAAGAACTCCACAATGCAACCCTGGAGCCTCAAAATAGTGAATAACATTTTGCTCTCTTTGTTTTTCCGAGTAAAGATGATCCTCTGTGGAACAACATCTTACATTTGGCCGTATCGCTATGATCCACAGCATCCTCTTCTCTCCTCTCAGGCTGCAGCCCTGACTTGTTGCCACTTTTACAATGAATATTTGGATATCATCAGATTTCCTACATTTTCAGTTTGGCCCAGCTTGCATCTAATAGAACTCAGTTTATGCGTCTGTTTAGCTGAAAAGGAATCCTGACGAGGCGGTGTTTCATTTCCACTCGAATGTTACTGTGGATTATGTACATCTGTGTGCACACAACCTCCGCTTGTTATTTTGCTGCTTTTATTAGATTTTTTCTATCTGTTCTTGTCTTAAATTTATATCTGTGTCTGAAACTGCAGCAACAGCGGCGGTCAGGGAAGCAATAATTGCTACATTTCTCTATTGTTACTGTGATGATTATAAAAGCATGCCGTTGCTGAAAGCTCTGTGTAAACAGGTGCTGTTTTTTCCCATAAAACAAAAAGCTTGGCTACCTGTGCAGAGTGACAGAAACCTGTAGGGACTGAACAGGACATTATCATGAATGTGGACAGACTTCACAGCCAAGAGAGTCTCATGACAAAATACAGCCACACATGGACAGAACAGGCAAATATTGAAACATTACACACTTGTTTAATGTCTCTCCTTCTCAATCTCTCTGTTTGTCTTCGTGCCCATTCCACCAGATGGTGTGTCTACCACCTCATGGTGAAGGGTGTGTGTGTGTGTGTGTGTGTGTGTGTGTGTGTGTGTGTGAGAGAGAGAGCGCGACATAGCAAAAGGTCAGAAATAGTACAGATTTAGGCAGCAGACCCTCACAGTTTTCTAATCTCTGAGCTGCCGGCGGCATATTTCCAGAGAATACCAAATTGTTCTCTTTAGATTTTATTCAGTGAACTTCCCCAAGCCATTCATTTTCCAGCACTGCCATTTACAAACAAGGCTGCAAGTACAACTGGCACTGATATTCTGAACCATTATGTGATTTCTCTGTTCACAGTCACTGAATAATACCACAGACTTGGTACTCCAAGTTTCTCAAAGTATTTATTTATTTATTTATTTTGTCCCGATTTTGGTTTTGTCTCGTAGCGTCTGCTGAAAAGTCAGGCATACGTTTGCACCTAGAAAAGTTCCACATGCGAGACTAGAGTCGTGTACACACATAGTTCACATTCACAAATGAAGAGATACAGTTCAGTCTAACAAATGTATTTTTATTGGATACAGTGTTTGCACTTTAAGTCTCTTATAAAAATAAAAATTCTGTTCTCTTTTTTTTTTTTTTTCTAAATGACATCAGAAACAGCAGTATGCGACATTACGTGATGGCAGAGCTTCAGTTCATCCTTTGTCTTTTTTCTTTTTTTTTCTTTTTTTTTTTTTTTTTTTTTTTAAATAAATAGGACAGGGGGAATGAATGAGAGAGAGAGGGGGAGAGAAAGAAAGAAAACCAAAGGGGAGAAGAGACGGTGAGAAGGGGGGGGAAGAGAGAGAAAAAAAAAAAAAAAAAAAAGAACTCCTGGGTCACCTTTATGGAGAAAAAAAAACAAACAAACAAAAACAAACAAACAGAGGAGACAGCAAACAACAAAGAGCAACATAATAATAGAGAAAACAAAGCACCATCACAATAAACTAGCTAGTCATAGATATCAATATTTACTAAATAATAAACGATATTGTGCAGCACGCAAGATAGACAGCGCACAGTGTGCTTTGAGGCAGCAGCCAAGAAAGCTTTAGTCCGCGTCTGTGAATACCCATGTGTGCATACCTGTGTGGATCAGCATGCTTGCATTCCAAAGGTTTCTCCATGTAATGATCTGCTAGGGAGTGTGGGGGGGCCACAGCCCCGTCCTCCAGGGTGTGAAGCGGGTATGGAGGAGATCAAAACTCCAGACATCCAGAGGCCCCCAGAACACAAGAGACCATGGAAGACCAACAGAGGGGCAGCCGCGCCACTGTTCCAGTAAGAGCTGAGGAGAGTCCCAGATGAGGGCTCGCCCAGCAGCCGCGGAGCAGAAGTCAGGGGGAGTTGCAGTGACGCGCCCGTGAGCTCCGCCGGCCCCCAGCTGTGCCTGAGTGACCGAGCCCCAGGCCGAGAGGCCGGGGGCACCCCACCTCCAAAGGGGCCCGAGCGAGCCCCAGGCCCCAGGCCGCGACAAGCGGCCGCCAAGGAGTGAGCCGGTGTGTACCCGGACGCCCACCCCCAGACACAAAGAACCACCAACACACCAACACCTGAGGGAGTCCGCCACCGGCAGGGGAAGTGGTGGTGGGTGGAGATAGGCCTCCAGACCAAAATTCTGTTCTCAATCTAGCTAGTAACATCCTTACCTGTTAAAAGTGGATAAACTGAGTGGAGTAAATGTATCGAATGTACTCTTAGATTTATTTACTCGATTCTGATTTTCTGTTTATCAAAGGATAAAATGCAACCTTTGTTACTGAATCATTTTTATTGTATTTTAAATAAAATGCCTCTTTTAAATGTTATCAATCCTAAACAGAGATGGGCAGTAACGCGTTACTGTAATCTGTAAAGTAAGGGATTACTATTGCAAAAACGGTAATTAGATTACCGTTACTTCCCGTACGAAAAGTTACTGCGTTACTAAAACCGTGATTTTTTTGCGAGAATGTCTCATGACAGTGACGTAAGCGAGTGCGACGTTCGTGACAACAGCTGTGTGCAGATCAACAGTGGATCACATATCGAGTGCAGAGAGAGTATGAGCGTGCAGCGTTTAAAGCGTGGAAGTACTGACCTTACTTTGAGTTTGATTCCATAAAAAGTGACAAAAACATTAGTGTCCGCTGTGCGTGGGAAGAAAACTTCTTTTTACAGCGAAAAAACCCCTAAACTTCCAACAAGCACCGAGTAGCTACGACGTAATGGGAAACTCACAGAGAAACTCGCGGATTCTTCCACTGACCGCGGCACACCTGCACCAGGGTAAACCTCCGCCTGCCCCACTCCTGCTTTACAGGTGAAAATAGAGCAACAGGACCGCTGAGTCTGTGACTTTATTTATTTTCTGCTGTGTTTTACTTGCATCTATTTGAAAGACTGAGTGTAAACACACAAAATATTTTATCTTATGAGCTGGAATGTGCAGAAAATAGGTTTAAATGTTAAACTAATTTCTTCCAGTCAGAGAATGTTGCATATATTCCGAACTCATACATTACATAATGTAATGTAATGTAGTCTGTGTGGGAGAGTTACATGGGAGAGTTCAACTCTATGAGAGTTGAATATTACATTTTTGCTTGATGCATAAAGTTAAAAGATTAAAACTAATAAAACAAGTTTTAAAAAGAGACTTTTCCATTTGATTACATTTATATGATGGATTATGTAGAAAAAGTAGAATTGGGCTGAAAGATCTATCACTTTATCACCTCTTCAGGTTGTAAATCATGTTTATAAAAGTAACTAAGTAACTAAGTAATTAATTACTTTTGAAAATAAGTAATCAGTAAAGTAACGGGATTACTTTTTTGGGGAAGTAATCAGTAATTAGTTACTGATTACTTTTTTCAAGTAACTTGACCAACACTGATCCTAAACGGGTCAAACGGGTCAAATAACCTAAGCGAACATTAAAATCAGTTGAATTGAGTTCATTTTTTTGTTAGTCTCATACAAACAGGATGTAAACGTATTCCTAGTTAAACTTTAAGCAGTTGTACCAACATAAAAGTGATCACCTCTGTAATTAGTTTCTCTGATTTGACAGGTTCACAGATGTTGTGAAACTGGGATTCAGTGTGTTTGTGCAGTGACACAGCTGTCAGCAGTTCTACACTGTTTACCTCACTATGGATGTGGTTACAGTGTTGTAGTATCAATATGGGTTTGTTTTCTTTTGTATGCTTTCCCAATATCACCCTTTTTTCTTTTTTTTTTGCCTTAATCCATCTGAACATGACGGCTGTTACAGAGCCAGTGTTACGCCAAACAGAAAAGTTAAAAACTGAAAAAAGTGTTTCTTGTCCAGCAAAACCCAGGCGAGGTGAGAACAATGAAAATGAAACAAACGGACGTATCCATCCAGCACAAACATTCCCGTTGCTATAGCAACTGTCTAACACGCTCTTATTCACTCAAAGACTCACGTGCTGAGTTAAACACATGCTCGAGCACCACTGCCCACCTCTGGTCCTGTGGATCTGTCATTCAGCACGAAGGGCAGACCTGAGCACGGTGGGATCAATCATTCTCCAGCACACACTGGCAGTGTAAACCTTTGATAAAGAGTGTCGTTCACGGCGAAACCCCCATCAAGGACTTATTAAAGGCCCGGCGCTGTGTGATTAACGAGAGCACCGGCACCGCCAAGCTGGGCCGCTGCGGGGCTTAGATGCAGGGGGTAAGGAGATGAAAGGTGCTGTACAGGAGACAGACTGAGTAATGTAATCCTCACTCACACAAACATGTATGCAGCGCAGTTTGGCTTTTCCAATGTATGGATGCAAAACAAACTTAAAAATGTGTAAAGTATGCAGCCGCTGTTCTGGATAGTTCTTTGGTAATATCTAGTTAGATTATTTAAACAGTTACTAGTTGTGGTGTTATATCACACATAAAGAGTCACAGGTCACATTGTGCACGGACCTGCTTGTAAAAGGTCGGGTGGGTCTGCAACAATACGAGTCAACTCCAGAGAGAGTGCTGCATACTGGAAACACGCTGATATACTGCACTTAGGGAATAATAACTGTACCGTCTCATGCACCAGGTACTGATGACAAGCAGAGCCAGAGAGAAAATAAACTAGGCTTGAAGATGGCAAGCCAGGTTATCTCATTTACCCTCGGTGACTAAGATACAGAAGAAGTGTGAAGAAATCTGAGCGACAAGATGATTGAGAGTCAAATTAGAATTAGAAAAGGAGTAGGAAAGGGGGATTAGCTAAGTAAGAGGGGAGGAGTGTGGAAGAACCAGAAACAGATGGACCAATTGATGGTTCAGTGATCTGCATCACTGACTAATGCTGTGTCTGTCAGAGCAGAGGTGCTCTCCCATAATTTATATCCCTTAATATTCACAGCATTTCTTCACTACATCCAGCCACAGCTATATTTATCCTTGAAAGGGAGGCACTCAGCTATCTGCAAGAAATCCTCTTTTCTTTTTACCCTCTATGCGTCCTTCTCGTGCTTCCACCGTGACGAGATATAATAAGAAATATCTTGTCAGCATGTGCCTACAGGAGCACAGCTGGATGTGTGTCATCCAGACTCAAACATCTTATATGTGCTTCTGCATTATGAGCAGACCAGTCGTGCTGGCCTGTGGTGACGTGTTGAGTGGAAGCATGTGTACCTACATGGTTCACTGGTGGGTGTCAGCTTCTCTCCCTGTGTGTTGGTCTCTTCATCAGAATGAATGAAACATGACAGGAACTGCATTGTTATCTGGACCTTTCACTTTGATGATGTATAGTATTGTGGCATGGGCTGTATTTGTGTGAAGAGGATGGACAGGTAGCCTCACATTTAGCTCTAGAAGACTTTGGTATAAATAGGAGTTTGTGTTCGACTCAATGATCGCCCAAATCAAAATCCCTACACCAGTGTGCTCGACAGTTGGTGTGAGGAGTCTGTGCTGACGTGCTGACATGCTGTTATGCGTTATCGCCACTTTGGTCTCTTTTGGTTGTAGAAGATTTGGCAAATCTAAGCTCGTGTTCTTTGTAGAGAAGCAGCTTTCTCCTGGCGAGTCGTGCAAACTTGCTTCTTTGGTCTTTTCTAATTATCACGTCACAAACTTACGGACAGTTAGCATTTAATGTAGTACATTGACATTGGAGTTAATTTTCTGTCCACTCCTGGGAAGATTGGCAGCTGTCTAGCTATGTTTCCCATTTTTGAGTCATTTTTTTCACAGTAGAATGATTGACTTCAAATTGTTTGACTTTATAACTCTTTCAGGATTGATGTGCTGATGGCTCTCCTCCTTGGCGTTGCATTAACATGCACCAGAATGTTCCAGACCGGCAAACTGCTGAAACGTCTGCGTACATGCAGGTGGTCGATTACAGTTAGTGATCCTCAAATAATCAGTGGGTTATCATGGTGGATAACATGTGTTCAAGAACACACGCGCCAGTGACAAACTGATCTGATTGTGCATTCTTGAGCAAGTTCTCCGTCTCCCACTCTTGAGATGATGTATTTTAGTCCTTCCTAGAAGCATACGGCTCCGTGCTTTGCAGGAAGTTGCTGAAAGGCACAGAGTTGCTGGTGAATAAGGTGAAATGAGCTGTTCCATGAGTTATTGATGAAGCTGCCTTTGCATGAAGCTCCCATTCAGTGGCTCAGCATAACTAAAGCCGAGGGGCTGCCCATCCGCTTTACATGCAGCTATAACAATACACAGGATGATGTTCCTGCTATCAGGTGTCGGAGAAGATCGACACTGTCAGGGTGCATCTATGAACTGGGGAAGTTTATTCTCAGTACGGGGGTCAGTGTGGGGCTGTTATCCTTTGCTCTGATAAAATGATTTCTTTTCCTTTTTCACCTTCCAATAAAAATTCTTTTGTTTTCAAATGTGAGACTCTCAGCTGAGTTTGAATGCGGTACTATTAATCAAGTTCTCGTAACTTTGTTCTTTTCTTTAAACAGAAATTAAATTAAAAGACTACAAAAGAAATAAGATAAGATATGAGCTGTTAAAAAGAAAGCATTCAAGAGTTTCTCCTTCTCCAAAGGTCCGTTATTATCACCGTGTAACGTAACCAGTGTATTAATTTTATGGTTGATGTGGTAGAGGACTATTTTAACACTGATAATCCACTTCTCTGAGCCGCGCAGGAACGCCGTCGTATTTTTGGGGTATTTGACTTTAAATTACAATGTTGTGGGAATGCAGAGCTAATGAAGAAGCACTTTTTATGATTAAATTAACAAGTCTCTCAGATGACACAATTACACAGTAGAGTGGTTTTGAATTAATAAGACAAAACAAGATAAGCAGAGGTCAAATAAACAGATTATGATTTTGCAGATTTGTCATTGGAAGAATAATAGGTACATACTGAAAACTTCAACAGCTCACGGGTTATCAGCAATTATTCGCCTATGAAACCAGTAAAGAGAGTGATACGAGTTTTACCAGTGTTCCCACCTCTTTATAGAAACACAAACATCATATATATATCGCTGCTGTTCGCTCTTCTGATGTGGGTGTACGGATATAAAGACGACAAGCACCATCTCAGTCATCTTTCCTCCTCCATCCATCACCTCTGTGGGAAAAATAAGAGGTTATTGTGTGTCTACACCTCTGCTGTGATTGATCTGATCAATAACTCATATGTTCCAGGGTAGTTTTCAACTCAGCGCCTGAAGCTCCTGTGAGAAGACGCGATAGTAACACGAGTTTGAAGTTTCTCAGAGAGGCTGTTTGTTCCGAGTATCTGAACAAGCTCATCGCTGATTGACTGACAGCTGCTTTGCAGGTGTTTTCTACATGTGTGTCGTCACATCTGTGTGCACAAATTCTCTTGTGTGTGTGTTTTGAAGCTGCCTGGATGAAAGCTCGGATTCATTGATCCAGGAAGGCGGAAAATTCGTAACGGCACGCTGAGCTCTCGGACTCGGGGATTTTCTTTTGCTCGTTTGTCCTCAGTTCTGCGGCTCTGCTTTTGCCGTTATTGAGTGCAGCGTTACGGGAGAGATCGGGATGGGCGTCTGGCCTTCTGTGGGAGTTGTGTGACCATGTGCGTGATTGTGTTTTTTACATTTGTATGAACCAGTTTCCTCGTGTCCCAGACGGACAGATGACGACAGATTGATCTTTGGTAGATCTTCTGTGCCAGACTGCTGAACTCTGCAGGGAACAAAGAAAAGGGAGACGACAAATACGGGGGGGGCTGACTGCCCACAGCTGTGCCCAGACTGAACAACAACAACAACAACAACAACAATCTTTATTTATCCACAGGTTTCTGTAAGAGCGTACGTAGGCTGCCATGACAGACCACTACTTCCGTTGTCCGGTTTTATACTTCCGGTTACTCAAAGCGAGACCCAGCGTTCAGTCGTTGCTAACAACAAAATCAGTTACTTTGTGCGGTAATAAGTGGCTTTACCTGTTCGAAGATGAGCTCGGGTTCAACGTGTGCTGTCGTCGGCTGCCACAATAATTCAAGAAAACTGAAAAACGCATTAGAAACATTTTGCCTTGAGCATCAACAACTTAGAAAGGCCTGTCCGTGCCCACCGCCCTACGCACTGCACTCTATGCCGCGGAAGGAGGATCGGAAACTGGCGTGGCTGGCAGCTTTAAGACTCAAACACCCTCCAAAGAGAGTTTATGTTTGCTCCTTTCATTTTATCGATAAAAAGCCCACAGAGCTACACCCCGACCCGGAGCTTTATCTGGGCTATGACCGACCCCCACCGAAGAAAAGAAGAAGGCTCACTCGGACCACTTTGAGTGTGACAGCTTCCAGTAATACGAACAAAAACACAGAATCTGTACCCGGTAAGTGAAAGTGTAAATGTGGTTTGCCACCGTTTCGCATTTTAAACACGCAATTCTTTACTTTTACTAAATAATAGCCTATGGTGAATGGCGTTAGTATCAGCACTAGCTGGTTATTAGCAGCAAAGTCTAAATTTTAACGAAAGTTTATAATAATAATAATAATGCCAAAAGATTAGCTCCAAGGGCTGTAAAAGTCTTAGGTTTGTGTTTATAAAGAACATGTTTTTTCAAGTCGAGAAAACTCAAGTAAAAAAGTTAAAGGCAACCTTTGCAAAAATACCAACAGTTGTGACTTTTTTTAGAATGTAAAATAAAATCTAATCACATTAATTGAATAAAATTGTGACAAATTTTTAGGGGACTTAGGAACATTTTATGTTGACATTTATGATTTTGCATTTGTGTGAAAAAATGTAGAATGAGAAATTTCACTCAAATATAATAAGCTAAGTGACACTTTACAGTTTCTCTTATGCTAACAGTTTGACTGTACATCATATTTTTGTCTTATTCAGACTCCACAGTGTTACGTTCAGTGGAATTAGACCAGGCCAGCATCTCCACACAACCCCCTGAGCCACATCTGCACTCAGTCCACACACAGTGGGAGGATCCTTCGCAACAAGACCATCAATACTGCAACAGGTCTCGCAGAAAAGATGTGCAGGATAAGATGACTCAGTGTGATGAAGTTGCATATTTCATTCTTCAAAATGATGCAGACGCTTTGCTGTACACTGGGATAGCCTTAGAAACATTTAACACACTTGTGTCGACACTGGAAGGATATGACAACAATGAATTTACCATGCCTGTCCGAGATCAAGTCCTCATGACACTTATGAAATTAAAGAGTAACCGTGTAATAGGTGACCTAAGCCGCCAGTTTCATATATCACAAAGCATGGCCAGCAAGATCATCTCACACTGGTTAGACAAGCTGGAGGAAGTTCTCCGACCATTAATTCCATGGCTGCCAAAAGAAACTATTCAAGCAACTATGCCTGAAGCCTTCAAGAAGAACTTTCCAAATAGTACATGCATTATAGACTGCAGTGAGACCCTTTTACAGAAACCCAGAAATCTGGGCTCAAGAGGGGAATCATACAGCCATTATTATTCACACAACACAGTCAAATATTTGGTTGCTGTTGCACCATGTGGACTAATCATGTTTGTGTCTGCGGCATATGGCGGCCGATGTAGTGACAAATTTATCACAATGGACTCTGGAATATTAACATACCTAAAACCTGGTGATGAAGTCATGGCAGATAGAGGTTTTACAATTAAAATCTTACTCTTTGAGAGAAAAGTTAGATTAGTAATACCCGCTTTCACAAAAAAACGTAGACCGCTAACTGAGGAACAGGTAACATACACACGTCGGATTGCAAATGTAAGAATCCATGTTGAAAGAGCAATCAGACGCTTGAAAGTCTACAAAATACTTTCACAAATTGTTCCTATAAGCATGGCTCCTAAAGTAGACAAGATACTGAGAATATGTGCTGCTCTAGTGAACTTAAGAGAGGATCTCATTCGTGATACACAATAATTGTGTATGTTATGAACAATTGTGGACTCGGGGATATTAAGATGGTTACTCAGGACATAAAGTTGCGTAGTGTAATGTAATTATTTTAAAATTTGATGTACATATATGTAGAGAGTAAATAATTCCAGGTCTCACTTTTTTATCTTGTGTTCTAGATGAAAGGTTATGTGATACAGTGTGTGTGTGCGTATGTATGTATGTATGTATGTATGTGTATATATAAAACAATTGCAATCAATCAATTGAACAATTATTACTTTTTTATTCAACCACAATGTGATAAATTTCTTAAATGAAAAAAAAATGTTTTTCTCAAATCCACAATAATTAGTTGTGCATTCTTGACATTTTTTTGTGTTGGAAGATTACAGAAATACAGAACTATTCACAACATTTAATGTTGTCAGTTTGTCATTCATTTCCCACCATATGTTACAACTACGTACATTTTAGTTGTATTGAAATATTTAACAGATTTCATATTGAATGTCTCCTTTCATTCACAAGACAGAGACCAAACTCTGCAGACATGTTGGTGTCTGACTGTCCCATTTATAGTTGTAACATGTATTAAAGCTTGCCCATTATCTTCAAGTATCTCTCATTTAACTGAAACCGTCCTGCTGCATACTCCTCTACAAGTCGAGGTAAGAAATATGAGAAGTAAAACCCTCTCAAGCGTTTTACTTGTTCCTTTACAAATGCTTCATCATATTGCACTGTAAATGAAACATGCTCAGTAGGTGTCCAGATCACAAGTGTGGCAGTCTTGAGCCCTGTGCAAAACATTGTAAGTTGCACTTGCATGTAATAGCCTCTGCTGCCAGTTTTCTGCAGCTGCAGTTCTCCATCTACCAGTTTGATATCGCTGCATTTCTGGGTAAGCTGCTCCGTGAGTGAAGGATAAGTCTGCACAGGACATTTTATTTCTAGAAGCACATCTGAGTCAATGACCCCGTCAGGACTCGCAGAGAGCCATGGCTCCTGGATGCTGATAACACTACCCATGTGAAGGATGTTCATACCCTGTTCTTTCAGCTGATGACAAGCTTTAACTTCATTTTCTTTACCATAGTTTGTTTCATAATTCCCACGAAAGGAAGGGTACATTTGTCATTTTTTGTGGTGGCACATACTGGAACTTTTTTAGCAGAGCTTGCTGTAAGTCTGATTTTCCTGCAGTTGTGCCACAAATCAGATGCACTTTGCTCTTTTGTTTCTTCTTGTAATTGTTCTGCTTGCTCTTCAGAAACTTGAATGTATGCCTGGTAGAATGCCCTGCATGGATTACAGCTTAGTTTGTAACTGTGTGCTTGGTGTGGCTGAAAAAATTGCTCATCAACTTTACTGTTGCGGTGAGGACCTGCAGATGGCGAGGCATTGTAACACTTTCCAATTAATGTGTTCTTGAGGAGGAAAAGTGGCTTCACTGGTGCTTTGCTAACACTGTCAATAAAGTCTTGATGTGTAAGGTGATATGGTGTGTTAGGGAGAGATTGTGTCACTGCAGTCCGGGAGTTCACATCGTACTGCTGCTCTGCCCTGTGATGTCTGAAGTTTATCTGGCTCAGACGTTTAGGTTCAAGGTTCTTTGCTGTCCCTGCATTCCACCTGCGCTGCTCGTCTGTACACGCAAGCCCTGTCTTTCCACTGATCGCAGCATTCTGCACCTGTAACAAACATTAATAGTTTTTTCTCACTGTCAATACTCAAGATTTAACATAACGAGGAAGTTTACACTAACAAAAGCAGTACACGGTTGGTGTCCTGCATGTTATAGATATGACCCTGGGTCAATACACCTGAATCATATCCAAAACAGATATAAACACTGGCAAAGTCACCCATATTATCCATTTCATATTAATAGTCAGTTACTTTTTGATGCAGAAATATACATTCACAGTCTAATTTTAGTAGTGTGTGTGTACAAATATACATATATATAAACAAACATGTATTATACTACTCTGTGTCACTTCTTATAACTATAGTTTTTCTTGTCTTGTAAATTTGACCTTAATGTTCAGTCTTTTATTTTTTTTATATTTTATCTTCATGTGATTGTACAGCATACAGCCCACACAAAGTTAACGAGTGGCTTTCACATGTAAACAGTGCTCCACGTAATACTTGGCTAGATGGCAGTAGCGTGACTCCTTAATCACAGCCTTTGACCAGTCCAGTGTTTCTGTTTCAGTGATTTAAACATTGTGATATCCAGATAAGTGATATACCTTCCACAGAATAGCAGCCGCATGGCTACATGATCTCCCTAATCCGGCGATACAGGAACAGCCGACTGTCTCCACTACTCCACTTTCTCTTAGCATTGCCCATGCTAAGTGTTTCGCTTGATTAATACTCTGGCTCGGCTCTACAGCTGCTTTAAGAAAAATAAAGTCGCCTTGTTTGTTGAGCAGTACTTTATCAATTTTGTTGCTGTGCAGGTAATTATACGCCTCGGTGCTCTTGTAATTACGTAATTCCTCGCCATCAACGCCTTCGGAAAATACAAGGTAATTAATAATGTCGATGTAGCTAACATCGGGCCATAGTTTCATGTCATCTACCCACTCCGTGAGAAGTGACGGGTGAGGCACTGCAACTGAACTGTCCTCGCTGCTTTTTAAAACATCTTTACTGTGTATCCACCTTCGATGTGTTGCCATTTACTCCAGGTAAAACAAACTGCAGTGAGAGAAATCTTTATCAACAGTGAAGGTGTAACCCCGCAACTGTCAACAACAGCGCAAGCGGAAGTAAAAAACCGGCTTCCGCTATGAATCGGGGTAATGGTGCGAAATCAGAAATACTGTGGATAGAGCACATTTAAAAGCCAAGGGCATGCCAAAGTGCTTTACATAAAAGAATAAAAGAATAAAACAATTAACACTATAACATCAGAGTCATATAAGTGTGGAATTATGTTCACAGGTAAAAACCACTAATAAGAGTAAACTATAGCACATAGCTATAGCAAAGTAAAGCTGTACCATCAAACACAGTGATAGAGAACATAGACAACGCAAGACAAACAGAAAAATTAATAGAATAACTCACTGCAAACAAGGCCAGTATTTAACTGGTAGAAAAAGCAAGTTCAAACAGATATGTTTTAAGCCGTGATTTAAAAGATTGAATAGAATCAGACGCCCGGATGCCAATCGGGAGATTATTCCACAGCTCAGGTGCAGCTAGAGCAAACGCTCGATCACCTCTAGACTTCAAACGAGATCTGGGCTGAACCAACAATAACTGTGAGGAAGATCTTAAAGCCCTCGCAGGAGCATATGAGTTTAAGAGTTCCTTAAGATAGCTTGGTCCTGTGTTATTAATAATTTTAAAAGTAAGCAACAGAATTTTAAATTGAATACGAAATTTCACAGGCAACCAGTGCAGATCAGCAAGGACGGGAGTGATGTGAGCAAACTTCTTAGTTTTAGTTAGAATGCGTGCAGCGGCATTCTGGACTGTCTGTAATCTATGTAGAAGGGTAGAGTGGAGACCAAAATAAAGTGAATTACAATAATCTAGCCTTGACGTTACAAAGGCATGGATGAGCTTTTCCAGATCAGGATGCCTTCTCACAAGGCATTTCCCTTCTGTGTGTATTCCACCTTTGGGCAATGCCGTACTTTGGACATGGAGCAAAATATTACTCCAAGCAAAGCAAAGAAACAAACAGACTTTAGCACCAGATTTTGACTGAGACTGAGGTTGGTGAGGAGTCGGCTTTGTGGTTTTGTCTTGTAACTGGTGCTTTACAAGAACTCGTTTACAAAACTAACCTGGGGAGTCGTGCGTGAAAATCTTGGAAAGCCATACTGTGTGTACAGCTCTTGCAAATAAATGCATAAATTGTGCAAATGAAAACTTTACGCAAATATTGTTTTATGGGAATTGGTTCATACGTTAGAAACAAATTGTGTGCAAACAAATGATGAAGGGCTGACTTTGCCTCTACCACTTTGATCATTATTCAGTTTTCCACTGATAGGTTTGTAGCATAAACCTATTCGCTGGAACGTTCAAGACAATTCGACTACACAGCAAAAACAAGAAACAAGTTCTTTGTTTCTCGTGCACGAGGAAGACCGACTGGATAAACGCCGTCGCTTCGCCGGACCTCGGTTGCTCTCGTCTGCTCCCTCGTAACACTGCTCTTTTATTGAGGTTGCATAGGGTCATTAACATAGGTACACATTTGAACAAAGAGTACCGTGTGTGTGTGCGTGTGTGTGTGTGTGTTCCCTAAACCTGCTGGTCTGGAAGTCCAGCAGTCCATCCAAAAGGCACTTTTACTAAAACAGATATAGATGTGTTTGCGATACCATATATCAGTAAGAGAAGATATAACCTCTCTCATAACCTTAAGCTGTGTGTGTTTGCCAGAACACTCTAGAATGCACACAAAGTCTTTGCAGACTACTAAGGATCACACATCCTATCACTACGCAATCGATTATACACCTCTAAGCATACACTGTTCCAAAAATAGTAATGTCAAAGTATCTTACTCTATATTTTACAGTTTTGTACTGTCTTTCTAGAATACCATTAAATAAGTAGACTGTGATTTTACATGTCAAAGGTAAAATAACATAACATCACTGTAAATATAGTAAAACACAATTTACTTGTTTTTTAAATATATTTTTTTGTACATATGCATATTTAGATTGTAAAAATACAGTCAGAAATGTATCATAATTTCACAAATATTTGTCTGTTATGTGAGAGAATGATCTGTTAAATCCAAATGTAATACTATGGAAAAATATATAAAATGATAGAAAATTAATGAGAATAATCAATAATTAAAGGAGTATTTGAAATATAATTGTGCTGAAAATTTCATGTCATCCAGGTCTGATTCAATAATTCAGAGGTAACAAGTGAAAATATAATTAATAGGAATAAAAACTTAAAAAAAACACATGTAAACATTGCACGGCCACGCTGTGCTAATTATATATTTTAAAAAATAAATGTAGAGGTAGGAATTGCAATTAATATAAATCTCAAAGTATTCACAACATTCCTGAACAGAAATAGGCCTCTGCACCTGGGGTGAGGGTGTGGCCATGAAAACAATGTGACATGCCATTGCATGTTGGGACACATAATAACATGACGCTAAGCATCGGCCAATGAATGTGAACTAACAACCACAAGGTCGCGGGTATGGCAGCACTGTAGGAAAAAATCTCAATATAAAAGTATTTTACTGCATTTTACAGTTTTGCTCTGTTCTTCTAGAATATCGTCAAAGTTACGTAAATAGACTGATTTCACATTTCAAATGTAAATTAACGTTAAATCACTGTAATGTAATAAAACATAATTTCCATGATTATTAAATGTATCTGTCTGTACATATGCATATTTAGATTAAAATACATTCACAAATGTATCATGATTTCACAAATATCTGTGCGTTATTTGAAAGAGTGAACTGTTGAATTCAAATGTAATGCTATGGAAAAGTATATAACATGATTCCTATAAGCTTGTGTGACATCACATAAGTATTATAATCATTGCTATTTAGGGCGATCGTGGCTCAAGAGTTGGCAGTTCGCCTTGTGATCAGAAGGTTGCCGGTTCGAGCCCCGGCTCGGACACTCTCGGTATTGTGTCCGTGGTCAAGAGTCTTCACCTACTGGTGATGACCAGAGGGGCCGATGGTGCGATATGGCAGCCTCGCCTCTGTCTGTCTGTCCCAGGGCATGCAATTAATTATTATTTAAACCAACTGTTAACTGTATATTTCTGTACATTTACGTATTATGATTCATATTGCCACATTCCGTGACCTTGTTTATAGGTAATTTCATTGTTTGATCACGTTAAAATGTTCCTAATCTAAAAGCACTTGGAAAGGCAGAATCCCATGTAAAGTTAGCGCAACAAACTGTATTGTCATTACTGAAAATAACTATTTTTATGAGAAAGTTATTTTCTTTTATTTTACGGTAGTATTTTGGCGCCCCAGCTGCCGGAATATTACCGTTTTTTTAAGATGTTTTTTTAAACAGTGTATATGGTTAAATATTTCTAAGCATAAATGATATACAATATAACAATGTAACCCTGACATCCACCATAATCTAGAAACATTCTCAGAATTTCAAATACATTTTAAATGTATTTAAAATGTAAAATGTTGTAGAGAAATAAAGTAAAACTAAAAAGGTGCAGATCCTTCATCTTATTAAAGGCTGGAGCAATTATAATTCTTCTGTCTGTGTAGGTTCTCAGTCATTCAGGTCATGGTGGCCTAAGTCTGTCCAGGCTCCTTATAACTCTGTTAAAACACTTTCTCTGCTTCACCTGCAGGTCAGCATGTGTCCCCGTACAGAGATGTGGGGGTGTGGTGGAGAATGACTCTGGTTTGCTAACACGCGCCGCTAAGAGCAAAATAGGCCGGTGTGCGCGTTTCATAACTGTCTGTACTTTTGTGTATGCACTTGTGTCGTGCGTCCTGACATTGAATGTTTGCAGAGCTATAAAACAGTTACGTATGTGTCCATGAAATGGAAAAGCTAAGATTGTTTGCCTTACAGCGGGAAAAAGGTTTCTCTCTCACAGCATGTGTGTAGTAAAGACAGCTGTTCTGTATCTATACTCGTCCTCTATTCTAACATTTGAAGTGTGCAAAGCTTTCTGTCTCCTTTGTCTTTACATTTTCACTCTTGATTTCAGTGACATACACTCAGACGGTCAGTCCGGTTGTCTTTCCTTTATTCCATCTTCTGTTAACACCACACAAACAGCACTTTGTGTCACTTACAATTGCTTCCTTCTGCTCGAGTTCAGTGCAGCCTCTACTGATATTCACTTAACTTGGCCAGGAATAATTACCTGCCATTTCCGAACCTATTTGTGTTAGATATCGGACACCTTGTTTTGAAATGCCTATAGCAATTTTGCTAATTAAGCCACGCATTATTACATTAATTGGTTCTGATTAACTGGTTAATTAATGGATGCCACATTAGTCAAGCGTAGCCCAGCAGAGGGTGGAGTTGATGTTAGAGTTCATAGATGCAAATGGAGACATCAAGAAATTAGAATAAATGAGTTTGTTTGTGAGACCGAGGAAGAAAATACAAGGGCAGCCAAGCATTAAATTCAATTGAGTAGAGCCTGTCGATGGCAGGGCAGGAGGCCATTTATTCCAGTTCGCTCGTATAGGATCTTTGTCACCACCGAACGTGATGAATGAGAAGCTGAGAGATGAGGACAGAGAGCAGATGAGAAAACAAGTAATGCGGGAAGAGAAAAGAAAAGTTTCAAAAGAAAGAAAAAGAGATTTCAAGATCTGTTTGAACAAGCAGCTGGCAGGATGAAGTACAGGAACTGTTCAGAGTGGCTTTTATCTGTTTGTTACGTAACTGCAGAGACGTATTACATGTGACGGCAGCACAAAAAAGCCTCGGTGCAAATGTGTCTAATTCCATAATGAATTGTTAAAACCACAGAAATCCTTTAAAGTTGTGTTAAGGACACTTATCCACTGGCAGCAGATGTTGAATTGCTTATAAGCAACACAGTTACTGTTGAGTGTGACGCTTTGATATCCAGCAGGGCTTTCCGTGTAAAGACGTGAGACTGACTGTTACAGAAAAAATGCAATTTTATTCACGTGTCACTGCAACACTTTCGCTTTTCAAATGTTTCACCTGTAAAACTATGTGCACTAATTTATACTTTTAATCTCAAACAACTCCTCTTTCAAACCATCTGTCTTCTCTGTCCAAGATGTGAACGTTGGGATCCTCGAAAGAGTGACCTTTGACCTTTACATGCAGATGGAATAAAACTCGGTGGTCCATCTGCATCTAATGGACAAAGGTCACTCTTTCGAGGATCCCAATGTTTCTAATAAAAAAAAGCTTCATTCAACATGGACAACATGTTCATGTCTGTGAATAAGCCGAGCGACGCATCTCAGGGAAGCTCTCAGAAAAGTTCTCCCTCTTTAATCATACTTTCTGAGTATCCTTCTAGTTCAGGGGTGCCCAATCCCGGTCCTCGAGAGCTACCGTCCTGCAGCTTTTAGATGCATCCTTGTTCCCACACACCCGAATCAAATGAATGGCTTGTTATCAGGCCTTTGCCAAACATGATGGCATGCTGAAGAGGTAATCAAACCATTTGATTCAGCTGTGTTGGAGTAGGGATGCATCTAAAAGCTGCAGGATAGTAGCTCTCGAGGACTGGGATTGGGCAGCCCTGTTCTAGTTTAACCTACTGACCTTCACATTTACACATGTAAGCAAAGACCTGGAGCATAAAATGTTATCGGTCCATTTCTGCATCATATTTTAATGTTGTTTCTTTCAGATGCTCTACATTTCCATCAGATTTCATGAAATTCACTTTGGTGGTTTCTGAGTAATGTTTCTGACAGACAGATAAACAAGATCAGTCAAAACAAGGATTCATGCCAAAGCCTTTCTCTTAGAAACATTAATGCTTCAGTCTGCTGCGCCCATCGGCATTATGTTTTGGAGGTTGTCTGTTTTTCTGTGCATCCCTACATCTCTCCACTCTGTGCAATATCTCTGAAATTCCTTGAGTGGACTACTTCATGCACATGAACGCTTGGACTCCAGAATGAGCTGACTGGATTTTCTGGCTAAAGGTTGAGATCAAAACAAAATGTATTTACAAATGTTAATTTGAACAAAATAAAGCTAATGTTTAAAATGATGAAGAATTAGATTTCTTATCTAAAAGTGTAAAAGGCCAACTCAACTCTGACCAGTACTCAGTGAAGTAGAAGTCAAGATTTTGTCCATATTTCTAAGCTGGTCGGATACATTTGTAATACTAATCTTGAGTGTTGATTGTAAAGATTGCATCGATCTTTTCTGCAGCTTGACTGAAACATTGTTTTACATCTTCTCTAGTTGAAGCAGTTTTCACTGTCATAGTGTTCAGAATTAGGCTTACTAGCCAAAGATGTGAACACGTAAGAAGAATTTGACTCATTGAAGCTACAATGTTACATATCGAGCAAAGAGTAGGCGAGAAGTAAAACCAGTTTGTGTCGCAGGTGTTGCTGGAGGTGCAGAGTGGTGGCGAGGTGCTGATTCCATCTGAAAAAGATCAAATACTCTGTTTTTTGTAAAAGTGACAACTGGTTTATTCATCTGATCAAATACATGTTATAGACAGCTCCTGTACTGTGTTTGTGTTGCCAGCACAACAAACCCACGAGTGACCTTTGGAGCAAAGTATCACAGATGCACTTCGGTCCAAATGAAACAAGACGAGCAATAATGTAGAGACGGAGAAAAAGAGATAACGGTATGGGAACGCAAAATGAAGCGGTAAAAGGAGGAGATGCAGAACTGACTTGATTTGTCTGGACCAAAGACAAATGTTTCATGACTTTGTGCAGACTGAGACAGATTCAGACAACAACTTCGTCTCATCTATCAATAACAGCTGCTGCTACTATACAAGTGAAGACTACAATCAGAGGATTCAAACTGAGAATAAACGATCAATTATCCACTTTAACTGTAGAAGTCTATATGCTGATTTTAATCATATCAGAGAGTATCTTAACCAGTTTTCACATCCATTTAGTGCCATTGCTTTATCAGAAACTTGGATCAATATGGAAAAAGGAACAGACTTTGAACTGGAGGGTTATGAATTCACATGAATAACTAGGCCAAACAAAGGAGGAGGAGGAGTGGCCTTGTACGTGGACAAATCCTTGAAATTTAATGTGGTGGAAAAGATGACGATGGTGATCGATAATGTACTGGATTGTAATACAGTTGAAATTTGTAAAGAATAAAGTAAAAATGTAATCATTAGCTGTATATACAGAGCTCCAGGTAGTATTGAGACATTTAAAGACTGGATAGAAGAAACATTTATTGAACTAGCTCACAGAAAAGTTTTCATTTGTGGAGACTTCAATATTGATTTGCTAAACCCAAATAAACATAAAACCACTGAATAATTTATTAACACAATGCACTGTATGAACCTATTCCCTAAAAAAAAAAAAAAAACTAGACCCACCAGGATCACATCACATTGTGTAACTCTCATAGTGTCACGGCTGGCGGAGGGAGCCGTGTGGTGTGGAGGAAGAGGAGGACCCAAGATGCAGCAAACTGATGATACGAGTGATGTTTTATTTACAAAGGTTGTGGTGACAAAAACAGGCAACGAGGTATGAGTACTTTACAAACGGAAACCTAAACTGGGAGAAACTAAGTGACAAACCTGAGACCATACAAAAGGGGTGCGGGGCAGAGAGACGCAGAGACAGGAACACCATAGAACGCAGCGGTAGACGGATGAATGCAGACGAGCCGACAACAGGCAGGAGAACACACAGGGCTTAAATACACACCAGTAATCAGGGGATGAGGGACAGGAGGGCAACACAGCTGGGAGAAATCAGAACTGACGGGACAGGGGAAATGTAAACTGAACACACTCACATCAGACAGAGACCTTCACAATAAAACAGGAAACTCAGACACGGGGAACCAAACAAGACACAGATCTAAACAGACAGCTTCAAACAGATGGGGTGACACCATAGACAGACAGATCCAGACGCAGACTCAGAGGCAGACCGAATATAACACAGAACTAAAACAATCATCATCATGAAAATGATAACAAACTAAAAGCGCTGGGTCACCGACCCAGGACCATGACAGTACCCCCCCCCCGCAAGGGCTGGCCCCAGACAGCCCAAAACAAAAACAGACGACCAACCCAGGGCGGGCGGCGGGGGACCAGGACGGAGGGACCAACACCAAACAAAAAAAAACTCCAGTGACCCAAAAGAATTGACCAAAACACAACACACACTGGAGTCCCCGAACAGGGTCCCAAAATATAGTTCAGGAGGCCGGCCCGGAGGCTGACAACTCAGGAGCCTAGAATAGTTCATCTCCAGGGGCCGACCATGCGGAAGGCAGTGGCGGCGACGGGGAAACCGTTCAGGCGGCCGACCGTGTGGACAGCAACGGCGGCGACGGGGAAACAGTTCAGGCGGCCGACCGTGCGGACAGCAACGGCGGCGACGGGGAAACAGTTCAGGGGGCCGACTGTGCGGACGGCAACGGTGGCGCAAATGCAGGTCCGGGGGCCGACCGTGCAGACGGCAACGGCGGCGTGTAGGAGGTCGTCCACGCAGCAGGCGGGGGTGGCAACAGAAGTCCGGAGGGCGGCCACGGTGGTGATGATGCCCAACAAGCGGCCTGGCAGACGACCGACGATGTGAAGGTGGTAGTAGGGGACCCGAAGGCTGCGTGGCCCCTGCAGCCCCAGGCGAAGCGGAGGTTGGACCAGACGAGGCTGAAGCCGATGCGGAGGCTGGTCCAGGCGAGGCTGAAGCCGATGCGGAGGCTGGTCCAGGCGAGGGCGTAGGTGAAGCAGTAGCTGGACCAGGTGATGCTGATGAGGATGCTGATGCTGGACCAGGCGATGCTGATGCTGGACCAGGCGATGCTGATGCTGGACCAGGCGAGACTGAGGTTGAAGCGGAGGCCGGACCAGACGAGACTGAGGTTGAAGCGGAGGCCGGACCAGGCGAGGATGAAGACACGGAGGCCGGACCAGGCGTGGATGACGGCAGCGGGACGGCTGCAAAACCTGACGGCAGCGATGCTGCAGGAGGTGATGTGGAGATGTGCTGGCTGGGTCCTCCAGGACCGTCAGCAGGTGTGAGGATGTGCTGGCTGGGTCCTCCAGGACCGTCAGCTAACGAGGCGTGGTGCTGGGTGGGCTCCTCGGGCCCTCCAGCAGACGGCACTTGAGGCTGGCTGGGTTCTCCTAAACCCCCAGCAGAAGACACTTGAGGCTGGCTGGGTTCTCCAGAACCCCCAGCAGAAGACACTTGAGGCTGGCTGGGTTCTCCAGAACCCCCAGCAGACGACACTTGAGGCTGGCTGGGTTCTCCAGAACCCCCAGCAGACGACACTTGAGGCTGGACGGGCTCCTCGGGCCCCCCAGCTGACGAGGAAGCGGAAGGAGGCTGGACGGGCTCCTCGGGCCCCCCAGCTGACGAGGCGGGAGGCTGGACGGGCTCTTCGGGCCCTCCAGCTGACGAGGCGGGAGGCTGGACGGGCTCCTCGGGCCCTCCAGCGAGAACAGTCTCAGGACCAGTGGGCACAGGGGCCCCTGGAACACACGGGACAAAACCAGCAGGCGCACAGGCCTCTGGCAGGCACAGGACAGAACCAGCAGGCACACGGGCCTCTGGCAGGAACGCAACAGAACCAGCAGGCACACGGGCCTCTGGCAGGAACAGGTCAGAACCAGCAGGCACGGGGACCTCTGGCAGAGACAGAGCAGAACCAGCAGGCACGGGGACCTCTGGCAGAGACAGAGCAGAACCAGCAGGCGCACGGGCCTCTGGCGAACACAAAGCGGACTGCGGCTGCACAGAGCAGTGACTCAGCTCAGGCAGCGACAGCCGGATGCAGTCCTCAGCTGGCTTCTTGACCTCCAGGGGTCCAGAGTCGGCTGGGGGCTGGAACCCAGCCTCTGGGGAGGCCCTGGAGTGCGTCACAGTCTCTGTACTGGCCAGCTGTTGGGGACTGATTACTGCGTTATGTGGCGTGTCTCTCTGCTGGACATGAACAGGTGAAAAACAGTGCTTTTTGGGTTGGATGGACTCTACCAACTGAGCTATTGACTGGGCTATGGACTGTAACATAGTGTCTAATGAATCTGACTGTGACTGTAACTGGGCTATGGGTAGTGAGGCTGAATGTGATGGAGGTGGCGACTGAGCGGCTAACTGAGCTAGTGGCTGCTGGGCAGCTAACTGAGCTACCGGCGGGGCAGCTGACTCAAAAAACACAGCCCCGGAACAAACAGTCACACAGTCCAAAACAGAAAAAGGGTCCTTCTCACTCACCACAGCCGGCAGTTCCGAAGTCCTAATCTCCGGCTGTGGGGTGACGCGCCGACGGCGCGATCGTCGCTTCCTCCCGGGCAAAACCTCCGGCGGGCCGGGCAAAACCTTCACCGCCGGGCTGGGTTGGGAAGCGGTAGCGGCTGGAGGGCGAAGGTGCAGCTCATGAAGGAGGAAGTCTTGTGCTAGCGGGTGAAGCGAGTCCAGCAGCCAGGAGTGGGCAGAGATTAGCTGCTATATCCTGGCTTCTACCGCGCGGTGAAACCCTTCCCCCTCGTGCTCGAGCCACAAGTTGACCAACCTTGAAACAGTGTCAATTAATTCCTCCCGAAACTCCTGGGAAGGTGCGGATGCTGCTGGGTCCATGTTGGTCGGCTCGTACTGTCACGGCTGGCGGAGGGAGCCGTGTGGTGTGGAGGAAAAGGAGGACCCAAGATGCAGCAAACTGATGATACGAGTGATGTTTTATTTACAAAGGTGGTGGTGACAAAAACAGGCAACGAGGTATGAGTACTTTACAAACGGAAACCTAAACTGGGAGAAACTAAGTGACAAACCTGAGACCATACAAAAGGGGTGCGGGGCAGAGAGACGCAGAGACAGGAACACCATAGAACGCAGCGGTAGACGGATGAATGCAGACGAGCCGACAACAGGCAGGAGAACACACAGGGCTTAAATACACACCAGTAATCAGGGGATGAGGGACAGGAGGGCAACACAGCTGGGAGAAATCAGAACTGACGGGACAGGGGAAATGTAAACTGAACACACTCACATCAGACAGAGACCTTTACAATAAAACAGGAAACTCAGACACGGGGAACCAAACAAGACACAGATCTAAACAGACAGCTTCAAACAGATGGGGTGACACCATAGACAGACAGATCCAGACGCAGACTCAGAGGCAGACCGAATATAACACAGAACTAAAACAATCATCATCATGAAAATGATAACAAACTAAAAGCGCTGGGTCACCGACCCAGGACCATGACACATAGACAACGTTTTTACAAATGACATTGAAAATAAGACTGTAAGTGGACTCCTGGTTAACGACATGAGTGACCATCTTCCAATTTTTACAATCTATGAAAGGAATCAATAAAATGGACAGTAAAAAAGAGTAAGAACAGAAGAAAGAATGAATGCATTTAAAAAAGATTTATTGAAAGAGAACTGGGGTGAAGTATATTAGACGTTAATAGTGCTTATAATGAATTCCTTAGAATATTTACATTACTGTACAATACCAACTGTCCAATAAAGCAATATAGTAGGAAAAAGAAATATATGGACTGTGCATGGATAACAAAAGGTTGGAAAAATGCATGTATAAAGAAAAATGCTCTATACAGAGAGTTCTTAAGAAAGAGAACTAAAGATGCTGAAATCAGATACAAATTTTTTTAAAATAGATTAATTAAAATACTTAGATTTAGTAAAAAGGAATACCATAAGAAGCAATTAGATATAAATAGAAATAATATTAAAAGATTATGGGAAATACTGAACAGTGTTATAAAACGTGGGGCTGGACAAAAGAACTACAAGTATTTCATTTGTAATGACCATGAAGAATACAACATGGATGCTGTGACAAACAGTCTCAATGAATTCTTTGTAACTGCTGGACCAAATTTAGCAAGTACAATCACTCATCCTGGGAAAGCACAGGACAAACCGGATACACTGACAGACAGAAATCCATATTCTATGTTTCTCACAGCCGTTGATGAAAATGAAGTTTTGAAACTGTAAAAAATGTAAAAATCAGAAATCTTTGGATTGTAATGATATTGATATGATCGTGGTTAAAAGAGTCATTGAGGCTGTTATAAAACCGTTTACATACATCTGTAATTTATCATTTCAAACTGCTTTTCAAATGAAAATAGCAAAAGTTATACCTCTACACAAATCTGGCAACAAACACCATTTCACAAACTACAGGCCCGTCTCTTTACTCCCTCAATTCTCAAAAATTCTTGAAAAACTGTTTAACAACCGAATGGAAAAATGAATAGATAAACATAAACTACTCACTGAGAGTCAGTACAGATTCAGATCAAGCAGATCAACATCACCGGCACTATTAGATTCAATAGAATGCATCCCAAATATGTGGCTGGGTTATTCATAGACTTGACAAAGGCATTTGACACTATAGATCCTGATATATTAATAAGAAAACTGGAACGTTATGGTGTCAGAGGGGTCGCTTTAGATTGGGTCCGGAGTTATTCAAGTGACAGGAAGCAGTTTGTGAAATTAAATGGTGGTTGCTCCTTATGTATGCACATTGCTTGTGGTGTACCCCAAGGGTCAGTTTTGGGTCCAAAATTCTTCAACATCGTTAGTGACATCTGTAAAGTGTCCAGAGCATTAAAAATGGTTCTCCTTGCTGACCATACAAACATTTTTCGCTCTGGTGATGATCTGCAGAATTTATTGGAGGATGTGAAATAAGTAAAGTAAAGTTCTGGCTTGATAAAAATTAAGTATCATTAAATTTGAATAAATCTAAACTTGTGTTATTTGGAAATAGTAGTTTAAATACAAATGCTGAGATTCAAATAAATGGTGTTGATATTGAAAGAGTCAGTGAAAATACATTTCTGGGGGTAATAACAGATGAAAAACTTAACTGAGAGCTCACGTAAGATATATTCATGCCAAAGTATCACGAAGCATTGCAACACTAAACAAGGCAAAGCAGGTGTTAGACCATAGGTGTCAAACTCTGGCCCGCGGGCCAAATTTGGCCCGCAGCCTAATTACATTTGGCCCGCGAAGTCATAACAAATTACTATTAGAGCTGGCCTACTGGTATTATACAGCTAATATATATATTGTTTAGTATTAAGCTTTGCTTGTTCCATATTCAGTTTTTCAGCAAAACTTGTTTGAGTCCATAAGAAAAGAATCATTCTTATATCTGGAGGAATAAATATATTTCAATAAATATTAATGTTAGCCCGCGACTTTGTTCCAGTTTTGAATTTTGGCCCACTGTGTATTTGAGTTTGACACCCCTGTGTTAGACAAACATCACTTCATATTCTCTACTGTTCACTGGTTTCACCATGCTTAAGCTAATGTGCAGACATCTGGGGCAACAACTATAAAACATTACATTCACTTTTTACTCTTCAAAAAAAGCAGTTGGAATCATCCACAGTGCAGGTTACAGGAACATACAAACTCACTATTTTTGCACTGAAATATTGAAAATTGACGATCTAGTAAAATTCCAAACAGCACAAATTCTATTCAAAGCAAAAAATAACGAACCGCCAGGAAATATTCAGAGTATGTTTGTTTTGAAAGAAGGAAGTTATAATTTAACTTTTGTAACTTCAAAACAGGGACGGTTCGTACTACAAGAAAAAGCTTTTGTGTTTCTGTGCATGGAGTGAAACTGTGGAACAGTCGGAATGTGGAATTAAAGCAACGTCCAAACACAAAACAGTTCAAAAATATGATTTTCTCGAACTATAACGAAAGGAAAAATATTGAAATTAAGTGAATGTCTCTATCTAAAAAAATTCATGATGTGATAGCATATATATATTATATCAGAAATCTGTTCACTATTTTTATTACAGATTATTTCAGTAAGGAAGCAACTAAATATTAACTGATAACTTGGCAAAGGGTATATATATAATATTTTGTTTCTTCCTTACTGATATAATCCTAATTAGGATTAAATAAGTGTGTACTTCTTCCTTTCAACATGTAAATGAATCAGAACGGCAGCGATATTGAAACGTCATTTTCTTTACTAAATGTATGTTGTTTACATGTTTGAAATAAATAAATTAACCAAAAAAAAGTAGACGATGGGAGAAGGTGATCAGAAAAATGACTGCAGTAATAAATAGTTTCTTGACTTTAGTCACCTGTTTCAGAATCATTGTGATGGTTAATTATTATGCAACACAACAATGCACAGTGAAATTGTTCATGTAGTCCTTTCATGCCACAAATACCACAAAAACAGAGAAAAATGAATGATTAAAAAAAGCTGCTTTCTTGTTGACGTGTGGAGGATGAGTTCAGTAATCGCGCAGCCTGAGGACAGAAACTGTGATGGTTGAGCAGCAGACGTGTTTGTATCACTTGCCAGATGGCGGTGGATAGGGTGGGTCTCGTCTTTCAGTTCAGCTGATATCAGCTCGCTGACATCACCGATCCTCGGTGGCGTTCTGGGCAGTTTTAATCGCGCGTTGTAGAGCCTCTGCACCCACAGGATAGGTTCAAAGCTTCCTGTTTTAACCTTTTATAAACTCGTTTATTGTATAACCATGATATAAGTTTAAAAATTCCTTCTATTCATGGATTTCCCAGACGGTGGGGGGGCAGAATTAAATGAAACCTGCTATTGAAAATCTTGATGCTAACTGCAGGAGAAAAATGGGCAGGTGCAGCTAATGCACCAGCCCGCTCAGGTTTAGCCTTCTCTTCTACCATCTGCTTTCCTGTTTCTTCATTCACTTACTTCTACTTTCAGTATTCTGTTTTAAGCTTCAGCAGTCACTGTTTTCCATCCCAACAGGACTTCAACAGGCTTCATTATGCAGCATTATTGATGGCAAGTTTGCTCATCTACGCACTGTCATTAAATTGGCGTCTTTTTTGTATTAACGGCTTAATGTCTCCACATAAATTACCTGACAAAGAAAAAAAAAATAATAAAATCATGTGCCAGGGTTCTGGAGGAAAAGACATTTTCAAGTACAGAAGGATCCATCAGCGGCGCAGTAATAGGCTAAAAGTCATTAACATAACATTAATTCCTTTATTAGGGATATTGGAAACAAATAGCTTTCACAAAGATTCTGACTCGGAGCCAATCCACTGCTGTACGCGACAGGGAAAATCAGCTTACACTCAAGTATATAAAGCTTATGGAAGGCTTAGAAGCAGCGAAGCCTCCGCTCGCTCTCCTGCCTCGCTTTGTTTTTGCTGTTGTTCTTCCTCTCTCGGTATGTCCTCCACTCTCACGTTGCCTTTGTACTTCTTGCTGACTTTTGCTCCCATTCTTAGCCGCCTCTGTCTTCCTTTCTCTCCCTCTGTCAGGACTCGGTTGTGCCGTGAGGGCTGTGATTGTGTGTCTGTGCGTAATTAGCTGTTTGAATGAAGGGCAAGTTAATGAGATCAACTTCAGCTGTCCCTACATGGGAATAGCTCTGACAGATAGCAGAATTGTTAGGCTGTGTCTGAGCGTGTGCGTGTGTCATGTTGCCCCCCGGCTTCTCGCACACGTGCACCCGCAGGCTTGCACTGCATGTGAAGCTGTTGCACCACTTTTATCCTGCGTAGCAACATTTGCTTCAGCTCAGCTTCAAAAACATTTCAAATCCTTCATTCACTTATTAAAACAGTTACTTAAAAAAAAAAAGAGTCATTAGGAAACACTTGGTTTTTGAAAAGCAGACTCACAAACACAGCACCACATGCTGGAGCGTTGCTAACAGACCATCTACGTCTCTATATGTCTGCCCATCTGCAGGACTACACCATCTGCGTAAAGTTACCGAGGGCTATCACTTTTTCTAATAGTTGGAAAATCCATTTTAATTTGAAAAGCTATTGCATTTTCACTTTTTGGATTGACACCCATTCATAATTCATGATTTCATTTACCCATATCTGTATTCAGTTCAGTCGGTCTGATGCTCTGAGGCTTCACAGGTGAGAGACCTTGTAAAGCCTCCCAGGGGGTTGTTTAGAGGGATGGGCTGTGCATGGTTGCCTGCAGTTAGATAGATAATTTGATGAAAGTAGAGGCTCCGCATAGCTTTTCGATTCTGGATTCATACCAAAGAGTTGGCATAAACAGCTCCCATACCGGTTTCATTTTGTGGGTCTTAAGCTCCAAAACTCAAGCAAAAACACTTTAAGAAAGCTTTTCTAGAATGATTCAATTTTAAGCTCAAATGATTCACACTGTATATGAGGAACTTTTAGGGGGTTTTCTCACCGAGGTACGCTGATGTCACTCTCAGGTCCTGCACACTGAGTAATGATGGAAGCTGACAAGGATAGCTGACCGTTATCTTCACTGAGGTTCTGGCTGCCGGTCTTCTCCTCTCACTCGTTACAAGCCGGGTCTTGTTTTTGGTTTAGTTTGAAGTGAGTCGAGAAATGTTATGTCAAATCTGTCTGTTCAGTATGATGCTCATTTACAGTGGGCATTTGGATGCTCATTAATTTATGATAATAGGTTTGAAAATCTGGATTATCCTCTGCCCGCCCGTGTTACCTGCTCTATGTGATCGCTGGAAGACATCAACATTTGTTACCAGAGCTCAGCAATTAACCTGGAAAGCACAATGTTATAATTGCTGGGATAATTGTTTGGAGGACCGTTTCATTCCAAAGCACTTCATGGAGTGGCACGCTGATGATGCCCAACTCTCTGTCAGAGGTTTATAATCATCATTGCCACAAAAGCACTGAGCTGCAGCGACTCCTGCTGTGTTGTGCGACTTGAAGGTGTGACTGAACGACACACAGAGGAGTGTGACTGTCCTAGTTTTACTTTTGCGTTTGCTTTGGTTTCTTTGATTGAACGATGGGTCCTGATCTTTATCTTTTTCTGAAAAACAGAGCTTGGCTGCGCTTGCTCTAACAGGCCTGCATGAATAGTCAGATTACCCATGCAGCTCAGATGGTGCAGCCTGTCCAGACTGGCATCACAGGGGGTGTCCATACTGTAGCTGAATTAGCGATGCACCACTGCACCACCACTAAGATGATGCTTTTACTCAAATCTTTTAGCATCAAGTGATTTTTTTTCTATTTATTCTTTGTGCCACCAATCTTCAAACTGCTTTCCACCATTCTCTGGCTGTCCACACATCGCCACCTCCAGCTCTTACTACAGTTTGGTTCATGTCCTCCGAACTCGACCAAACCAGCTCTTATGACCTTGATTAAATGTTAACCCATCCACATGATTGCTCCTCCCTGACATTGTTACACTGCCTTCACTTTACACACAGAAAAGCTCTTGTCTCACACCTAGCCGTGCAAAATCCATGCGCATACTGTTCACAGCAATGGTGGAATTTCATCGGACAAATTTACAGATTCTTTTCAAACCAATCCCAATTTTTCCAATGCAAATAACCAATCAGATCACTGCATTTAGCAACAAGTGCGCTCGTTAAAATGTGCATCAATATGGAATTTACAAATAGCAAAATAACACTATTTTACCTCAGAGACACACAGCTAGGTGCTCTAGGTCAATTGAAATCAATTCTCAGCCTCCTCAGATGTGGTTCCAACTCTGCCAACGGGAACTCAAACTGCCCCACTGACATCCTGATGTATGTACAAAAGCAGCCGTGCTACAGCTTCAAATCCTGGCTCAAACCACAGACCTGTCCCTGCTGCTGGCTCCTCCTGAGGTTTAGATGAACCCATAATCTGTTTCTTCCTTTTGTTGTTAGAAACATCAGGACCTGCTCATCACTGCGTCATGAAGACTGGCATGCATTAAGTTCTGATCTAAAACGTTTGGAATTTAGTGTAACTTTTTTTGCAACATGCTTGGTGTGTAATGGTCTTCAATCATATACAGCAGGGCAAAAAAGTATTTAGTCAGCCACCGATTGTGCAAGTTCCCCCACTTAAAATGATGACAGAGGTCAGTAATTTGCACCAGAGGTACACTTCAACTGTGAGAGACAGAATGTGAAAAAAAAATCCATGAATTCACATGGTAGGATTTGTAAAGAATTTATTCGTAAATTAGGGTGGAAAATAAGTATTTGGTCACCTCAAACAAGGAAAATCTCTGGCTCTCACAGACCTGTAACGTCTTCTGTAAGAAGCTTTTCTGTCCCCCACTCGTTACCTGTATGAATGGCACCTGTTTGAACTCATCATCTGTATAAAAGACACCTGTCCACAGCCTCAAACAGTCAGACTCCAAACTCCGCCATGGCCAAGACCAAAGAGCTTTCGAAGGACACCAGGAAAAGTATTGTAGACCTGCACCAGACTGGGAAGAGTGAATCTACAATAGGCAAGCAGCTTGGTGTGAAAAAATCAACTGTGGGAGCAATCATCAGAAAATGGAAGACATACAAGACCACTGATAATCTCCCTCGATCTGGGGCTCCACGCAAGATCTCATCCCGTGGGGTCAAAATGATCATGAAAACGGTGAGCAAAGATCCCAGAACCACACGGGGGGACCTGGTGAATGACCTGCAGAGAGCTGGGACCAAAGTAACAAAGGTCACCATCAGTAACACACTACAACGGCAGGGAATCAAATCCCGCAGTGCCAGACGTGTTCCGCTGCTGAAGCCAGTGCATGTCCAGGCCCGTCTGAAGTTTGCCAGAGAGCACATGGATGATACAGCAGAGGATTGGGAGAATGTCATGTGGTCAGATGAAACCAAAGTAGAACTTTTTGGTAGAAACTCAACTCGTCGTGTTTGGAGGAAGAAGAATACTGAGTTGCATCCCAAGAACACCATACCTACTGTGAAGCATGGGGGTGGAAACATCATGCTATGGGGCTGTTTTTCTGCCAAGGGGACAGGACGACTGATCCGTGTTAAGGACAGAATGAATGGGGCCATGTATCGTGAGATTTTGAGCCAAAACCTCCTTCCATCAGTGAGAACTTTGAAGATGAAACGAGGCTGGGTCTTCCAACATGACAATGATCCAAAACACACCGCCCGGGCAACAAAGGAGTGGCTCCGTAAGAAGCATTTGAAAGTCCTGGAGTGGCCTAGCCAGTCTCCAGACCTCAACCCCATAGAAAATCTGTGGCGGGAGTTGAAAGTCCGTGTTGCTCGGCGACAGCCCCAAAACATCACTGCTCTCGAGAAGATCTGCATGGAGGAATGGGCCAAAATACCAGCTACTGTGTGTGCAAACCTGGTAAAGACCTATAGTAAACGTTTGACCTCTGTTATTGCCAACAAAGGTTATGTTACAAAGTATTGAGTTGTATTTTTGTTATTGACCAAATACTTATTTTCCACCCTGATTTACCAATAAATTCTTTACAAATCCTACCATGTGGATTCATGGATTTTTTTTTCACATTCTGTCTCTCACAGTTGAAGTGTACCTCTGGTGCAAATTACTGACCTCTGTCATCATTTTAGGTGGGGGAACTTGCACAATCGGTGGCTGACTAAATACTTTTTTGCCCCACTGTAACACTTACCCCTACACACACACATGCACACACAAATACAGATGCACTTAGTCTTCTGCCCACTCTTCTAGATTGGCCATGTACCTTTTTCCCTATTGGCTATTACCTCTGTGCATTCATATCACTTCTGTTTCCTCCTTCCTCCCCTATTCCTTTCATTTCGTCCTAAGATTGCTCGCCTCCCTGCTAACACTCCCATCTGTTTGAATGCAAACATTCCCAGAAACTCACAGGAGCAGCTTTGAAGGAGTGAAGCCATTAGTGGACACTCAGCCACCACGAGGCACCTGGGATGAGTGTGCTGTGGAAAGCTAGATAACAACTTAAAGCACCAAACTTTGAAGTCTGTGTGATTTTGTGTGTCAGTAACTAAATGTGGGCAGTTATCCTGGTTGTGGTTTCTGAGTGCCAAAGCGGATTAGCACTTTATGGATGGTTTGGACTTTGATGGAGATGCTTCACAAGTTTGGTAAAAAGTTGTTTTTTACTATCATTCCCAAAAATACAAAGCAGTAAGTTTAATGAGCTCTCCCTGTAGATCTTTAGGGAGAACTCGGGATAGTTTTTGTTTGCTTTGGATCTCGCAGGAAGGCTTGTTGATCCACGGACACGTTATTGTTAATTAGAAATGTCGTCCTTTCTCAGATGGTTTCAGTGCCTTCAACTCTTTTTCCTGTTTCCTTGGTTGAGTTTCTTTCTAACCCAAAGGTTTCTTTTCTGACTCTGATTTGTAAGTATTTTCATCCTTTGAATGTTTAATCTACAGCTCAACATCTTGCCTGTACGTTTTAAAATCCCCTGTGTCGTGACAATGGTCACACGTCTTACTCCTAACAGAGAACTGCAGAAACTGACCTGCCTGCTCATTCATTTTCCGCACTAATCCTCGTCAGGGTCGAGGAAAAGCTCACTGCTTTTTCAGTTGACCTCACTGTGATTGTTAAAGCTGTGGAACAAAACAAGTTTGTGGAGATTTAAGAGACAACAGATACAAGCGATTGGGAGAGTCAGAGAGAAATACAAACACACGTTATTATTATGAAAATAATAACTGGAGGATAAGTCAGAAGATGCATGTGAAAAGGAGACACGGCGATGCCCGTCCACTGTCGACCTTTATTAAATTAGAATGAATTGCCCGACGTGGACTCATACGAATGGAGAAACATGGGTGAGTCACAGCTTGTGGACTGTGTCGCTCTCCCACAGTGGTGCAAACAGAGCGGTGTTGTGTTTTCCAAGGAAGTGCATATGGAGGGAGATTCACTTTGTCTGCCAGCAGCTGTGGCTCTATTAAGGGTTTGGCTCAATGGATCTGAGGCCATCTGCTCTGGACCGAGATACCGGGAGCAGAACTCGACATCGCCAATATTGGTAATGTTTTTCTGGATCTGACTCTACAAGCTTTTCACACTGACAACAAACACTTTGTGGTGTAGACGCTGACACGAGCGGGCACGCAGGACTGTTGCAAGTCTCCATATATTATCATGTAGGCTAACTTTAAATCACAAAGCCTTTCCTGAAACATATTCACTGGGTGAGTTGCTAATGATCCTGGTGTTAATCAGATGGCACACAGAGGTCATGTTAGTGTCATCCAGGGAAGGACGGATGTTGTTTTGCTTTGCTGTGTTTTAATGTGAAGTGTGCTTATTTATTTTTTATATTGCATGTTTTGGTTGCATCTGTCAATTTGTCCTGGAGAGACTCCGCCTTTTTCCCGTTTTACTAATTGGACACACCTGAGAGGAAAGGAGCGAGTGGTAATTTACAGAGAGTGCTCAGTGGCACATGGGACTGGTGGAGCTTGGCGTTCAGGGGGGAAGATACACCGCCAGCGACGCGGAGTGAGCGGTTCGACTGCTGCAGCAACAGGATGCCAGATTACGCGTCTGCGGGAAATTAGAGGCGGCGGACGGGCTGGTGCCGATTGTCAGCTACAAAGAAACGGCGGGCAGAGTTGAGAGCTCTGCCCGCCCGGGGTAAGTCTTTTGACTTGTCCCCTTTTAATGAATGAAAGCTGCCTAAAAGAGTAGTGACTGCCGCTGCCTCCCTTTCTTTAGCGCACCGGGGCGCAGAACGCGGAGAGGAAGGCGAGGACGCCGCCGGGTTTCCCTCCTGCACCGCGTCACTGGATTTTTAATTCTTCGTGACTTTTATACCGTGGCGGACGCCACTGGACTTTTAATGTTGTGTTTTATTGTGTTGTCCCTTGGCCAGGGTTGTTTTAATTCATTTTATATTTTTAACTATTTAAATAGAATTTATATTTTAACTATAATAAATTATATTTAAACTATACAGTCTTTAATTCGTGTGCTTTCCCTTGGCGGCTCCACTGCTCTGTCCGTTTGGAGGAAGGTTTCCCTCCTTTAAAAACACTGGAAATAAAATCACCTTCCCTCCGTTACATTAGCTGTGGCTGTGCTCGGATTAGTTTCACAGTCCAGTTCTGGAGTGGGATCATCGCCATCGTTCCAGTTTATACGCACCGATGCAGCCGTTCTGTGGTCTAAATATACAACTTTTCTGTCACCGTCGCCGCGCTATGTGTTTACCTTCTTGTTTATGCAGGAAAGCTCCGTTCCAATAAAGAAATAAACAAACAAATAAACATAATGAATGAAAACGTATGCAGTGAGAGAAGCACTCGATGGAGGGTCAGGGAAAACATCCGCCAGTCGCCATCCGTGTGACATTTTTTTCAAACAGCTTGGTGTGTGACTGTTTTCAGCTCTTACCACAACATCTACAGTAGGATCAAAGATATCAGCAGCTGAATTTAAAATTTCAGGTTTCTCACTGTTGCTCGTGGTTCCAGAAATGTGTTTGGCAGGAATAACAGTGAAACAGCAAGAGATGGAGCCAAAAAGAAAAGAGGAAAAGACACAAAACCTCAGTTTTATTTTGAGGTGAAGGAAGAATTGAAAATGCCCCATGGCTATCTTGAGGTTATACAAGACCAGTATTGATGCATAGCTCAGATTTCCATCCTACGGGCCTCCCTGCTGTGTGCAGTGTATATTCCCTCTCTAATGTGTCAGTATTACATCCATCAATCGCAGATAGATGTTGATAGATGGCATAAGGAAACATTGTAACCTCAAAATCTACCTTTTTGTGTGACTTTAATACCAAAGCATTTCAAAGCAGTGACAGTTAAGCTGGGAACGACACATCCACGAGCTCCCGGGGTATTTTCTCAACTTGATAGAACACAAAGCAAACGTGTGTTTAATGAATCCATTGTGTGTAAAGCCTGAAGTGTCGCAGTGAAGGCAGGTTTACCGTATGTGCTTTTTCTCTCGGTTCTAAAAAGTCAACAAATATGCTGCATTTGATCTGAACCGACATTCAAAGTGTCGTCCAATTTTAAAAACCCAATTACTGCTGAAGATCAAGCCTTTGTGGGACTGCGTGTGCTGCTGCACGTCAACGTCTACGACTGAGTGCTTCACTGTGTGACTTTACATGCAAAATCCCCATTTTTTGCATGTAGCAGAAGATGTGCTCTCCCATTAGCATGAACTGAATCCAATTCCTCTCAGCTTGTCTTCAAATGCACAGTGCAGAATGAATATTTGACCTCGCAAATCAGCAGAGAATTGACCTGAATCTTTTTCTTCCACATTAATTTTAGTCGATTTTTCCGACTGTATGGCTATAGCAGACGTTCAGTGTGCGTGTCTTTGCATGCCTAAATGCCTGTGTGTGTAATTACAAGGATTTTGAGTGATTTCTGTATTATATTTCCAATCCTACTCCATTGAGAGGATGACAGCTCCAATTCTCAGCACCACAGAGGACAGTTTGCGTCCGTGCCAACATTTCTTGTACGACATGTCTTGTCACTACAGTAGCAGACACAGCACTACGCTTTATGTTGTGCTTTCCAGGAAGATTCTCAGTAAAGTACACGAGTTAATCGTGATTCGGTCATATTTTTGGCTAAATGGTGCCACAATTGCTGAGTTTCATGCAAAATAGATTCACTTTTTCTCTTCTTGAATAAAATTAAAATGAGTCGTTATATTTGTGAAAAGGGTTTATTAAAATAAGTCCAAATGTTCAACAGAACAGGAAGGATCCATGAAAATATTTTTCCTCTAAAATTGAACATTACTGAATAAAAGCCTGAATCCTAACTCACTCCTTCGCCCCTTTTCTCTTTTCTTCGTGATCATGCGAAGCAATCTGAGTAATATGACATTCTCCGTCACCTCTTTTAGCGACGTTTGTGTGCAGTATTCAGTTAGATCAGCAAAAGGAGAAACACAACCAGCATCACGACACGCTCGTCTGCCAGCGTCTGAGGAGAAGCAAATGTAGCTTTGACTGTGTGCTCTGCAGAAACAGCCCCACAAACTCACACAGATGAAGAAAAAAGTGATGTTGAGCTTGCGTAGCTGCACTTAGCTGCATTGTGGGTACAGCTTGACAACACTATTGTGTGTGTGTGTGTGTGTGTGTGTGTGTGTGTGTGTGTGTGTGTGTGTGTGTGTGTGTGTGTGTATCCAGCTCAGTGACGCTCACTGCTTTCCAGACCTTCTGGGCCTGTTACTCCCCCGCCGCCCGCCAACCTGTCAGCTCCTTGTCCCTCTTCCGTCTCATTTTTCTTCTCGCTTGGACCTCCTCTCTCACTCGCTCCGACTCCTTCTCATTTAGTCTCTCGCTGTGAGCTGATGAATGGTCCCCTGGTGATGAGGTGACAGCGGCTGTAACTGCTCAGTCTTTATTTTCCACACTTTGTTTTACTACATGACTCTGCAGCTGACCCTTTTACACTAATATCACATAGTGAGCGCTGTCTGAAAATTTCACTTCCTCTCATCTGCTTGAGCGAAGCAGAAAGACAGATTTGAGTCTCGGATGATTTGCAGTTGCAGTGAAGGGTTATAGCCTGTATGCTGTATCCTTTCATGAGGGCCGGTGGCGCCAGTGTCCGGCAGCCTCGCCTCTGTCAGTGCGCCCCAGGGTGGCTGTGGCTACAATGTAGCTGTGTGTGTGTGTGTGTGTGTGTGTGTGTGTGTGTGTGTGTGTGTGTGTGTGTGTGTGTGTGTGTGTGAATGACTGAATGTAGTGTGAAGCGCTTTGGGGTCCTTAATGACTAGAAAAGCGCTATACAAATGCAGGCCATTTACCATAGCTCTGACTTATGTTCTCTTCATCTGTTATCCTGTTTTGATTCTTTATAACGTTGGTTGGTCCAACCAATCGAAATGAATCCAGATGAGATTCATGTGCATACAGAGTAGAGCTGCCACGATTACGTCGACTATCAAAATCGTCGACGACTGATTTAATAGTCGACGCGTCGTTTGAAGCTTTGTAAGATCCCAAAAGACGCAGGAATAAGTAGCAGGATTTAAGAGTGTAATAACGGACTGAAACAGAAGATGGCAGCACTGCATGTACAAGGAACCAGCTGCCGTTAAACCCCGAAGAAGAAGAAGCTGTGTCCCAGAATTCATAGCGCGGCCCAGGTCAGTTTCCAACAATGGCGGCAGCTGGTTAGTTTGAATATTACTCTTATTATTCTTTCTGGGTCACAAAATAAACGTTTAACATATTTTCAGGCGAGAATGTAGCTGTGTAAACCTCAAATATCTGCTCAGTTTATCAAGACACCACATATTTTCAAAAGCGCTCCGACGTTTTCGGAGACATCTGTTACCCACTAGCTCGATAGCTAGCCGGGGGCTAGGCTCACTAGAGCCGTGAGAACACCGGACTCCCGGCAAATCGTTTTCAAACCCACCGCCGTCTTTCGCTACTCAGGTTAAATATATATGAGTCACTTAGATAACTTAAACATGTTATTGTTTGGCTTTTTTTAGTATTTTATTTGTTCCTGAGTAAATTGGTTTGGCTGAGATTAAAGTTTTTACACAGCTGAATAAACGTCAAGCAGACAGCTGATTATCAGAAGTGTGAGATGCTGGAGAATATACTCCGGTGTCCTGTTATATTTTAGATAGCAAGGAGTTTATTAAACTTCACTGAAACAAACTATCATATTGTCTTTATTTTTAGTTAGCACAGACCTTAAACACATAAAGCTGTAAGCTAATGATAGTTATATAAGAGCAGATGCTGCTGGTGCAATAAGCTGTACGTTTTACGTTCAATGGATGATGATCTGATTAGTCGACTAATCGCAAAAATAATCGGTGACTAGTCGACTATCAAAATAATCGTTTGTGGCAGCCCTAATACAGAGACGGAAGCATCTTTTCTGTCACTAATTCTTCATGTCAGAGCTGCAGGTTTGTCTGGTTCGTTTCTGTAAGTGTCACTTCTTGTGTAACTGGATGTGTCATCCCAGAAGTAAGGATGTGCGATTGCATGTTGTGTTTCTGCGATATCTACCGCTGATTAGTATAGACGATTGCATGACACTGACTATGGCTTTTTGCAGCACCTGTACACTAACTCAGTTCATCTCTAAGCACCACAGTCAGTCATATTTGAATCATTTGTAAACACTGGAAGAATGATAATTGAATAATTTATATAGTTCATATTGAAACAGAATACAAATCAAAGAGTTCAAGATGAAATGAAAAGATCACAAACACAAAAAATGAAATAAAAAGATTGATACAGTAAAATGAAGCAAGTAACTGATTTTCCCCTGAAATGCTGCCACGAGAAAAAGGTTTCTCTTGTTTTTATAACTTAGATGTCAGAGACTCGTCCGTGTTCTACAGTCACTGCAGAACTTTTGGTATTCCTGTTATCGGTTCGTTGAGGAATCGGGAATGATGTCATGGCATTCTTGCCAAAGTGCTTTCAAGCTGTTTCCATAACAGCTCAGTACATTTGAGATCTGGTGACTATGCCGGCTGTTCCATTATAGACAGAATACCAGCTGATGGTTTGTTCACTTAATGGCTCTTGCATAGTTTGGAGCTGCGCTTTGGGCTGTGGTCCTGTTGTGGGAGGAAATTGACTTCAGTCAGGCGGTTATGCACAAGGTAAGGCATGTCACTGCAAACCAGAATAACAGCCATCATGTTCAAGACCTTTCATCCCGTAAAAATCTGCTGCTTTATCACCACCGATGCACCTCGACGCGATCATGTTTCTTCCACCGTGCTGTGAGTGGTCAAGCACAGCATCAAGCTGTATCTTTTCATTTTGTTCAGTTTGACAAATGCTCTTCCTTCTGAGTCATACACTTCAAAATTAGATTTCCCTGTATATAATACTTTGCCCAGTCATCCTGCTTTGAGTGTGTGTTGTTTCGCTTACCTGTGTCTGTTTCTCATAGCGGCCAGTTTGAGATGCGACATTCATTTGCAGCTTCATGTTTTGGGGGAGGGGAAGTTTAATTTCTGCAGAAACGAGAATACATTGATGAGGGTCAGGAGAAAGTTCTCTCTGGACCTCTGAGAACGTAATCAAACACAGACACTCGGCTGGCTAAATGCATCGGCTCCTTAATCAGCACAACAGTCTTCAGCCGCACTAACATAATTAGAAAAGGGCGTCGCTAATGATCAGCCTTTTAACACAGGAAACTTGCATTAGGAGGCACAGTGTGCCAGTGCAAACCTCCAGTAATATTTTCTTATAATGCAGCGCTCTCACTAAGCCAGTGTAGATGTTACATTAAAAATCTTTCACAATTTAATTACAACCAAATGCAAACAATGATATTTCTAGGTGACCCCCAAAGTTAGATAACTCCAGTTTCATTGTTCAGCATTAAGCTAATAATCGTGATAACAAGACCAAACTTTCAACACAGCTCAGGTCCTGCTGCCCACATAAACACTCTGCAGTGGTTTCATGTACAAGCACTGGGCAGGAGGAGTACGGAGCAGTTTTTTTTTTTTTTTTTTGGGTGGACTGAGAGGAATCGTTTGCTTTTGAATCCGAGTCAGATTAGAGGGATAATGATCGTTTTCAGGACGAAGGATGCACGGCCCGTATCTAACCTGGGCCAGGAGTACCGGTACATCCGCGCTGACACCAGGCTGACATGGAAGTTCTGCATACAAGAAGGGGAATTAGCTGGCTCATTTTCTTTTTCCTAAAGAAGCTGACATCCTTCAGTGTTTGCAACAGAATGATGGGGATTCACTGGTGTCTCCTACTGTGATGTGCTGAGGAGCAGCATCAGAGCCGGTGACACCAACAGGCTGAATAAACCGATTAGTAAGGCCTGCTCGGTGACTGGCTGCAAGGTGGACACATGTGAACCTGTGGAGAAGAGGTCACTGAACAGACTGTTAGCCGTCATGGATGAGCATGACTGCAGCAGCAAATTACTCTGGATAAAGGACAGATGCAAGAAATACTTTGTAACACACATAGTAACTCTTGAAACACGTGTCTAGGACAGTGTTTCCCAACCTTTTGGAGCCATGCTGCAAATTTCACATTGGTATGTGCCGTGTGATTTTTCTAATGTCACAAAAAGCACACTGATCATTTTCCCTGCTCACCAGGGATAGAATTGGCTCGGTTTGTCCCCAGTATACCTTTCTTGCTTTCTTCTGAACACTACTCATGCTGGGCTGTCGTCTGGGTCGGAACTTTCTCAATTACCCTGCATTCATAACAGTCATGCTGCAATTGCTTCTTCATCTTGTGTTTTACTGGCAGTTGGCAACCCATTTAATTGAAGCAGCTAGTTGTACCGCCCTCTAATGGAAGAGAATGTAATTGTTGTAATTGCTTAGAGGAGCAGTCCTCTGCACTACGGACCGGTTTATGTCCGATAATATTTTGATGGATCGGCCTTGAAGGTGTCGCAGAGAAATACAACAAAATTAAACCAGTACTGGTACCAAAAAAACTGAAGATTTATTCATAACACAGACTCAGGGAAACCCTGAAAACCATGAGTTTCATACTCGAGACTCAACTCTCGTGGCCCGGCACCAAACGATTCACGAACCGGTACTGGTCTGTGGCCCAGGGGTTGGGAACCGTTGCCTTAGAGTACCAATCAGGTGGAACCAGATAATCTTCCACGGCACACCTGATCATTTGTCATACTAATCTGTGCTTTTACAGCACGTGTCATCTGATATGTTTCACTATGTTTAATAAAACACTCAATTTGATTTTTGATTTGATGATTTTTAAACATTTGACATATTCCGATGTTTTACAGTTCATTATTACTAGGGGTGCAACGATACTCGTATCGATATTGAACCGTTCGATACAGTGCTTTCGGTTCGGTACGCATATGTATCGAACAATACAACATTTTTAATTTATTTCATCAACTTTTCTTCTGACGATGCTGTCTGTGTTGAGAGCTCAGTGGATCTGCGTTCGACTACTCCGCCTAGGCTGCACTGTCGAGTGCAGATCCACTGAGCGCAGCACAAGCTAGCAAGACAGAAGCTAAGCTTGTTGCAACATGGCAAATTGAACCTCCCCCACCCTCATTCAGATCTGGCCTTTGGAACTATTTTGGTCTTCATGTGACGTATGACCCTGAAGGTAAGCGCGTCATGGACTAAAAACAGTATGTCGGATGTGCCATGCAGTGCTCAATTGGTGGGAACTAGTGTGTTAGTGCAGTTAGCTCGTTAACGTGTTGGCCGTCCAGCCCCACGCACGGGGCGATCAGGGGTAGCTCGTTAACGGAGATTTGCCGTGTTGTGGCGTTAACGTCATTTCAGATTAACGCTGACAGCACTAGTGGGAACACAACGAGTATGACTGCACGTTTACTCCGACATCATCCTAGTGCAAAGACAAGTGGAAGCAGACAAAAACAACAAGCAGCATGCTACAAACTTTACCCGAGTCATTTAGACAGCCGTTAGCACAGGATTCTCCTTATGGGGACCTGATATGTTTAATGTGCTGCTGAGAATATAGCCCAGAAGAAGCGTATAGTAGAGCTTTTATTTTGAAAAGAGACATTACTCTGTAATAAACTCTCTTTTCCAAAGATGAGGGATTTCTTGGTCAGATTTATTTTTATTTATTACTTTGTTGTTTCAGCAACATAAAATTTAAAAACTGTACTTTTGAGTTAAAATATATATTTATAATTTTAATAAATGACAAATTAAAAAGGCATGAACATTTTTTTTTTTGTATCGAAAAAAATATCAAACCGTGACACCAAAGTATCGAACCGAACCGTGAATTTTGTGTATCGTTGCACCCCTAATTATTACATGTGACTATTTTTAACGATAAACTATTATCATAAAAAAATAATTTTATAATTATTTTTAAACTAGTAAAACCCGAGGCCGATTCTAACAGTGAGAATCCTACATATTTAATAAAAATCTTATACTGCTATCCATCTTTGTAGCAAGCTGTAGCTTATGGGCATCACCTGGTGCACTGCCAAAGCACTCAACTAAGGCTCTATAATTTTTATTCTGGGAGTGTCAGTGCATATAACTCAATAGACCCCTGACAATAAGTATTTGGATCATGTGGTCTAGTGAACCAAGGAAAGCTCATCCCAGACCAAATGGTATGAACTGAAAGATTCAGGAAGAATACGTCTGCCTTTAAACTGCTAATAAATATTCGATTAATAAGTACACACCGTGTATTTGATTCTCACAGCAAAAGAGATGTCAGCACACAAATACACACTTACACACACACAGCACACAAAAATTAACCTCGCATATACTTAAAACGAGCCACTCAGATCAACATCAGTTATAACCTATGATTATAAAGTACTCCATCACAACAGTGCATGTGTAATTTTCTCTATTGCGATTGCTCTTATATCAGGAAATGCAGAGTAAGGCTGTGGTATAATTATGATGTATGTCAACAATGAGGCTGTGTTTTGATTGCTTGTTCACTGAAGTGCTGGGACCTAAATTCTCCTTCTCCAGAATTAACAAACAGCCTTCTCACGCTCGTCTCTCTCGCTCTGTCTCATCCTTTCCCAGTAGCTACCGCAACCCTCGTTTAAGTTTCACAGCTCTCGTCTCGTGCTTCCTACTTTATTCCCACTGAGCTAATTTATTCTGGTTGATTGATTATATGGTCAAAGGCATTTCTGCTGTCTGTTTGTGTGTCTTAGGCCATGATACTTATAGTCCGAGTCAAAAGTGTCATGAACCGAAGTTCCCCATATGGAAAAGAAATAGTAAAAACTTATATGTGATTACTCATGAAAGTGGCCACTTTCTCATTACTTTCATACATTGTTTTAGTAAGTATCCAAAACATACAAGTTTCATTATATAATTTTTCAAGGGATCTTATATCTGTTTTCACTCTTATATGCTTTTCATACAAGTTTCACACAAGACAGATACAAACTTTATAAGATTTATATATATATATATATATATATATATATATATATATATATATCTTTTCCATATGGGTCAGTACACAAGCTGGACCCAGAAGCAGAGACAACACGCACAGGAGTACGAAAAATAAACTTTATTTCAACTAAAGGTTTCCCGGAAGGGTCAAAGGAAAACACGCGAGAAACTAGAAAAACCAAGGGACCGGGGGATGAGTTACGCAGGAACGCAGTAATCGGGACTGTGGGAGGCTGCAACAGAAAGAGGAAGAGAGTTACTGGGGGGCGGGGAAATAGCAGCATACGTGGGGGAGAGTATGAGTCTTACAGTCAAAGCGGGGCCGTGGGAGCCGGAGGGGTGAGGGTCCGCGGGGGGAGCTCCAGGAAAGTAGAGGTGATTGGTACCGGAGGCGATCCAAACGGATCAGATCCAGACGGGCAGGTGGCTCAAAAACACGGCGAGCTGTTACCGCTGTGAGACGACTAACGGACTGGCGTGGAGCAGCTGGATGGGCTGGATCAAATAGTCCACCTGATAATCGCCTGAGATGGGATGCAGGTGTGGAGTTAACAGCTACACCCGTGGGTGTGGGCATCCCATCAGCTCCTCGGACACCGGGCCGCGGACCATGACAAAAAGACTGTCTTGTGACGTAATGCTATGCTTTGCAACACTGAACTAAAGTTCATTGCCTAGTTTTTTGAAGACACACCACACACAGAGAGTGAAAGTCCAATATTTCAGTGCATTTAGTGTCATTTTGAAAGAGTCTCCAGTATTTTTCCACTACTGTCTTTGAGTATTTGACTTATTTAAGTCTCAATATGCAGGATTGAGACGGAAACAACCAAAAACAAAAAATGATTTGTACATTTTTTAAAGAGTAATTAGGCCTATGTATTATTTACTGAGTATGTATTTAGCTTCACTGACTTTCACAGAAGTGTAATCATAGAAAGGATGTTTCCCAGATGTCAGGATTGTCCCACGGTGGTTCAGCTGGAATTATGAAACCACTGCTCATCATTCATGTCGTGATAGAGTTGCTTTTAATGTGAGGACCTTCAGGCCGACCCTTTGCCTCTGTAAAGATTAAAAATGATATACAGGCCATTTCTATAAAGAGCGTTCTGGAGGAATGGAGCTAGACCGGATGATTCAGAGACAATGTAGGTGTGTGTTGTCCCTGAATTGTCCGTCAGCTTTATTTCAGTGGTTGTGTGTATTTATCACCACCTTTAAGTGCTCTCAAAGGGTGCCATAACTGCTATAACTCTGACTAATGGAAAACAAAGACAGGGCCAAGTCAGGTAGGACGCCGTGTCTCTGTCTGGTACGTCATCTTTCATCTTGACTTGGACGCTAAAGATTACACGATTCTGTAATGATGATAATAATAACATTTATTGAAAGGATGTCGTGACATAGGGCTAAATACATCCTACCGGCGCACAGCCCCCACCATCATATTCGCTGTTTATAGAAAAGACACAAAGTTGTGCGTGTGTGATTGTGCATTGATTTCAGTGTCTCTAAAATGCCTTAAATTGTCTATTACAGTTTATAGATTTGTATAAGAGTCAGAGACAAGGTGGGAAATGCGAAGTTGTTACATCGACTGAGAAATAGTGAAAATGAGCAAAGTAGTGAGAAAGCATTGATGTGCAAATAAACGGCGTACATTTCCGCAGCCTTCACTGCAGAACAGATAAACTTGTTTGACCTTTGAGCGTGCTCGGTGAAGGGAAAGTAGATATAAAGACAGAAAGTAGAGAAAATAGCTTCACGAGGGCTAATCAATCAAGCGCAGGGCGCGGCTGTCCAGATATGCTTTTCAAATTCCCATCTCGCTCTGCTCATCTGAGCTCTTACACCAGAACAGGCATGGTGGTACTATATGTGTCAGGCAGTGATGCTATCTGATTGCATTTCTCACACTCTTGTCTCACAAGAATACTCGCAGTACGAAACTTCTTTTTTTGATGGTTCATAGACGGACAGCATGACTCTTCCTTTCCTCTTAGTTCCACATGTGCACAAAAATACACTTTAGCTTGCAGAAAGCATCTAAATGTGCGAATGTGTCGCCTGTTACTCACTGTAGCTACAAACACTCAGTGCTTTAAGTGGCCCAAAAGAGGTGCCGGTACTCTATTTTTTTTCCGCCTCCCCTGAGGTAACAACAACTATATTGAATGGGTTTTATATACAACAGTCAACAGACAACCTTATACAAAATAATAAATCATTTTATTAGTTTGTGGATTTGCTTGAGCTAGAAAGAGCTACTGAACATAAATAAAATGTGCAAAAAGATATTGAATTTTTTTTTTTTTTAAACAAAATGTACATAAAATAAATTATAAACTAATTTGTATTTTGCTCTCTCTTGAGTCCCTGCTGCTATCAGCAGCAGCACTTGTAAAGTGTACCTGCAGAGCTTGGAACTGCTTTCACTGTTCTCTCACTTGAAGCAACCCAACGCACTGATAAAACACGGCCTATCACAAGGAGACGTTGTCCAACATTGTGAGCACTCTCGGTTAACTCCCTTTGGTTTTTTTGGTGATGCATGGTAGAGGGAGTAAAGCTGATCTAAGAATATTTTAAAGTGGTTGATTCCTCCTACCTCCTTCAAAACATCACAAACTGCCAGTTCCAGTCTGTGATTGGAACAATGCCAGACAAACAGGTAAGGGAATTTGGAACAAAGCTGTGCAGCAACTCCTGCTTTCCTCCCAAGCATCACTGAGGCTCCATCACAAGCAAATGCCAACAAATGTTCCTGTAGGTAGTGAGGGTCAAAGCCATTATTATGAAGACATCCTAACAGTGCTTCAGTGATGTCCTTTGCTGTGGTCCCCTGCAGCTCAATCAGTTCAAAAAGTATTGTGTCTGGATTTTCACTGGAAATAGCTGACCGCAGGCACACGACAAGCACAGACTTTCCACTTATTGTAGTGGATTCATCAATGAGCACACACAATTTTCTTTCATTCATCACTATGTCATTGACTACCTTCTTTTTCATTTCAGCTGCAATGTGATCCAGTATATTTGCACATGAGTTATTAGAGTGCAAAACTCTGCCCATCTTGACACCATTTAAGACTTGCAACTGGACATCTATTGGCATGTCTGTAAAGGCACGCCCATGCTTGCCAATCTTATAAGCTGTTCTAAACATATTGCAAGTTGAAGCGTAGTCAGCCTTTCTCATATCTTCAGTGTGTTTTTGCATTGTATTTTGTGTTGCCTTCTCTTTTATTTCAACTGCTTTCTTGTGATACATTGAGTCTCTCTGCTCTTTTATTTTCTTTCGTAGTGAGTTTTGTTGTGCAGCCTTGTCCCTTCCAAAAGATGAGATTAAGCACCCACTCCACTCCTGCGACACTCTCTGCCCTTGCTGCATATCCACGCGAGCACAAACTTGACTACACACACTACAACCCAACTTTTGATTTCTGCTGATCAGCCACTTGTAATTTGTGGAGAAATACCGGACTTGTGCTTGGGACCAACATTCTGGCCACTCATGCTCGCTAACGCGGCTGTTGTCATCGGTAGAAATGGTGTCATTTTCGTCGTCGCAAAAAGTGCCGTCGTCCGCGGCTGCGGCACTAGTGCAGCTTTCATTAGCTTGCGTCTGACCTGCAGCGATATCATTCTGGCTTGGTGGGGTGTCAGCCAGCGAGTCCTCTGATTCTGACCTTGTTCTTTTACTACTCAGAGTCTGATGCCAGGAGAGCATATTAAGTGTTCATTGTTTTTGTATTTTAACCGAGCAGCTGTTTGTGCGTTTTACACACACTCTCCGGACTACGTTGAGTTGTTGACATGACAACGGCAAAAGCGACGCATGCGCTTTTCACTTGTAAAACACATTGGTGTATGGGTAATGTAGTCTCTGCTCTCGGTGGGACGAATTAGGAAGCGTGCTTGTGAAGGGCGCTCTGAAAAGCGGCAGCGCAGCCAAACGATTATAACAGATGTGCAAATGAGAGTACCGGTACGCTAAAAGCACGTCCTGGGCGCATGGAGAGGTGGCGGTACTCTCAAGAGCTATATTTAGAAGTGGCGGTACTGAGTACCGGCGCGTACCGGCCCACTTAAAGCACTGCAAACACTTGAATATACAGTGAGGCGTAGGGACTGACCTTTTACTCCACGTGCTTGTGCAACAATTGCCACTTTCAGTCCAAGGTGGCTGGTTTGAGTTGTGGATATCTGTGTTATTCAGACATGCTGTCTTTAACCCAAGGCTGCTGTAAATGATCTTTTTCTTTCAGTTAGAATAAAGTGATTGCACACATTTCTTTTAGCTCATTAGTTCATTAGCTTTAGTGTGGATTTCTTTGTTTGTTTTGTGCAAAGATAACTGCACTATGAACACCTGTCAGATGGTCTGTGGCTGCCTGATGGCGGTGGTTGTCACAAACTGAAACTCCTTTGCAGGTAAATAAATCAGCTGTCCCTCTCTAATGGCAGTGTTAATGGTGTTAGTGTTTGCTGAAGAGCTTTGATGGTCGTCCTGGGATTGCCCATTTGTGTGAATGGCCATTGTGCAGCCAGTACGTCTTTGTGTACATCTGCCTGCTCCTGCTTTGCACACAATCAGCAGTGGATGCTGAAAATCCCAACACAGCAGGTGAGCAACCATCACAAAAGCACGGCACAGTTTCCACAGATCAGCCGCAACTTTAAACCATCTGCCTACTGTTATCTACATCTTTCCATCGTGCATTCTTTTACCATCTGTCAGCCCAGACAACGATGCACTCGCACCTCGACATCCGCAGATTTTTAAAAAAGAAAACCAGATGCATAAGCCGCTTCCTTCCATTAGTCCATGCAGCAGTTTAGGTGCTTTGAACATGGAATCTGCACTGTGCTTAACATTCCCACACAAAGCAAGCAGCAGCACATTGTGTGTCCTCTGACACGTTTTCAGCAGTTTGTGCTGCAGTTTGTGGAACCACACAGGCCAACCTTCACTCCCGTGCACATCTGGGAATGTTTGGCACCCACGGCACTGATACCAGTTCATCAACTGTCCTTCCAGGGATAACTTGTGATCGGCACTTTAAGAGGCTTGAAAACTTTCTCAGATTCTTTTTTGTCCAACATGAAAACAGCTCTGCAGCGCTCCTGCTCATACACGTGTGGACTGTCACAGGCTATAAGCAGGTAAACAACCAGGAACAAAAACAGTCGTGCATAACAGATCTTATAATTACAGTAGATATGCAAAGAGATACTTTTTTTATTCTATTCAGGAGTTGTGATTGTTTGACACACTCACCCAAAAGCATGAGTGCAAAGACGCGTTGTTCTGGAAGCTGGAATTTGCTGTGAAATTCTGAGTGATGTAATTGTGCGTCTGAATGGGATAATAGGATGATGCTAACATTAAAAATAATTGCTCTATTTACGTTATTTTTTTGTTAGCGTTTTCAAAGAAAGGATGCAAAAGCTTTTATGAAATTTTTAAGGGTCTGAAGTGTCTTTATAATTACCGTGTTTCTACATTGTCCATGGAGAAAAAGGCTTTCTTTGTTTGCTGTTTTTCTCCTCTGCTCAGCTCTGGATGTATTGCACGAGAGTGCTTTCCAAGTTTTATTTATGCCTCCAGGTAATGTATTTTGACAAAATCTTCTCTCCTACCAGCAGGGCAGTAACAAACTCAGCCAGACATCCAGAGCTGGAGCTCTGACCCTGGATGTCTGCTGGGTGAGTCATCTTGTTGTTTTCTGCCTTTTTAGTCTTGAGTGAAACTTCCACTGTGGACAGAAATCCTTGTTTCACACGCTAAAGAATCCCATCTAAGAATTTTGGGCTGACTTTTAACCTGGAAAGCTGAACGAGTCCACAGATTCCTGTGCTACAAGTTAAAATAATAGGAGAAAGGAAAGGAACTATGATTAATCACTTAACATGCATTCAGTGCTTACAAAAGCTTCCTCAAGGGAGAAGCAAATGATTCACAGTTCAGCCTTGTGATCTGTCTCTAGCCCTGAGGGGTTTGAATATAACTTCCTTTCCTGCTCTTTTATCAGACATTTTCTCCTCTGGCCTTTTGTTATAGAGAACAGTGGATTGGCTGTCCCAACACTGACCCCCATTTCTCTTCTCTATTCAGTTGCAGGCTCCAGTGTCTAATTGACCCAGTATCTCTTTTTTGTCTTCTTCCATTCAAAATAGATACACATGCTCCCACGCACACAGTTAGAAACACACGCACACTGTCCACACACCACTTGGTAGTAGATGCCAACTGGTGTGAAGGTCACTACAGCTGCTAGTAGCAAATGAGCAAAATCACTTTGTCCCTCTGCTTCGCCAATCAAAGCCCCCTCCAACTGTGGCGGGAACCCTTTAATTACAGTCCCCACTTCAACAATGTGAGCATGTTAATGATGTTCCACATTCTGTGCTCGCTGGCACACCCTCTAATTATGTCCCCACCCTTCAATAACACGGTTATCAGTGGAGCGAGTGCCAGAGGTTTCCCCGTGACACGCCGCACACCCCCGCAAGCGCCGTCTCAGGGCAGAGTTATGGTCTGTCAGAACAGGCACTTAAGATGTGCTCTCCAACCACCCTGGAAGTAAGCCGTTCTGACTGGGCGTAGCACGAGGCAGGGTAAAAATCAGGGCAAAGTGGGGATAATGGAGGATAATGGTGCACCTTTGCAGGCTGCTTCTTCGCGCGCACACTGATGTGGCATTGGGTTGTTCATACGAAAAAGGGTCAAGATACGTAGCTGCCGTCTCACCTCTGCAGTCACAACTGTGAATGTCAGACTGGAAACTTCACACAGGGTGTAAGCTGCCTGTCTAATGCTGGAAAGCTGCAGGGAGGTGAATATTCGGATGCTATCTGACCCTCGGACATGCAGTTTGGGTATAGCATAAATCGTTCCTAATGGGCAGCTCCTCCGGTGACTACGGCCTTGGCAGCGGATGAACACTCAGGTAGCCTACCCCACTGTCCCCCAGTCACCCGAAATTTAGCTCCTCATTACTCTATTGTCCTCCTTCCTGTACCTCCAGGAAACAGATGAATTGCTCCAGCCCCAGTCGTCGTAGTTCGGCTGAGGCTGGATGCAGTACTGGGCATAACTTTCACCCAGCGCTGCAGGAATTGCAACATGCATGCAGCAACTACTACAAAGTTTGAGGTGTGAGGAATTTACGGTCGCACATTCGCTGTCCGCTGCACTCCTGGGATGGGCTCTGTAAGTTCTAACATACAAAGAGTATTAACAAAACACTGAAAAGTGTCCACTGCATGCTGTATTTTCTTATCTTTGAAGTTACTTCACGGTGAACTCCAGTACTCCACAGGTACTCCAGTACCAGCTTCCAGTCAGGTGCAGTCAGGATCTTGGAGGACTGCACGGGACCTAAACTCCACTTTATGCACACCGGACCTGAAAAGCTTTTTTCTTATGCACAATCAAACAATGAATATATTCATCAAAAGTATAACAGACGCAGTAATAGCAGTTGTATAATATTTTATCTGGTCCCTTTCATATACGATGGGAGAAAACGAGGTTTGCTAGGTCAAGTCTGAAACTCGAATCCTGTCACAGGGAAAAAATGGACGTCATTTTTGAAACAGGTATCTAGTTAAAAATTAATAAAACAAGAACTTTAAACCATTGGAAGCATATCAGAGAATAAGTGTCCTTACATACCTGGGCTCTGTCGGTATTGCCGGGTTCCTTCCTCTGCTCACTAATTCAAGCTGTGAACCCGACCTCTCCTCTCTGTTTTCCAGCTGACTTTCTCCCTCCTTTGTTTTCATGGTCTCTTGCTGTTCTTCTCTGGGGTATCTGTATTGTGACAGGTTGTGCAGTCTGAGTGGTGCTTGACCCCAGTTCAACCTCTGCTACTGTCCTGCATGCTATTCATTTATCTCCAGCCAGGCAGCGCAAAGCCTTTTCTCGTTCGATTACAGCGCACTGATTCTGAAATCAAACGACATCATAGCATCTTTGTGTGCTCGAGCGAGCGCGCTAACAGACCCGTACCTCTCGTACGCACGCACACATGAAAAGCAATACTGCGCTCGAGCACAAAAGCTCCTCCACAGTGCTGTAAAGTGAGCTACATGACTGACCAGGATCAATTTGACATATTGACTGTAATTATTCCAGTGAAGTCTGAGATTTAACCTCGAGTGTAATAACGTCAGCTACTCAGCGGCTCCAGAATAGCACAAGAATAAACAACGCAGGCTATATTTGGAAGCTTTGAGAGGGCTGGAGAGATAAACTGCGTGTACTAGCAAGTCTTATTACATGTAAACCTGACTGTGTAATTGTTTTCTCTAAAACTGCACCAAGATGTAAATAAGGAGACACACTGATAATTAGATAGCACCTTTTCCCACCGCCTGCAGATTAAAACAGAATCAAGGAGAACGTTTTTCTTTCTTCAGATGTCATGGCAAAGAAAACAAAGAAAAAAAGAATATGTAGCATCGTTCCTGTGGCAAATATTTCAGAACGTTTTGCTCTCATTTCTAGATTAACCTGAACACATCTCTAATACTGTGTCCAGAAGGTTCAGCTAAAGAAAATGCAAAAGACCGGAATTTCTTATCTTTATCTTTAAACACAGCAGCCGGTTTAATGACAGTGATGCTTTATCAGAGCCTTATATTTGGTACTACATCATATTACTTCACCGATTTAAAAACTGTGCTCCAGCACCAACAGTGGAAATGAGCGAACTAACACACACTACAGCCCTTCAGCATGACTGAACCCAACCACCTCGGAGCCCAAAGTTTAGCACGATTCCTGCAATTATCTTGTTTTTAATTAAAAATGGAAAATTTGCAACAGAAGCGTCCACCACTCCTGCTCCCCACCACCTGCTCAAGTACAATTACTGTTTCTTTTTCTTTACCAAAATCCTTTATCCACAGATTTTGTCAGGAAACGATACGTTTATTTTGCAGTTGTGATACAAAGTAACAGGAAACCATCACTGGTAAAAGCAAAACAGCCGGATACATTTTCAGCTTTTTTGTGACCCTCATCACAAACACAGCGAGCTGAGGTATTTAAAGCATAGTGTCCTTATTTTTCTTATGAATAAATGAACCGAGGATCAAATTTGAACTGAATCGAGTATGATAGATCGAATCCTTATGGATTGGCAGATTACCGAAATTCCCACCCTCAGTGTTCAAGGCGCTCTTCTTTAGTACGAGCGAGTCTATCAAGATTCATTTCTGGATGTATTAACCAAATTTAAAAGCCTCTGGCACCATTTGTAAGTCTCAATTTATAAACCTTACAAAGTGAACTGCTAGTGTAAATCAAGTGAGTCACACTTGACAATGTACCAATTGACCTGTGTGTACTAACAGACATTTACAAGTGGCAGCTATCTGACTGTGCACTGACCTCACATCTGCAACGTGTCATTTAATCACAAATAGAGCTGACGAGCTGGATGCTGGCCAGCTGATGTAACTCTGTATGAGCGGCCATAATGAGAAAGGGACATGCAGTCAAGCACTGATACTCTGCTGTCACAGAAGCGGGGGAGAGGTTTCTCAGGAAGTGACATTTTTATCCATAATGACAAGGGCTGGCAGATGTACAGTATCCATCTGAGTGGCCATAATGAGCAAAGGCAGACGAGTGGTCAGGCGCTCGTGGTACACTACGATGGAATACAAAGGAGAGGCAGGGGGCAAGTTTTCTTTCAAGTATTGATCACAGCCCTGATGTATAGCAACTGTCGGAACACGCACTATCAAGCGCCGATGCTGTACGCCGTTTGTTTTAGAGTGAAAGCTCATACTTGGATGGCCTCTGCTCCTATAACGTTCCAAGCAGAGGACCTCGAAAAGATTCAGACAGTAAGTGAATATTAAACGTCTTTGACGACATCCACATAAGCTTAATTATGGAGACTGCCTGTGTTAGACGGCTAACTTATTCCAGCAATTGTTTCAGACAGAATTTCATTACACAGCAGCACTTAAACCTTTACAGTCAGCCTTTTAAATATAATTTCTATTCTTTCACTGCTAAATTCAGCCAGAGCTGTAGTCAAGGTTCTAAAAAATACCCAGAATATTCCCCAAGCAACATTCTGCAGGGCAAAAACAACCAAACCAAGCAAAGAAATCACTTAATCAGGCTTCTGCTTGAAAAGCTTCAGTAATACTGAGTCTCTCCAAATGCTGAAAGCTTATCAAACGAGATGACATCAGCAAAATAGCTGGCTACAAATACACATATCTATTTGGACAACTAAACGAGGTGTGAGGACGTAGTTTGGGATCATATTCCCATGTGACTTATATGTAGCTGTGGTCATCACATTTACCCTTAAATTGACCGAGATCAGAACCTCATATCAGACACAAATCCAGCTCCAAGCAAACACGGCCACATTTCTTTGTGAATCCTGTAGAAGTAACTTCTAGGAATGAATGATAACCTGCTTGCATGCAAACTTTAGAGGATATCAAAGTAACTTTAAAAAAATAATATTTTGCCTTCTGTAGCAAATTGGTTTGACAGAAATGTGCATGCCATCAATCATTAGGCTTCCAACGTCAGTGTAACGAGGAGTGGTGCTTTTGGCCCAATGTTAAACATCTACACAGTACAAACTGTAACTGTTGGATGAAGCACTGAACTTTGGACAAAGTGCTAATAATCTAAGACATAATACTGTATTTGTGTTGTGCGATAGGAGTAATGGCAGTTGTTAACGTCTCCCCGTAATGTCTTGAAAACCACAATGAGGTTATGGGCCTGCGGTGGGTTACAGAGCTCGGGATATACGGTCTAAAGCAGCATTATCCAACTGAATAGCATCGATTAGCATGGGCAGCATCCAGACTGTGTCTTTGATAAGCCGTCTTTAGGGTGTTTGACACCATTACAGCAGTAAACTAGTAGCTTGTTATTTCACACCGACACTTTGGGCATCTGGATCCGCAGAAGCACAGCGGCTTTTTACGGCACGAGTCGGGGTTACATGGCTGCATTGATGAAAACTGGCTTTTGCAGCTGTGTCCTTGTGTCAGCATCACTGAGTACTGCCATACCATCGGCTCGGGAAGTGCGGCTCTTTGGCTCCTGGATGTCTCTATTAGATGCTGTTTGCGAATGTACAGCTTTATTATTCTGATTTAATATAACAATGCCCCAATATCCATTCTGCTTCCTCTCCTTTCACTTTTTATTTATATCACTGAGTTGTGCCTGCCTCCTTTCCTCATTTTCTTTTCTCTTTCACCCTCCGTACTGACTCGCATCCATGCAGGACCTGCAGCACAACAGATATTAAATCAGATTTATTGTCGAGCAATAAAATAGCGTCTGACCCATGGAAATGTTCCCGAATGTACCCTCCCCCTTCCTTCCCCTTCTATCTGAAACTGAAGGCTTACATCAGTCTTAACTCAGCATGACCATGTGGCTGTTCTTCACTCGTTACATTTTCAAATGGATGCATGTTTTCTAACAGTATTTAAGAGAGTTAAATAGGTATACTAAAACAGACTGTTAGTACTTTATCTCTATTCATAAAGCACATGAAGTGTTGAACAATGATAAGATGATCATCTATAATCTCGATCATGCCTCTGAAGGGTGTGTTTGAGTGGTAACCAGTCAACAACAGAAAAACAGGTTACTTGTTAATTTTTTTCAAAGTAATGCAGAGTGCGTGATTACTCACCAGAGTAGGTAATGTGTTGCACTACTAGTTACAATCTTTCTTGTTACTCCATAAAATGATCTGAAATTACCAGGTAACTGTAAAAACCTTCTACACCACCTACAATCATATTTGGACTTGCATATGATGTCCATCCATCCATCCATTCGCTTCCGCTTATCCTTTTCAGGGTCGCGGGGGGCGCTGGAGCCTATCCCAGCTGTCATAGGGCGAAAGGCGGGGTACACCCTGGACAGGTCGCCAGTCTGTCGCAGGGCCAACACACAGGGACAGACAACCATTCGCACTCACATTCACACCTAGTGGCAATTTGGATTATCCAATTAACCTATCCCCACAAGCTGCATGTCTTTGGACGGTGGGAGGAAGCCGGAGTACCCGGAGGGAACCCACGCAAACACGGGGAGAACATGCAAACTCCACACAGAAAGACCCCGGCCTAATGGTGGAATTGAACTCAGGACCTTCTTGCTGTGCGGCAACAGTGCTAACCACCGTGCCACCGTGCTGCCTTGCATATGATGTCTCTTATTTTATTTAATGATTTATTTTTGCTAGGAACACAAAACTGACGACACAATGCAAAGAGAAAACCAACAAAACTTTGCAGTGTCCTTAAAGGGGGGCGTTCTGGCTGCTGGGTTGGGGTAGCGATCTGTTAGCATGCTGTCTGTGCGGTATAAGGTGGTTGTTTGTGTCCTGGGTGCAGTTTCCACCATCGCACTCTTGTCCTTTTTCACAAACTAAGAGTAAAGTCCATATCCCAACTCCTGAGAAGCTGCATCACTGTACTGCGCTACCATGTCGCTCTTCACACATGGACTCTAATCAGCTGATTGTAGCGAAGCGTGCAGGAAGAAAATAAAGCAAGTTTGTTTTTTCTTTCTCTTGTCCGGTGCATTGATAGCTGAAGACCTGCTGTAATGCAGTAAACATAATTTAGTAATGCAATTACTACATTTAGTGCAGAAAAACATTACATAATGTAATTACAGTAACACTGCCCTTTGTTACATGCTACACCCAACCCAGCCCACAGAGGGGTGCGTAAGAAGAAGAGGCATCACTAATCCTTATAGAGAATGACCTGAACCAATCCACCGATCCCACAGGCACCATATCAACCCTGTCGAGTATCTTTAGCATGTGGCTGGATGGGAGATTTGCATTATAAATCTGCAGCAACTGTGGGATGAAGAAACAAAGCAGTTATGACCTCGAACGTGTATGTAAGCTAGCAAATATGATGTCAGGTCCATATTCTTAGTTGATTTTTTTCACGAGTATATTGCAGAACTTGTATGGTGGGTCCAAGTTTAAGCTTAGATATATGTCTCTCGCTCATGTTCCAAGGTAGGCTTGGTTAGCATTGTCGGCTGGCTTGGGGACCTTTACTAGAAGCACTGTCCAGCAGCTGATATTAGGAAATACTTGCAGGCACTAGAAAAGGTTGGAGTAAATGATGATGCAGAGGCTGTGATCATGGCAGAAAGAACAACATCAGAAAGAAGGAGCCCCAGAACATCCAGAAATACTGAAGGAAAAAAGTGTTAATAGCATTAGGCGCTATAACCCCCGAACTGGAAGAGTGGCTCCAGCAGATTGCAGGCACAGTATCAGAGGTCTCTGACCAGAGCTGTGCAGGAACTACCGAGACGCTGTGCAGATACCTCCTTTGCTTTTATGGTTAGTGTTCTCGCCAGTGCCCACGCACTGACTTAGTTTAGGCAAGATGGCAGAAAGATGAGGACATGCAAAGATAAATCCACAGACACATAGAGACCTCAGCACAAATTCCCCATTTCCCTTAGAGTCACCTCAGGTCCATCACCTGAAATGATTGTGGCCTCTGAGTGCATGGCAGGAGGAAGGTAACAACTGCAATCCTTCTGTTGGACAGCAAATTGCTGAAGATTAGGGGCATTAGAGTAGAGGAACTTTCCTCAGAGTTTAACAAGCTTCACTTCAGGTTTATATTATGATTGATTCTGTGCTCAGAGCTTTTTTATCAATCCATTAGAGCACAAGCTGCAGTATGGCAGCCATCCAGACACCGGCATTAACATCCCATCTCAGGGCCAGAGACACTGGGAAGGTCAGCGAGGTGGGAGCGGGCTGAGGAAACATTTACTGCTTTGGTGCAATTATTTCAACGCAGCACACTGCAGCATATCTAAAATATTCAATATTTAGTACTGTGTAAGTGGGCAGAGGACTGCTCTTATATTTATTGCTTTGTTTTTTACTAAAAACTTGAAGACACAAAACTATACTTTAGTGTTAATGGAGTGCAGTCAGATAAACATTTAAAATTGAAGTCCAAATAGTAAATGGCCTGTATTTATATAGCGCTTTTCTAGTCCCTAAGGACCCCAAAGCGCTTTACATATCCAGTCATCCACCCATTCACACACACATTCACACACTGGTGACGGCAGCTACGTTGTAGCCACAGCCACCCTGGGGCGCACTGACAGAGGCGAGGCTGCCGGACACTGGCGCCACCGGGCCCTCTGACCACCACCAGTAGGCAACGGGTGAAGTGTCTCGCCCAAGGACACAACGACAGAGACTGTCCAAGCCAGGGCTCGAACTCCCAACTCTTGAGCCACGATCGTCCAGAGTGAGATCGTCATGGTTATCATGTACGTTACACGGCGACAGAAGAAAGAAAAGGATTACAAAAAAGGACAAAATAATAATTTTCTGCGCTGACCTCTGGAAACAGACAAGGTACGATTACGCAAACATTACCATCTTCAATTCATAGAGAAAGATTTATACTTGTTGTGTGCGTATCAGGACAAAAGGGCAAAGTAACGCAGCATATTATGCTGAACATGAATATTTAAATGGTTTTCCATTCATCATACTGCGCTGGTACAACTTATTCAGCGACAAATTGGAAGATGAGTGGGCGACACTCCGTGGAAGCTTCCCCCCTCTCTTGTTGGAGTTCAATTTGCAGAACTGTGGCATTCATTAACGCTTAGCCGTATTTATTGGCACAGTCCTGCCATCAGCAGAAGGCAAATCCTGAAAAGTTCAGAGTTATCATTAAATCAAATACTTATGGATTATTCATTAAAAAGGAGAAAATGAAGGACACTTAAAACCTCTGAACCTTTTAGCAGCGAGTACACGCTCTGTAAACACGTACCAGGCTACGGTGGGAATACTAAAGGAAACGGTCGTGTCCTTTTACGGTGGAGGGAAAATGCTGCCGACATGGTGACATAATCACACAGATTATTAAAATAATTTGACAACATAAATTGCAGTCTAATCATTTACAAACCCGTGTCTTCTTTCTCTTTCTTGGATGTGGCAGCACTGCCGTTTGATATATTCTGTGACGCCATCGTGGACATTATGGACGCCACGATGACTACTAGACTGAAAAAGGGACATTAAGCGTTCTTTGAAATGATGAATTACTGGTTGCTATGGTGATTACCACCGCTTCGAGGGGCTGGGATAGTTTTACTCAACCTCCTCGAGCCTAAAAGATTTTAAAAAGCATTTTGTGAAACGCTGCGTCATCTAAAAATGTCACACCTGGGAGCCTACGCTACAAAAGCTAGTCATCAGTGTAAAACCGAGTCAAACGAGGGGCTTGTTTTTGTCTGTCTCTCATGTTTACATGAACTTTGTTTCTGATTGTTCTTAGTTATCAAACTGATCATCTATTATTCCCTTTCCTTTCAAAAAGTTACATTAAATTTGAATAATACTTTGTTTTGGGGGGAATTTCAGGACAGGGGAAGAATATGAACAGTCCACACAAACATCAGCTATCAACACTGTACAGTTAGCTCCAGACTTTGTGTGCTGAGAGGAAAGAAATCTTAATTGTTTTGCCAAAGATATAAATAGTCATATAAAATAAAAAGCTTTTTAACGTCATGTGATGTGCTTGTGATCAGTTGCCTTTCTTACCCAAGTCAGAATCAAAGTCATGCCGCTGATCTTTCATGGTTAGTGTGGTCAAATGGAACAAATCACTTATACACTCGCAGTTGAAAGACAAAAACACAGCGAGGGAGAAACAAAGAGCAGTTCTTGTTGTCTTTGAGGATGAGATCAATGGCTGCAGATTAGTGACAATACCTGCCAGCTCTTCCTGATGAAATCAGCACTGGGTGGACTGGCTTTGCTCTGCGCTTTTGAAAAGGAGCAGAGAGTAAAGTGGCTAAAGATGATGCTGGCCCGACATCATCAAAGCTCGGACGCTCATTCTGTGCTACAGCTATTGATATGCGCACTCATTGTAAAATTTATTTATATCAAATACATATTTAGAGACTAGTTAATATGGTGATTTTATGCGTAGTTTGTTTGTAGCAAGACAGACTGTACACATCAGACAATATTTCTCCTCCTCCTGCACACAGCGGCCGTGGTGTCGAGTCACATATGTGTGTTTGTCACAGGGTGAAAATTGTCATGTCAACACCAATGCATAGACCTGCTTGAGTCCCTGTGCAGCATATATAAAAGGGTAGTGGAGACAGATATAGTTGGCTTATTGAGAATAATATGGGCTTTTCTTCATCAGAGCTGAGCCTGGAATATGATTCCTCTGTTTTAGTGCACAGGAGCAAATGGGATTGCGCATACATTTGAGCTTCATAATGTGTTTCTCTATATCCTCTTAAATCAGGTAAGAACTTCCTCACTGACGTTTCATCACAAGAATCAGGAAAATGTTTGTAACCCTTTAAAGCCGGTCGGAGCCGGTGTTCTGCACGCTCCGTTTTGCGTAACTATTTTTAAATCCCGGTAGTGCTGCAACCACGTGAGCTAGCGCAATAAATTTTTTTGCATATGAAACCGGAGGAGTTGTACTTACATCTTATGCCATCAGCTTGTCCTCGGTCACGGTTTCCTTCCACATAAAGCTTTGCCCGAAACCGGAAGTGACGTCATTATCGCGGAAATGTAGTTTTTTACCATCAGGGCCTCATGAGCCTATACTGGTGTTTTTAAAAGTTATCTTATGACTTCCTGTGTCGTTTCTGGGATGCTGAGGGCTCATATTGCACTGCTGGAAATAGTTTATTTTGATGCATGTGCTGTTTTTTTGCAAATTTGCACTATAATATTTATTTTCGTTTTCCCTGCAGTATATAGAAATTGGTGTATTTCAAAAATAAAACTATGAAGACACTTAAAATAAATTTCCTGTGGTGGGAAACTATTTTGTGCAATTTACAGTTTTGAGGGATAAGCCTCTTAAATTTCTCTCACTAGAAATATATGTTAAAAAACAAAAACGATTTGTTTGTAGTTTATTGCACTTTTTTGCAATTTATGTAATTACTATGCACTTAATGCAGACATATTATTAAAATCTGGGCTATAATGGTTGTATTGATGTATAGCAACTTGAAATGCTCCCAAAAATGGCTCCACAGCATGTAAACATATAATATAAGCTCTGGCGGACTTGGTTCTATGGTAGGTCTTAAAGGGTTAAATGACATTTTTGAAAGCACATTGTCCGTTATTGTATAAATCCCAGAGCATTTGAATGTATTTTAACCATATTTTTTAGCCAGCAGCAGTCCCACTTTGCAGGTGTTCTTTAAATGGTCACAGTTGTTAACTTGTGCTGGAGACAGAAGTCAAACAGTTTTGTAAAGAAGAGAAGATGAGCTTTGCAGGGATATTTGGTGCATCGCGGTAGCACAAAGCATTGACGAGGTACTGCTGTCTGACAGAGAATCAGCTTTACCTGCAGTCGTCACAGTCCTGCAACTCCTCAACCATTTAGTGCCAAATTCAAATGTTCCCTGAAATATGGGAATGAGTTAATTTTACACCCAGAATTACAACATGGGTGATAAAGGGTTAAAAAGAGAAAAAGCTTCCTGGGCATTTACAGTTTTTACTCTGAATATAATCTCGTGCTTAAATTGGCTGTCTTAGCCATATCTACTTTATAAAGCATAACTGTTATTTACTGCTGATAATGAAGCCAGGCTGATGCAAGACCAGAAAGCTGATAATATTTGGTGTATAATGTGAAATGATACAGGTACTGTCAGGTTTGCTGTGGCGGGCAGGACGTAGGACCCAAACGCAGGACTCATACACGGGGAGCAAACTCACAATGGCAGCTCTGATACTCATGAAACTCAAGCTAGGGAACTAAACTGGGAACAGAGAACTAGGAAACACCGGGAACACCTGAAACAAGGACTATCAAAATAAAACCGGAAGTATGAGACAGAAGCAGACTTGACACAGAGACCTGGAAACGTGACGGACTGAGAACCAAGCGCACAAAGCAGAGACTGAATGAGGACATGAAAACGAAACCTTCACTAGAGACGCAGGAACACAGGAGAGGCACAGAGACGAACAGCGACTGGGAGACAAACACAGGCTGAGGGACCAAGATCACTGAGGGCTAAAGAAACACAAAAACATGAACAAACAATAATCAGAGAATATCCTTCCTGTGTGTATATTTCTGTATTTTTAAATATGCATGTTTACATTTTCCTTTTTTTTGGATTCAGTCCCTGTTGGGTCAAACGACACACAAAAAATACAGTTTTCACTCAAAATAATCCTTCAACTCTGCGTGAACCTGCTGGGTTGAAGTTTTTTTTAGAAAACTGTGCCTCTCCTTGAGTTTGGATTGACGCAGGTTACAGTAAATTGCACCGCTGACATGCTTTCCTAACACTTACATACAGAATCACACATATCTGCTGTGTGTGTCCTAATCAGTGTGAAGTGATTCTGTACCCACAATAGATTTTTTTACTGAAGCGTCGCTAGTTTCTAAGAGCACATTCATTTGTGTTTATATGGAGCAACACCATTCTCAGCCTAGAATAAAGTGACACCTCCATGACGTGTAGTGTGATCCTATTGCACGAGTTGGTTGCTGTTCTAGCTCACTGTTACTCCATGTAAGTCGTCACTTTGCATCTGTTTGCCTCGTGTTTACAAAGCTGAAGCGAGTGGGACCTTCTGACACTACTTGACAAAGTATCCACAACATTTCAGCAATGCTGCTTTTTAGCTGCATGGAAGCATGCGTACATATTCGAGCTCTGCTGAGGGATAGAGGGAGCTCTGCCTGTCAGCGTTACGGAGACTGTCCCTATCTCTGCGTGACAGTAAGTGTGGCCCGAGTGACTTTTGGGCAAAACCACACAGAAACAAACGTAGAGAGAAGGAAGAAAGAGGACAAGAGTTAACAGCTGAGCATGAAACACAGAAAGAACAACAAGAGGGAGCAAATCATTAAGCACCGCTGAAATGCTAAACTATGTAATGTGTTTTTCCCACCGGTGCAAACTCTTCTCCCAAAAGTCAGTGTTGCTGCCATTGGTCGGGTCAGTTCTGGCCAAAAGAAGAGAGGATGCTACACAGCCGTAAACACGGCCCTGAATTCAAAATCATCGTAGTTTTCTTTGTTCTATTGGGAATAAAATATGGCTTCATAAGATTTGCAAATCGCGGATACAAGCGGCAGAAATGAGCTTCCTCCGAAGGGTGGCTGGCCTCTCCCTTACAGATAGGGTGAGAAGTTCGGCCATCCGGGAGGGGCTCAGAGTAGAGCAGCTGCTGCTCCACATCGAAAGGAGCCAGCTGAGGTGGTTCGGGCATCTGACAAGGATGCCCCCTGGGCGCCTCCTGGGTGAGGTGTTCCAGGCATGTTCCTCCAGGAGGAGGCCCCTGCAGACCCAGGACACGCTGGAGAGATTATATCTCTCGGCTGGCCTGGGAACGCCTTGGTATTCCCCCGGATAAGCTGGAGGAGGTGGCTGGGGAGAGGGAGGTCTGGGCCTCTTTGCTTAGGCTGCTGCCCCCGCGACCCGGCCCCGGATAAAGCGGATGAAGATGGATGGAAGATTTGCAAATCTTGTACAATGGCTGCATCTGAGAGGATGCAGGCAGGTGATGTGCTGATGGTGAAATAGAATCAAAACAAGTTGTTTTTAGGTGCTGATTAAGCTCGGTGGGATGTTGAAGATAGTTGTGATCAGTAAGATGTCTGAATCACATACATGTGAGTTACGTAAAAGAATGGGGAAAACACGGATGATGCCCTGGCAGGGCCTCCTTGGATGAGGGTGTCTAGTGATAGTGGCCGAAACACCCGATGAATCCAAGGTCCACTACTGACGATGTGTCCCGAGTTTTAATATGATAACCTAGATCAGAAAGGGAAAAAATGGCAGATTAGCCTGGGTAAAAGACCGAAACACTCTGTGAAGTTGAGGCACACAACGATGTGTCCCTCTGGTAAAGTTTCCGGGCTGCCTTTCCTCATTACAGCCATCCTTCAAGATGGTCTCCATTTAAAGCAATGCAGTATCAGGGATTGCAACATCTAGTCCTTTTACCGAATCATGAATGTTCTGTAATCGAAGGATCAAACAGAGGAAGGTGAGAGGAGTAAACAGAAGTTTTATCAGGAAGCATTAAAGGCTGAGTTTCACCTGATCCATAATCAGAAGGTGCAGGTCAGGTCTGGGTGTAGGGAGGAGTGTTTCCTGGCAGGCTATCAGCAGCCCCCTGTGACTTTTAATGAATAGAGGCCAACTAGAGAGAAGGAAGTTAAACAGATAATGGAAAATAAACCACAAGTAGAGACAAACATAGGCCTTAGTCCTTTACCTTAAATAGCCGAGCAGGGTAACCGCTCAATAAAAGCTGTAGACACGGGCGGCGTGATAACAAAGGAGTTGAGAATCTGCATCCATGTACTTTTATATTCTTTATCTCTTCCTGTCCACCCCGGTGCGTCACAGACGGACGCCTGCCTCTGATAGCTTTGTATCTAGCAGCGAGCTGCTGATTAGCAGCTTTCAAACTTGAATTGCATTGCAATTTGCAGCCTTTGAGAACAAATTGCGATAGCATCACCATTTTGAACTCGGCTCTTCCAGACAGGTCCCGAAGAGGTGTAACCTCCCTGTCGATGTGGCAGCATTTTTGGTTCAGCAGTGTTTCTGTTGCATTGGGTTTCCATCTGTCGCTGCCACGGGCGCCAGGGTTTTGGCCAAACTTTGCTTTGGTTGTTGTTTAGACACAATAAACACAAACAAAGACAGGAGACAGTAATATACTCTTAAAACCATCCGTTTCAAGTTTACCTACTGAGGCTATTACACAAAGCACCCTTTCAAGGTGAATGAACATGCCATCTAGGTAAAGCTGAAAGTGCTCAGATTGACATGCCAAATCCCAACAGGGAAAAAGTAAAGTGCATTCAAATGAATTCTGCTGGATAGCAGCTGGTGCCTGCAGCTGACGCGCTTGTTGTTTTTCAGCTCCTCGCTTCACACCTCTCTCCCTGTTCCTGTGCGGTGAAGTGAGAGGTGTGTGAGGTGGAGGTATTGACAAGCTTGCCAACTAGAAAGGGGATTTGAGCAGACTGACAGTGAGGAAATGATACTGTCGGGGTTACACCAGCTCACTTACCACGCAACTCTACACCCCCCCGGGGATGTTGGATTTGCATCGCAATAGGGCACGTCTGCTTGAATGCAACGTACCACTGAAAGTTTCAAAGTCAAATTTCTTCCGTAGAGTGAGAGAAGTCCTCGTTACACACACTGGTAGCCAGCTGGCAGTGGTTGCAGCATCTTCAGTCTTAATGAGTCACCGGGCCGATTTACAGTCCCCCTTTGCTCTTTTGGAGGCAGAGTGCAGAGGAAGCACGCCTTCTGTGCGCTCCGTGGAGCTGTGAGCTGAGCTGAATAAAAACTAAACAACTTGTTTTACTCCCCGAGTCCTAGTTTGAATCCCTTTGGACACAAGCAGCAAATGTGTTCATTTATTTTAAACTCTGTGCTTCTTTGATAGCACAGTTACATATTACCAGCATATTCAGAGTGATGAAATAATTGATAGTAAATTCCTTAAATATTTAATTTGAATTGATTTATGTCAGTGCACGTGGCTGATAAAAGCATGTGAAAATGGTGTGCTCTTTTTCCATCCATCCATCCATCCTCATCCGCTTTATCTGAGGCCGGGCCGCGGGGGCAGCAGCCTAAGCAAAGAGGCCCAGACCTCCCTCTCCCCAGCCACCTCCTCCAGCTTATCCGGGGGAACACCAAGGCGTTCCCAGGCCAGCCGAGAGATATAATCTCTCCAGCGTGTCCTGGGTCTTCCCCGGGGCCTCCTCCCGGTGGGACATGCCTGGAACACCTCACCCAGGAGGCGCCCAGGGGGCATCCTTGTCAGATGCCCGAACCACCTCAGCTGGCTCCTTTCGATGTGGAGCAGCAGCTGCTCTACTCTGAGCCCCTCCCGGATGGCCGAACTTCTCACCCTATCTCTAAGGGAGAGGCCAGCCACCCTTTGGAGGAAGCTCATTTCTGCCGCTTGTATCCGCGATCTCGTTCTTTCGGTCACTACCCACAGCTCGTGGCCATAGGTGAGGGTAGGGACGTAGATCGACCGGTAAATTGAGAGCTTCGCTTTTACACTCAGCTCCCTCTTCACCACGACGGACCGGTGCAGCGTCCGCATTACTGCAGCTGCAGCCCCAATCCGTCTGTCGATCTCCGGCTCCCTTCTTCCATCACTGAACATGACACCGAGATACTTGAACTCCTCCACTTGGGGCAGGAACTCATCCCCGACCCGGAGTGAGCACTCCACCCTTTTCCGGCTGAGAACCATGGCCTCAGATTTGGAGGTGCTGATCCTCATTCCCGCTGCTTCACACTCGGCTGCGAACCGTTCCAGTGCGAGCTGGAGGCCCTCACCCGATGAAGCCAACAGAACCACATCATCCGCGAAAAGCAGAGATGAGATTCTGAGGCCACCAAAGCGAAAGCCCTCCGCCACTTGGCTGCGCCTAGAAATCCTGTCCATAAAAATTATGAACAGAATTATTCTGAACAATGACACGTGCATAAAATCAAACAATATTGTTATATTAAATAATTTGAGGAAACTCCTTTAAGGTCTTTGGGCCAGAGCCAATGGTAGAAACTGCATTTTCCGTAATGACAGTCAAACCACATGTTGATAGTTTTCGACGGCTCTGTACCTTTACCAGTACGTTAACAACATGCCTAAAACAAAGCATAGGGCCCCCAGTGAACATCACGATACTTGATTTTTGTATAGAAGATCATTGAAATGTGTTTCAGAACTTCTCTTTTAGAATTTTGTAGTGTGTCTGTTTTCTGTTTACCAGTTGTGCCCATTCTGTAATAAATAATCTGATGATGTCTTTTGTTAATCCTTGTATGCTAACCAGAATCTGGTATCTCTTCATCACACAACAATTTGTTTCACTCGCTGGGCCCACGTCCTCATTTTAGTTTTGACAGAGTTTTAGTGGTAAAGGCTTGAACGTGAATTGAGATGCGGTTTGGGGAAGGCCTCAAAGGGGACTGGCGGCGGCTCGTGGGCCTGGCAGATCCCCGTGTACGAAATAGAAGTGAAGAAGTTAAAGAATTGAAATGGGGAGGCAGGGTGGGGCACGTAAATGAGAACAAACAGCTTGTAGAACTGGGGGAACATATATAGGAGCATGTTTGGAAGCGTGGTCCCGCTGCTGAAACTCAGATACTTTATCTCCAGTTATTGCGTCACAACGCATCTTTTGCAATTTTCTCGTTTTCATGTTCACACGTGCTTTTCGTTATGCAGTTATAATTATCATTCCTTATAAAATGAATGAATTTAGCAAACAACCAGTTTCTTCTGTCATTTCTGCTTCATTACTATTAACTTCTCTTGCCAAGTACTCACTTCTCATACCTCCACCTAAATGGCAGCTTCCAACTTCTCTGAGACACATGTGAGCTTTTATAGACCAACAGAAGATAACATGTGACACAGCTGTCCAGATGTTAGGGAATTCTTGCAATTTGGGTCGTTTTCGCTAAAACTACCTTTTGTAAAGGACAGCTGGGCACGTCTGTGTAACGGGAATATCATCAGACAGGAAGTGCCTGCTGAACTATTCCTAGTTGCTCATGAAGAAATTAAACCTGTTGCTCTGTGCAAGTAGATTAAATATGTACTAATTACAGCAAATTCCCATCAAAGTGTTTATCAACCAACTGTAAGGCACAATCAACTTTGAGAAATTAGCTTGTGAATTTAGCATTTAGACTTCCAGCAGTATTCTGGTATTGTGTACCGTCCCTCTAGTGTGCCTCTACTGGCCTTTTTCTTTATAGTTATATTGTATTTCTGCCTTCTGCTTCTTTCTCCTTTATTACCCTCCTGATTTTGCATTCACACAGTGACAATAACCAGCCAACAGCAAAGATGCTTTTTCTGTTTTTCTCTCTTGTCCCTGCTTGCTTGGCTGCCCGCGGTCTATGGTGAGGCTGTGTGTTTACTGCTCCAGTGTTGTTTTACAGGCCCAGCAGGTGTGACCAGGGTTCGGCAGTGTGGGCCAAGAACCAGATGGTTTCATGACTCAGGTGCTCCATGCCTGGGTAACCTGCCAGCTGCAGTTGTCTACGGCCCATCCTGATTGATTCTCTCTCTCGCTTGGCTTTCTGGCTCATCTCGGGCTGTATGTGTAGCCAGTCTGGAATGGGTCAGCCAGACCTATAGTGAGGTGTGTGCACTGACATTTACCTTGATGGATTCAGACGCATTGCAAGATTGAGGGGAAATGTGGAATGGGTAAGACACGAAGGTGGCTGGATGAAATGTCACGGTGCTAGCTGGGTGTAAACTGTCCAACATAATTGCAGGGAGGTGGTAAAATATGCCGAGCATTCTTTAACATGGGTACGGCTGTTTCAAATTCTGGATCAATATCAGATCTGTACACAAAAGCAAAGTTAACGTACCTCGATCTATTCAGCTTACAGAAAACAATGCCTTAAAGCAGGGGTGGGCAACTCGAGGGCCGGTGTCCTGCAGGTTTTTGATGTGTCCTTGATCCATCACAGATGATTTAAATGGTTAAATCACCTCCTCAACATGTCCTAAAGTTCTCCAGAGGCCTGGTAATGAGCTAATCATTTGATTCAGGTGTGTTGACCCAGGGTGAGATCTAAAACCTGCAGGACACCGGCCCTTGAAGCCTGGGGTTCCCCACCCCTGACTTAAACAAAAGAAAAAAAGCACAGACAGTGAAATAAAGTCCAGTTTTTGGAAGATACCGTTTTTCAGTACTTGTATTGTATTTGTGGATCAACACAAAAAAAAAACAGGTGAAATAATTCTCGATAATAAAGACATTAGAATGCATGAAGGACGCAGACTGACAGGAGTCTGTTCCCTTCGTTTTCCTTTGCCTCTCTCAATCTTCCTTCTTCCACTGTCTGATTGCATTTAGCCTCACATACACACAGTCCATGTGCACATACTCACACATCACTTCTAACAGCCATCACAGCCTTTCTCTCAACCTCTTCCTGCCCGCCACTCCTCAGCAAATATCTGGTATAGCGGCCTCCATCTCTATCTATCGATGCACTCTGAATTCTCGAGGCGCTATTGATTCCCAGCAGAGGTGACATTTACTGTGTGCTCTCCCAAGTCATTGCCTTAATCACCTGACTGGTCCTTCACACTTGAACTAAATCAGATGTCAAACTCTCAAGCGATGAGCTGACCCGCTGTTACTCCTCACGAATGAATATGAGTTGACTGACATCATAACCGCAACGACAAAAAACAGCAACCTGAGCCACTCGGCCCTCACACCCTTAGTCAGCCTCGTCTGTCATTTTAATCAATACTACTATCTGCTCATCTCTGTAAAGACAACTTTTACACTTTTTACTTTGTTTACTGCCTCATAAAATACTGACCTTGTGATGACCACGGTGTACTTTTCATTCCCCGTTCATTTTTGCACTTTTCACCTTAATGCTGTGAACAGATCTTATGATGCGACGGCCTGATCTAAATGCTAGAGGTAAAAAACACATGGATGCTTCGTTCATAATTGAGCATTCCTCGTCTGCTAATATCAACCTAAAGACATGCACGCCGAGTAGCTGTCAATAGATAACTGTATATATATTTCTCCACCAAGAAGCGAATGTATACTAGGGCTGCCACAAACGATTATTTTGGTAGTCCACTAGTCACCGATTATTTTTGCGATTAGTCGACTAATCAGATCATCATCTATTGGACGTGAAACGTACAGCTTATTGCACCAGCAGCATCTGCTCTTATATAACTATCATTAGCTGACAGCTTTAAGTGTTTAAGGTCTGTGCTAACTAAAAATAAAGACAAGATGATAGTTTATTAAATTTTAATGAAATCTGCAGATTGTTTCGGTGAAGTTTAATAAACTCCTTGTATAAAATAAAATACTACAAAAAGCCAAACAATAACATGTTTAAGTTATCTAAGTGACTCATATATCATGTTTAACCTGAGTAGCGAAAGACGGCGGTGGGTTTGAAAACGGTTTGCTGGGAGTCCGGTGTTCTCACGGCGCTAGTTAGCCTTGCCCCCGGCTCGCTATCGAGCTAGTGGGTAACAGACGTCTCCGAAAACGTCGGAGCACTTTTGAAAATATGTGGTGTCCTGATAAACTGAGCAGATATTTGAGGTTTACACAGCTACATTCTCACCTGAAAATATGTTAAACGTTTATTTTGTGACCCAGAAAGAATAATAAGAGTAAAGTTAAAACTAACTAGCTGCCGCCATTGTTGGAAACTGAGCTGGGCCGCGCTATGAATTCTGGGACACAGCTTCTTCTTCTTCGGGGTTTAACGGCAGCTGGCATCCTTGTACATGCAGTGCTGCCATCTTCTGTTTCAGTCCGTTATTACACTCTTAAATCCTGCTACTTATTCCTGCGGCTTTTGGATCTTACAAAGCTTCAAACGACGCGTCGACTATTAAATCAGTCGTCGACGATTTTGATAGTCGACTAATCGTGGCAGCTCTTATGTGTACAAACCCATCCAGCCCCAATTTTTTTCTTCGCAATTTTATTATTTTGTCCTCATTTAAAATGTAATAAGGCTTTTATGAGCTCTACAAACATGACTTCCAACCACCAGAAAACATTTCTTTGAGACGTACGACAACTTTTTAAACATAATTATTTATTTATTAGGAAAAGGTTCGTCAAAAGTGGAGTTTAAAAAAAAGGAACAGAAAAAAATCTCTTTTGTGGATTTTCTGGTTTTACGACTGATTAATGTTGAGCTGCATAAAAGTCGTTTAATAACTGCATTGTTAGTATAAATACAGAGAATTTGTATTTGTTCAGATGCATAAACACGTCTAACAGACAGTATTCAAGTCTCACCAATAACAGAACCAACAACAAAAGTGAGCATAGTGTTGTTGCTGGTGATGATATTTTATTCTATTTTTTCCAACATTTGGTATTTCACCCATTTTGGATGAATGAAGGTATCTCCTTGAAAGTAGATTACATTGATCTTGGACACATTTATCAAAAGTTGTCCTGCAGGTTTTCAGTGATTGCTCAAACTTCTACTTTATATTACTCCAGATGTGTGCTGGTTTCAGATTAGGTTCCACGTTTTCTTTTCTTATCTTTTCTTTTCTCGTTGGAAAACATAATTGACTTGGTTAATTAAATGTCTATTAATACTTTTCATTCTTTTTCAGATATTAAACCAGTGATATGTTCATTAATAATGTAATTTGTTGATAATATAGTGTAGAGGCTCTATATATTATTTGCGTTTCACTTTTTATTTGCTTTTGAGTTTCACTAGTTGTTTGGTTAGGTTTAGAAATCCATAATGTTCTTGTGTCTTAGTATTATTTTAATCTTTTTTGCTATTAATATTAATAATAATTATGATATGTTATAATATTCCCGTGTCTATTGGTGGTGGTTCGCACCGTCCCCTCACCTCAGCTCTCGGTTTGCTGGAGCTTTTCTATGTGAAGTTTGGCATGTTCTCTGCATACCTCTGTGGCCTCTTTGGCTTCTTCCTTCACCTCACACACTTGCATGTTGTTGATCCTAAATTGCCCGTGAATGTGAGCATAAAAGGTCGTCTCTCTACGTTAACCCTCAAAACACTGGCGCCCGGTGCAGGGTGTACCCCGCGTCTGAGCTTGTGACAGCTTGGACAGGCTGCAGCTCAAATGCACGGATAGATGGGAATTAGTTTTTTCTTCTCCTTCTTTCTTTTTTAAATTATAAGACCAAAAGAAATAAGATGAAACAGTGAATAATTTAACATTTAGCAAAATGAGTTTTGAGGTCAGAGTTTTTTCTTTTGTTTTGTTTGAATGAGATCTGATCATCTTTCTTTTTTGGCTGAATCAGTATTGAAGAGTAAAGCACAGTCATAAGTGATACAGCAAGCTGAAAATAGAATTTTATTAGATCCCAATGATCCTGCTGTCTGACACTTACCATTTGCATGACTTGTTTACTCCACTCCTCTCTCTCATGTTGTCCACATATCCTGCTAAATGCTTTCTGATCTATTTATCTCCTTGGCTCTGTGTCCATCATCTTATTAAACTGTTACATAATACACAATTTTCAGTTGCTTGACCAAGATAATTGTTCCGGCCGAAGAGGTATTTTCATAGAGCCGAGGCTCTTTGTTCCCTAAGACCAGACCATAGCAACCCCTCTGTGTAGCACTCTGGCAAACACATACAGAGCCAGTTACTGCTGAACAGTGAGAGCCTGAAAGAAACATCAAAACGAAACGAGGGACCCGGCATAAAAACAAACAAACGAAAAATAATTACTTTCATTGAACCCAACAGATAAAAATACTGTGAAGTTGAGGAATCATTTAATAGTTTTTCTATATGTGCATTTATATTTTCATCATGTCTGTGTTGGCGCACACAGGCAGGAGCTTCACTAAACTTCATTGTCGAGAACATTTGAGCAAAGAATTAGGTCAGATATCCACGTCCCCCTAATTCTAACTAATTCAATTTTGCACTTGTATAACAAAACAATAACCAGAGGATTTTCATACCATTAAACCATTTTTTAAATCTACCAAGTTCAGTCTCTCATATATGTAAAATAAGAACCAACAAGCGAGCTTAAACACACATAAAAACAGCTCAGACAAACAATAAAAGGTGTATGTACACACACACAACATCTCACCGAAATCTTTTATCTCCACACAATCTCTGCATAACTTTGAAAGAGATTTTTAGCTGATACTCTCATCAAAAAGACTTATTAGGAAAAAGACTGACATTGACGATAATACCTCTCAGCTGGCTGATACGACCTTCACTGATCCAGTAGACCTAAATGGATTCCTGATGGAGGGTAGTGGCTGACAATAACACCTGCCTGTTTCTACCGCCACTCCCATTAACTCTGTGTTGCCTTAATACTGTGGTTCAGCACTGGAGCTGGATTGTAATATTTTCCCCTTAATGGACGTTGAAATGAGTGTTCATGATGTGCGTTGATGGAGGTGTGTGGTGTATATCCATGTTTTCCTGCCATGCCAACATGACTTGCAGCCTACTTAGTCAGCATGCTTGAGTTTAGGGACAAACGGTGTCAGGACAGAATAAATTAATATTTTGACAAGCAAGGAAAACAATTCAATTCAGTTTTATTTACAGTATATCACGTGTAAATCACAACAACAGTCACTTCAAGGCGCTTTATATTGTAAGGTAAAGACCCCACAATTATACAGCAAGCACTTTGGTGACAGTGGGAAGGAAAAACTCCCTTTTAACAGGAAGAAACCTCCAACAGAACCAGGCTCAGGGAGGGGCGGGGCCATCTGCTGTGACCGGTTAGGATGGGGAATAAAGACAGGACAAGGACAAAGACACGCTTTGGGCGCGCCTTCCCGGGGTGTGGTGATCAGAGAGGTGGGAAGTAACAAAGTACAAATACTACGTTACTGTACCAAGGTTGAATTTTCAGGTATCTGTACTATACTTTATTAGTAAAGTCAAGAGTATTTAATTTTCTACTTTTACTTCTACAGTTTACACAATTATCTGTACTTTCTACACTTTCCTTACATTTTCATAACAGTCTCGTTACTCTCGATTCACCTGTATCGTTTGTAGCATTTACAATTTCAAATGTAACATTTCTATTAATTCAAGAAACATCAGCAAACATACAAACTGTTCATGTGCAGTGTGTTGCAGTGTGTTGCTGGCTAAAGGTACAGCTGCTGTATTTGTAGGGAGAGAAAGGAATGTGGGATAAGTTCACTCAGAGATGGAGAAAGATATAAGACAGGCAGCACAGGAACGGGGAAACAGGTTATACCTAAAGGTAAGGTCAGTCATACTTGATACACTGCAGATCCAAAAATGACTTTGTCAGGATAAACAGATTCGCCTGCAAAACTGTGTTTGACTGGTGCACAGCAGCTGTGGTGTTCATGGTCACTGTCAGGTTACCTTAAGTATAGGAGATAATCTGCATTGAGTTGATGATGCTTAGATTAATTTCCTGAATTCCACTCTTATACCAACTGTATACAGTGTAGTATAAAGACAACACAGAGTGGGCTGTCATTGTCATTGTAGGACATAGAAATCAGCCAGGACAGCTCATGAAACATCTGCTGACATCTTGTTGAATTCAGTTCTGTAAATCCACAAAGAGCAGCAGGTCAGCTGATCACAGCCTGCACTGGTGCTCACATTAGTGATTATCACAGGTTGTGATTCTGTTTCCAACACCAAGCCACTACAACTGATCTTAGGGTTCCCCAACCTGCTGAATCCCACTTCTTGGCTGTCCTCATTAGAGATGGGCAGTAACGCGTTACTGTAATCCGATTACTTTTTTCAAGTGATAATGGATTAGATTTATATAGCCTATTCATTCACTCTCACATTCACACACTGGTGGAGGCAGCTACAGTTGTAGCCACAGCTGCCCTGGGGCAGACTGACAGAGGCGAGGCTGCCATATCACGCCATCGGCCCCTCTGGCCAACACCAGTAGGTGAAGTGTCTTGCCCAAGGACACAACGACCAGGACAGAGAGCCCGGGGATCGAACCGGCGACCTTCCGGTTACAGATGCGATTCCCACCCACTCGTGTGTGGGGCGAGCCATGGTCTCCCCACACACGAGTAAAGTAAGGGATTACTATCGCAAAAATGGTAATTAGATTACTGTTACTTTCCCGTAGGAACGCTGCGTTACTGCGTTACTAAAACCGTGATCTTTTGCGAGAATGTCTCATGACAGTGACGTAAGCGAGTGCGACGTTCGTGACAACAGCTGTGTGCAGATCAACAATGGATCATATATCAGTGCGGAGAGAGTATGAGCGTGCAGCGTTTAAAGCGTGGAAGTACTGACCTTACTTTGAGTTTGATTCCATAAAAAGTGACAAAAACATTAGTGTCCGCTGTGCGTGGGAAGAAAACTTCTTTTTACAGCGAAAAAACCCCTAAACTTCCAACAAGCACCGAGTAGCTACGACGTAATGGGAAACTCACAGAGAAACTCGCGGATTCTTCCACTGACCGCGGCACACCTGCACCAGGGTAACCCTCCGCCTACCCCACTCCTGCTTTACAGGTGAAAATAGAGCAACAGGACCGCTGAGTCTTTGACTTTATTTATTTTCTGCTGTGTTTTACTTGCATCTATTTGAAAGACTGAGTGTAAACACAAAAATATTTTATTTTATGAGCTGGAATGTGCAGAAAATAGGTTTAAATGTTAAACTAATTTCTTCCAGTCAGAGAATGTTGCATATAATAAAATTTTTGCTTGATGCATAAAGTTAAAAGATTAAAACTAATAAAACAAGTTTTAAAAAGAGACTTTTCCATTTGATTACATTTTGTATGATGGATTATGCAGAAAAAGTAGAATTGGGCTGAAAGATCTATCGCTTTATCACCTATTCAGGTTGTAAATTGTGTTTTTAAAAAGTAACTAATTACTTTTGAAAATAAGTAATCAATAAAGTAATGGGATTACTTTTTGGGGGAAGTAATAAGTAATTAGTTACTGATTATTTTTTTCAAGTAACTTGACCAACACTGGTCCTCATGTTTGTGTTTGGGTGGTGAAGGCAAATTGTAGACAACTAAATACAGTTAAATTAAATTTCTTTCACTTGTGTCCTACATAACAGATTCAAACATTCATTAGAATTTCATTCAAATAACATTTGTATTCTCGTGTACTTATAATATTATATTATTATATTGATATAGCAAAAGGTTTAGTTGTCTTTGCATAGAAATATCTGGTAGAATTTCTCTTTGAGGTGTTACTTTTCCTTTCTTAGTCTGAGTACATTTCAGAGACTGTACTTTTTTCTTTTACTTCAGTAAAGAAGTAGATTCAGTACTTCAGGTGTTACTGGAGTATTTTGTTAAAAACCACAGATATCTGTACTTCTACTTAAGTAAAGAATACCGTTACTTTGGCCACCTTTGGTGTACGCAAGACCTCTATGGCCTTATGGTGGACAAAGCTTGTTTACCATGAGGCTGGATCTTGATACACGATTACAGCACAGCTTTGTGTCTTTTAAGTAAATAAAATAAATATTTGAGTATGAAATGTTGTTTGTATTTTAAAACAATGATGCAAAAAGATATAAAATAGAAGAAATAAGACAATAAAGCAACTAAAACAACAACTTTGGGTCAATGTTGTGTCTTTCGTTGAACATTACATACTACATAATGGTCCATTTTGCAGGTTAGACTGTGCCAATAATTTTGATAACATGTGTCATAAAGTCAGCAAACAATTATTTTCACTGGTGAAGTCGGGTTTCCTTAATCAAGATGCACAAATGAACCTGTAGATCTAAATCAGCAGATGTAGCTCACCTGTAAGTGTAAATGTGAATGTGCTGTATATGGTTATTTGTGAATGACCGGCTATTTCTATTTGTCAATCCTCTTGCTTAATAGGTGGCAGGTAAGTATAATGTTAGTATAATGACAGAGTCACAGAGATTAAACTTTGTGTTTGTGCAGGAAAAAAGTGTTAATTGACTCTGTAGCACAATAAAATTTCACATTAGAGGAAATAAAATATTGTGACTGCTGCATTTGCATAAAATCACCTCCCTTAATTTACGTTCAGTATGTAGACATACCCTGAGTTTTTCTATTAGTGGGTGACTGATCTCTTCATCTCTCGGCTGCTTCTTTACGCTGTCACACAAACTATTTCTGAAAATATAACACTACACAGTTTTGTAAACCTGTGAAATCATTTGAAGTGATATATTGATCAACCTTCAGTTTCAAAGTTGCTGTAACTGTAGTATATCTATGAAACTAATGCAGTTCTTCTTCTTTGGTAGTTTTAAAAAAATGTTATCAGAGATACAATCCAGAAAGACAGAGCCGTGAAATTATTTATTTCTTATTCTCAGTAAAAACACGAGGCTTTTAAGAATAGTAGAGTCTGTGACGTTTATGGTAAATGTTGTATTGCACTTTATGTTTATGAACTCGTTGTCATCCTTAAAGATGCAGGGCACCAGGAAACCATTGGAAAATCATTATAATCACTCTATGAAATCAGAAATTGTTCCCCACAATATTTTCTTAGCATTAGCTTCAACTGGTTCACACATATTAATCACCTTGGATGGTTGCTGGCTTATAACTCTCTTGTACACATTCAAGTGGTTATCCAAAGCTGTGAGTCTTTGCTTGGTATCTGTGTGGACAGCTTGTGGTACTTCCAACTTTCTGCAGCTCTGATAGATGACTAGCTTCCCTCTGTGCTGCCTTCATCTTGGCCCCTGATCCTAACATTGTTCCTCGCATCCATTCAATGCATTCAACGCACCTTTTGTTCATCCCCCAGTATGCGGGGATGATGACACCCTGGCTCCACCGTGCTAAAGTATTTGTTGTACCTCATCAGTCTCTTGTAAACTGCCTACAGGGCGAGTGGGATTTTTTTTAATGATACAAAATTTACCTGATATCTTACAAAATGTTTCTAACCTTATTTCTGACAGTGTTGGTGCCACCTTGGATCTTCCACAAAATACTCCATCATGACTTGTTCAAAACAAATAATTCACGCTTATAAAGCTATTTGTTATATATCATAATGACAACACATATTTTTAATGCTGGACATAAAAACTAAAGGTAACAAGAACAATAACCTGAAAGAAAAGGTGTCCTATCATTATCTCTTTAACAGCATATCCTCAATCAATGTGAAGTATTAGTTTTGCTGTGATATGCTCCAGCCTAGAGGATGTTTGGTTTGAACATCCCTTCAGTCATTTTACAGCCTGTTTCCATGGGAACATCCACCCTTTAAACCCCTTTGAAAAACAGGGGCCGAAGTATTTTTTCCACTTTAAATATTTCTTTAACCTGAATGAGGTTTTTTTGCTCTTTTTGAGAAAGACAGTTTATCAGTAAAAAGTCAAGGAGGGTAGTTTTAAATTTAAATTGTAAAGCAGCACATTGAGAAAAAGACAAAAATCTATGAACACTAAAAATAAAAAAGAAATAAAACCATACTCATGTCTTTACTAACTCCAGTAACACCGATGAGGAGAAAACATCGAATCACACGAAGACTGTCGTTGTTATTTGCTTTAAACTGTAATGTAAAAGTGCATCACTCTAACACTCTCACCATTATAAGCTGTGCCTGTGTAAATATGCCGTTTCTGAGTAGTACTACTCAGAAAAGGTTTGTTGTAAAAACTAGAAAGGATGTTAGGAAATATGAACGATATGTACGAGGTCTGTGGTCCAAGGACACGTTAGCTGCTAGCATCACACAGCTCGACTCCCGGTGCCTTATGTTTGGGTCAGAGGTGAAACTGTGGGGGGGGAAATGCCAGGAGAATTCCTACAGTGTTAGAATTGCTGCTTTTTCTTTGCCATGGATTATTTATGTATCTGCTTTATGCTTTTGCTGTTTATTTTGGGGAATTGCATCTTTAAAAATGTGTTTCTGTTATTCCAGCTTTGGTCCTCTGGTCTGAACCATGTGCTTATCTGTAATATTCTGACTGTTGGTGTTTTCTGTGTTGCAGGTTTCCCATGTGGGTGGCCAAGGGGATGGTGGCCACGAGGGCTGTGTGCCTGGCTTCCAGGTCAAAAAGTACCAGGTGATGTACAGAGGTCCTTTCCAAAAAGGACAACGCCTTCTTCAAGGTCAGTAAATTGGTTAAAATCTCTATATCCACACCACAATTCAACATCCAGTTGTACCGACACAAATATCCTTTCCTTCATCTGTCTGGGTTTTGAGGATTTGAACAGCAGCATATCACGGGGCTCTAGGCAGCAGGTTCCTACCAGGTCAAGGTGGAATTATGTGTGTGTGCATGTTCATTAAAATTCCTTTGATTATAAACATGGGGTAAAACGGGTTGCTTCTTTGCACCACAGTGATAACAACATCATTTTTGTCTGCAAATGAATTATTCTCCTTTTTTGAATGATATTTACAAAAGTATTTTCCCTCTTTGTTCCTCCCCCGAAGACAGCTTTGAGCTGCTTAGTTAACTGTGTGTGCTGTGTGCTCATATGCAAGCGTGTTTGCTGGAGCTTTTGAGTCCCAGTTCAACGGTTACATGCTCGAGTTGACTTAGCTTTCTGCAAAGCTCCGGTCCCTAACACACTCTGACTTGCATTTTCCTCTGTATGCAGAAAATTGTGTTTGATCTCAGCAGGTTTAAAATCAAAACCTTTAAGATTTAAGAGTTCGAAGAGTTCACAGCTGACGAGTCCATGTCACGGAGGCTTAGTTCTGTCTCTGAGCCACTTGTGAGTCAGTCTTGTCGCTCCTAAGTTAATGCAGTGACCAGTTAGTTTCCCCACAGCCTCCTGCACACATCCAATCTCAACTCCATATTGCAACCACAACTTATCGGTCCATTTTGCTCCTTTGGGGCACTCTGGCAATGCCCATCTACACAACTTCACTTGGTCTCTACAGAGATCAGCAATAATGTCAGCTGGCTAGCAGTCTGCTCCTTTGGGCTTGTGAGTTATGGCGTCTTACCACAGAAATCGACAAGGTGAAGTCAGCTAGCGGTAGTTTTATTGCAAAGCTGAGTTTCTACCAATTTATTTGCTTAATAATTCATTTTTCCTCTCATTTGTTATTTTATTTATACAACATGATGAAATACAAATGAAATATGTAAATTGAAATGGGAATAATTTATGGCGTCTTATTCACTCTGTCATTTATTGTGGAACTTGTTTTCATTCCCCTCTCATTATTCAACCTCTTCTTTATTTATTTAATCATCCCCACGATTCTTCTCCGCACTGAGAAGCTACACCAGCAGAATGTAATCACCTGCCTGTCTGACATGCGCATATTGTGTTGCATCCATATACACAGCAGTAACAGGCTTCTTTTGAGCTCACAGTGCTTTTAGTGCTTGTCGAGTTTCTTTGTGTGGCATTCACCTGATGGACAGCTTTTCCAATTGAAAATACATACTTTCCTGCCTATACAGCAAAATATGACAAATCTAAGAATTTCTCCTTCAATCTTCTTTCTTCTTTTTCAGCTTTATTGTATTTGATTTGGTCAGCCAGCGAGGCACTTTGTCATCTGGAGGTTCAGCGGTGCGTGTAGTAGGAGACAGAACGCAGTTCTGCTTTAGTGCTCTGCTCTGGGACAACACAGTGGTTCCATTACCTTGAATATGCTCCTGTCAGCAGAAACACCTCTCACCATTGGGGGGTGGGGGGTCCCACTGCTCACAGAAGTATAGGCATGCTACTGGCCACACACGTACATGCATATAAAAGTGTGGGTTCAGGCTTGTTGTGCATTTGTTACAAAGAAAACCTGAGATGCATGCTGTGATTGCCTGTTTGCTCATAGCCGTTCAACAGAAATCTTCTACTCTAAATACTTGTTTGATCATTTCAAATGTTTCTTAAAGATTTAATCGCTTTTACAAACGCTGCACTTCAATAGCTGCTAAAACTGAATAGCTGCGAAAAGACCAGACGAATATGTGAAATATAGAAACCTAGAAAAAGAAACAGATAGGGGAGGTGACTTCAGCATTCTTTGTTCAACAAAACGCGTGTAATTAGTATTGACTGTGTCGTTACGTTAGTGAAAGCTGTGTAACACGTCGCTGAATTGACCAGATGCAAGAATGTTAGATTCATGATGAAAATCAAAGCAGAATAACAGCATGTCGACAATGCGGGTGCATACTTTGCAGCGTGTTTGTGTGATTTCAGAGTAAAATGGAAAACCGTTTGTTAGCATGAAATAAACTCAGTGCTTTACGAGTACATCTCTGAGAGGATCGATGCTATTTTACCTCACTACGATCCATTTTTGTTAAATTTGAACAAACCGTCTGCTGAGTGTGAGCAGGATGTATAAAGAGTGCCAGAGGCTGCAGCCAGGCTCAGTGACACATGCAGATTTATGTAAATGCTGCTCAGCCCAGTGCCACCTGCTGCAGACCTCCCTGTGTAATTACTAGTGGAGGGGCGGTCTGTTAGTGAGAGATACCTGTTGGCGCAGACCTGGGTTCAAGGACATCCATCTCGGCTAATGGGCATTTCTGAGAAACAAATGCATACAGAAATACAGTAACGGCGACTCTTTCTCTATCTTTCCAGCTCTCGGTGGCTTTGCTGGTGCTTTGTTTATTACGCCATCACCGCTGCCTCGTAATTCCGCTCTACCTCTAGCTTTTACTCCAAGCCTAGTTTTATTGCACCTTTTGTTTTTGCTCCTACTCAGCTGGTTATTAAATTTAATATATGTGATAGAAATGTAGGCACATGGAAATGTGAAAATTATGACTGGAAAAAAAACCTGCTTATGACATTATAAATATTACAATTTTAACATAGTAAAGAGCTTTTAAATTGTTACACTGCATGTGTAGGAAATGCAACCTTGAGGAGAAGCAGTGTGCTCCGTCCTTTCCCTTCAGCTACATGTGATGCAGACACAAACTCATTGTCTGTGTCACGTTTTGTGTAGTGAAACTGTAAAAGCTTCAGCAGCAAACTTCACATCCCCGAATGCAGCAACTATGATCTGAAGGAGAAAAATAATCTGCTTTTCTAGACTGAATTAACCTCGTGCAGCCTACAGCTCATTTTAAAAACCGTTCTGAACATCGACGTACCCTGAATGTTCTGAACAAAGAAGAAATTCATTTAAAAATATAAAAGCTTTAATAGAAAAGCCTGAAAACTGCATTTAACAAGGAGCTGAGTTTATTAACGTAAAAGATGTTCGAGTCAGTGAGAAAGTCCTGCTATCTATCAAACAGCTGTTTCCACTGAAATTGATCCATCACTTTAAATTTCATCTCTTTAATTTTGTGTAGTTTTACTGCAGCCACCACAACATCCATGAAACGGGCACTAAAGGTCGTTCACTCTGGCCTGGATCAGTTGATGAGTTTGTGAATGTTTCCCATCAGTTTGGTTTTTCACACAGAGAAAAATCCAAAATGCATCACTACAAACCATCATTTAAGGAGCTCAGGAAGAAAAGTGTCTGGACCTCTTTAAGATGCTTGAAAACCTCTCATTCAAGAAGCTTCTTCAGTTCTAAGGTCAAACGGAGGGTCCCAGATTTAAGCAGTATGGGAGTGTCCCCCAAGAGGGACAAGGACCCCCACTGATCTTAAACTGAAGAAGCTTCTCGGATGAGAGGTGAAACGACTTCAAGCAACTTAAAGAAGTCCAGATGCTTTTCTTTCCAAGCTCCTTAGACTACGATGACCTGGATAACGGAGAACCTTCACAGGCATACAAACCACGTCAGGTTATGGAGCCCCTTTATTGGCCAGATGGAGCAACAAGCGTAAATACAGGAAGAAGGTGCCGTGTTCGGCACTACTGGAGAACACAGATCATTTACATTCATTTCACAGCTAATTGGTAACTCGTACAGACCTTTGCACATCTGTAGCACCTGCCACATTAAGAATACAAACCATACGCAGCTTAGGAAGTAATCATGTTCACACCACAAACAAATATCCTTTAGAGTTTTTCTGGAAACGCACCAGGAACGCCTCCTCAAAGGGTCTCAGTGCAGTCATTTTGGTCTGGACCCTCATCTGCGCACAAACGAACTGCACCAAAGGGGAAAGAGTTCAATATGAATGGACTAAACACCACAGGTGTGAAAACACCCCAAATCTAATTACACTGCAACTGAAAACTGAACATAACATATAAGGAACAAAAAGCTTTTCACACTTCCAGCAAGAAAATATTATGTAGATGAACAGAATACAAGCTGTTTGCTGAATAGCCCACGGCCTTGGATTGAAGGAGGAATTTGAAAGTGGATGTCACCCTTATTTGTTTTACAGCAAGAACTGGCAGATTTTGTTTGAGTGTTTCAAATAGCAGTGTTTGTCAGAGGGCTGAGATGCATTAGTTCTGTGGTGAAAGAAAGATTAGACGTCCTCTTCTGAAAAGTTTCAGTTTGTTCTCTCAGTGGTTTATGAGACGGCGCTGACAAACAGAAACTGTGCTATGTCTCGCCTTATTTTGCACACGTTTGTTTCGTCACTGCCCTACAGTGTTGGTCAAGTTACTTGAAAAAAGTAATCAGTAACTAATTACTGATTACTTCCCCAAAAAAGTAATCCCGTTACTTTACTGATTACTTATTTTCAAAAGTAATTAATTACTTAGTTACTTAGTTACTTTTTAAAAACACGATTTACAACCTGAAGAGGTGATAAAGTGATAGATCTTTCAGCCCAATTCTACTTTTTCTGCATAATCCATCATACAAAATGTAATCAAATGGAAAAGTCTCTTTTTTAAACTTGTTTTATTAGTTTTAATCTTTTAACTTTATGCATCAAGCAAAAATTTAATTATATGCAACATTCTCTGACTGGAAGAAATTAGTTTAACATTTAAACCTATTTTCTGCACATTCCAGCTCATAAAATAAAATATTTGTGTGTTTACACTCAGTCTTTCAAATAGATGCAAGTAAAACACAGCAGAAAATAAATAAAGTCAAAGACTCAGCGGTCCTGTTGCTCTATTTTCACCTGTAAAGCAGGAGTGGGGCAGGCGGAGGTTTACCCTGGTGCAGGTGTGCCGCGGTCAGTGGAAGAATCCGCGAGTTTCTCTGTGAGTTTCCCATCACGTCGTAGCTACTCGGTGCTTGTTGGAAGTTTAGGGGTTTTTTCGCTGTAAAAAGAAGTTTTCTTCCCACGCACAGCGGACACTAATGTTTTTGTCACTTTTTATGGAATCAAACTCAAAGTAAGGTCAGTACTTCCACGCTTTAAACGCTGCACGCTCATACTCTCTCCTGCACTCGATATATGATCCATTGTTGATCTGCACACAGCTGTTGTCACGAACGTCGCACTCGCTTACGTCACTGTCGTGAGACATTCTCAAATCAGTTTTAGTAACGCAGCGTTCCTACAGGAAAGTAACAGTAATCTAATTACCGTTTTTGCAATAGTAATCCCTTACTTTACTCGTTACCTGAAAAAACAAGTAACGCGTTACTGCCCATCTCTGCTGCCCTACGAGGCGGCGCTAAAGTCCGTGTAGTTTGCTGTCACCACCTTGCAGGCAGAGCATCACTGAGCCCGTTACTGTGTAAAAATAAAGGACTTCATGAGCAGTTATAGCCATGAGGCATCATAGGAAGACATGACATACTGATAACGTGCAAACTTTAGGAGGAAATATGGTGTGGGTTTTATGGGGTACCCAGAGTTGAGTGCACGCCATGTGGACGGCTGATAAAATATGGAGAAAAATGTAGAAAGCCACCTTATCTGTTTCCTGCAGAGCAAACCATAGCTCTGTAAAGGCTTTCCACAATCCCACCCCCAATCCCATGTGATTCCTAAAAACATGGCAGCTTTTTGCATAGCATTACTCATGCTCCTTAACTAAGCATTTCTGAAGAAATTACCTCAGGGAGGGTGGTCTTCTTCAGGCTTGGCATTGCTCGCCATAAGCCTTCCACTTCATGTTCAGATACAGTCTTTGGAGCTCTCCTGGCTGGCACAGGCCTCGAGGCACATTAACTGCATTGAGCTCTGAAGATTTCTTCACCGGCACAATTCGTGTCTCTTTTGCCTGTATTCCCTTCGACTTTATCAATGAGGCAATTTAAAAGTACTTGAATTCTTATATAGCCTAGCAGTTTTAGATAAACTGGACAAATGGAACAGCTCGCTCATCTGTTTTGTGTTTGCTTCACTTCTGCTCGGCTCTGCTGTCCAAGTTCAGATGATAAAGTTTGCCGTCCTTCTTTCTCAGGGCTCGAGATGTTGTCTGTGGAATTTGTTTCGCTGCAAACCACAGACACAAGAACACAAAGACATTTATCTGTGATCAAGTAGTCCATCATGTTGCACATGAAAGATGAACTTTATCATTCATTTTCTGGTTTATTTAGTTCATATTTTTACTTCCGCAGCCACGGTTAAAAATATTGCTTTTCCACTGCTTGCAAATATTCACAATGTGACCGAGTAGCTCGTTATTTACCACTGTTACTTTAGACAAAAAGCCATCAAGCTGTCTCCAGTGAAAGAGGAATAACAGAAATGCAATGAGTGTATTTATAGTGAAAGCATATTTTAATCCTGAGCTTATTTGTATTCCACAGCAAAATGCCGCTGGGCTCATAGCCAAATGTTTTTCTCTTGGTGTGTGCATGAAGTAAAGCAAATACCTTATTAAGAAGATGCCCTGTAAGGAGTCGGTGCGCGGCTATAAGCAGCCTACCTTTTCTTTGGAATAAAACAGCTGTGCCCCTCACGTTCTTGTGCTACTTACTAATTTTGGCAGCCCTGCTCTGCACCACTCTCAAACCACTGTCACCCTGACCGATGTTACCCCAGTCACCCACCCGCTGTGCACCCACTCTGTCAACCAGAGACTGGGAATGCAGGGATTGATGTTTCTACTTACTATGTGCTGCATGGCAAGGTGCATATCCGGATCATGCCACTCTCTTGCCTGTAATGGCGCAGCATTAATCACTCACTGTATCCAGAGTTACCAGGACCTGCAGCTTCTTTTCCGGTGTATTTTTAATTTGACCATAAATCAAGGTGTGCTTTTGACAAATGACTGTAATTACAGGAAAGGCCATTACTGGCATGTGTATGCACGTCTGCGTGTGTGGAGTGAGTGTGTGGGTGGATGTTTCACAAACATGTTTGTGCATTTGAGGATCGTATGTACAACATGTGAACTGTGGGTTTAACAGCTGACATTGTTCATGAAAAACAGACTGACCTGGCTCACAGTTCTTCCTTATATGGGTCAACTTGTGACTGGAGGCTTCTTTTAGCTTAGGAGCTGGCGGTGAATGTATTTGCAGGAACAGGCGAGTGAATGCTGGAGGTTTTAGAGAAGCGATAGATCAAAAGGTGAAGCTCAAGTTACAGCAGCTTTTTTTATGGCACATCACAAGTCATCAAGGAAAATGTCTTCTTGACATTTTCAGACTCCATTTGTAGGCAGGAAGGTACAAGGTGATATCTGTAGCAGTATTACTTAATATAATAATGTGGTTATTATAATAATATAATATCATGTAAAAGGGTCCATCCATAGACTATAAACTGTATGGATGTATCCACCATGGGGTCGCCTGATGGTTTGGGAACTGTTGTTTTGATGCCTTTAGCTGGAATGATTGTTGTGGACATTTAGGGTGTCCTGGGTCGGCCCCGGGGCCTCCTCCGGTCGGACATGCCTGGAACACCTCACCCAGAAGTCCCCCTTCAGAAGAAGCTCATTTCCACTGCTTGTATCCGCGATCTTGTTCTTTCAGTCACTACACACAGCTCGTGACCATAGGTGAGGGTAGGGATGTAGATCGACCGGTAAATTGAGAGCTTCGCGTTAACACTCAGCTCTCTCTAGGCCTCTCTGCAAATTGCTACCTTATTGTGGTGGAGGGGTTAGTGTGTCCCAGGGATCCCAGGTGCTATGTTGTCCAGGGGCTTTTGCCCCCTGGTAGGCCATGGCAAATTGGTCCTGGGTGAAGAACCAGATAAAGAGCAATTCAGAAGATCCCTATGAGGAAAACATCAAAGGAATAGTTCACCCTGCCCGGGATAGGGCTACAAGCCGGGGAGCTTGCCCAAGGGCGAGCGTCTGGTGGCCAGGCCTTAGTCCATCGGGCACAGCCTGAAAAAGGGAAATGGGTTTTAGCATAGCAGGTTGTCATTGAGACTAGATATATTAGTAAAACTATTTTACTAAAATGTAATCAATGTTGTTCACTTTCACTAAGAATGTTATATGATGACATTAGTGACTGATTATATGCACAGTGCTGTTGTCCTGATTTGGATGAGAGATGAGATGAGAGGTGAAACGTCTTCAAGCAACTTAAAGAAGTCCAGACGCTTTTCTTTCCAAGCTCCTTACACTCAAAAAAGTATGCTCCAAACTGAGCAGGAGAATTTGCAAAGATTTGTGCCTCAACACTGTGGCCAGCCTGTTTCAACACATCTCTCCACAACTCGTAGAGTAGCAGTCACGGTAGTAGACAAGTCCACCACTTCCATGGTTGGGATTCGGTCTCTGGCCCTGTCTGACTACAGCCTTGCTTACTGACCCTACATTGTTGCCACAAATGTTACATGTCGATAATGATAAACACTTTAAGGTAACATAGTTAGAGCTCTGCAATGCCTCAATATTGATGTTGCAAGGAATACTAGTGTCCCTCTTAACCTGCAGCAGCTGAGCAGCAATGGGAACAAGACCTGATACTCATACTGGTACTTTATTTATTTATTTAGTTATTTATTTATACTGTATTCACTGTGCAAAGCTGCTCATGGACACTTTACTAATTAAACATAAAAGCACATAAAACACTTTATAAATGACTCTTTATTATTTTTGTCTCTAACCTCTGTGCAGGAAGTATACGAAGTTCAAAATAAAATACCATTATGAAGCTGCAAACCCAAAACAATAAGCTAAACGATGCTATGAACAAATGGTGATATTTTTTCCAGAACTTGTCAGCATCACTGACACTTTCTAAAGAGCACAGAGTGATTTGATCTACTGTTGATATTCAAATATTGATTACACGTGTAGTTAAGAATGACAAGGTACCAGGTCAGATTACGTGCTGCTCTGGGGAATTTTAATTAGGCTAAAATGCATTTTGATTGTTGTCATGGCGCTCATTTTTATCTTTGACATGTGCGACTTTTAGATGAATATATCACCTTTGACAAATGCAGCAGGCCACGAACAGGACGTCTGCTGGAACACATACTGACATTAGTGGCCCTGAGACGGAGTCTGTAGAGGCTGCAATCACAGATCATCAGGGGCAAAGGGACGGCCCTGCCAAGACCCCATCTGCAATAATGGTGCAACTGGCACCCAGCTGATATACTATCGCTCTCTCTCTCGGTGTCTCCTCTGTGTCTGCCTCTGTCTCTCTCACTTACTCGTTTCTTCTCGTGTCCCTGATGGAGATCACTCTGGCTTCCTTCCTATAATCATGTGTCCATTCTGCCTAACCTGCTTAACAGTGATGGAAAAAAGTACATTTCTGATGTAAACTGCGGTATATCTTCTCTTGGATCTAACAAATATATTTCAGAGCACTCATGGAATGAAAAATATCCACATGTTTAATTCAATGCGAGCTGCTCACTAAGAGGCTGTTCATCAATTAGTAACATGATGTTTTTAATTGCAGCTTTGAGGGGATTTAGAGAACAGGTTTTGGCAGGCAGATATAAACTGTCAAGATTAATATTGCATTCTTCTGACCAGACGTTGGCACATCTTGATTCAAAAAGCATGTGATAGCGTAAAATGATCAGAGATTGCAGTCAGTCAGAGCGGTTTGCACCAGCTGGGACCCTGCAGGTTTGTTTTTTTTAAATGGGACTTTCTATTACAGAACATTTGTTGGAGGTTCTTGTGATCATCCATCTGCTTTGTCTGCAAATAACCTGAGTGAAGTGGATTTATAGAGAGTGGGAAGGAAAACTATTTTCATTCAGCACTAAACGGCTCTGATGAAAGTGACAAAGGTAATCATCGGAGCTAAAGTCGAACAAAGAGAATTCGATGCCCTCTGCCCACGTGCTCATGGCAGATGGACACATATCCCATATATGGATGAAGCTAAGAGTTCAATCAAGCACGCCAGAAACAAGTGCCGCTATTTTCTGTACATTTAAGATGTTGTTTAATTTATTCTTTCTATTGTAATCAGTGTCAATAGATCCAAGTTAGGCAGAACTGGACTCTTCAGCAAACAAGCAAAAGCCATCTGCATGACTTTTCCTCTGTTATTTCTCTCCGGCAGGTGACGATACATTTTATCATATATGCACTGTTGAATTTACCATATGTGCAGTTTTTTACTATATAAGCTCAAATTCTGTGTTTTCTCATAACCCAAGTTGAGTTTTAGTCATTGTAGGTCAGTCAGGTTTGCATTTGGAGGGAAATAACTTTCGCTCTTGGAAACTTTAATATAACTCTGGATTCACTGCAATGAAAAACATTTCCTCAAGTTATGAGAATGTGAAGCCTTCTCAGCCTCATTGAGTTATTTTGAAACCATGAACAACTGGATACTACATTAGCAGAACTTTCCTAGTGTGACAGTTTGAGAAACCCCGCTGATGAAATATAGTTCCATTTTATAGACACTGGCCAATTAATTTTGTCTTCAACGCGAGGCTGATGGTCGCGTTACGTACTGAGATGCTATTTTGTCATATATAAATAGGAATGCCAAAGGAAACCATTAACTTTGAACAAAAGGTGGCATTGTCTTACATTTCAGGAGCCGCAAACCCCTGAAGTATTAGTACAACATAATACAAAGTAATACAAATCAATCATGTTCTGGCTTTGTGTTTGTCTGCTGTGTACACAGTGAATCTGTGAGTTTGTTTGCTCTTTTGAAATGATAAATCTTAGTATGTATATGTGGTTGTGTGCTGTTGCATGTTTATCTATCTTTCCTTTAAACATCGCTGCAGAGGACAGCCACGAAACAAGTTACATATTTATCATTCACACAATCTTCACCTCATTATTTTATAACCCTGCTTTTATCCATCCCTGCTTTACAGAAAGTAAACTTCTAATTATGAGGAAATTCAGTTTTAGCGAAGAGATGCAAGCAGCTGTATCGTGCTATTTTGGAATGCTGCTTCCTGTATTAAAGACACAAAGATCTGCACGCAACCAATACCTGAGTATTATGTTTTCAAAGAGCAGTCAGAGCTGGACGACCTACCTGGTCTACTTAAAATTTTAATGCCCTTCACCTTTGGGTCGAACCTAAATTTATTTGCTTAACATCCAGACAAACAGTAAAGTCTACGTTTGACATCCTTTCTTAAACGTCTAAACATAAGCAGTATGTAGCTCTATTTATATCTTTGTTTATCATCCAGCAGCAATTCAAATGGGTGTTCTGTGAATCACCAGTTTTCCATCTTAAATTGATTGTATGGTTCATGAAGTTGTGTTAAAAAGGTTGCTTTCTCTTAAAAATATGTTGGATATTTATTTGTGTGTGTTTGCTGTAATTCAGTTTTTCCTTTGTCGTGATGTTTTGTATTCTAAACAAACTCAAAACTTCCGCTCTGAGTGAAATACATTGTTTTATCTTTTTGAAGTAATACATTTGGAAATGATCTAAATAAAACTCAACATTTAAAAAGATTACACTTATCAGAGAGATGTGTTTCATTTTGCTTGTTTTCATTTCATTTGTTACCTTGTTTCCAAACAACACATTTAAGAGCACTGACGCTCTGTGTCCACTGTGATGCAGGTGCACAGGTGAGACAGGTGGGGCACAAACCGCTCATTCCCTGAAGTTCTTGATCTGTTTTCGGCCGACAAAATAAATTCTACTTTTTAAATTTACTGGGAATCCACTGAAGAGATAACGTTGGCTTCCTTCAGAGAAGTGAGAGAAGTACTTTTAGAATACTTGTGACTAGTTTCGCTCTCGCCCGTGTGCCGCTTTCCCATCTTTGACTCTTGGACCAGAGCCCAGTATGGGCTCTCTTGAGTGGCCAGGAAAACTGCTGAATAACTTGGCCAAAGCCTCAGGGGCTCAACCTGCGTGATACTGGCTTCCTGAAAGCCTATCGATCTGCCTGAATGCTTGAATGCATTGCTGGGTGCCTGTGTGTTGCTGGATGTGTCTGAAATTACGCCTGCTTATAGCTTGTGTGTGCTGAACCGTGTGTGTGCTTGTGTGTGTTTTCATATGTGTACTTCCACAGCACAGAGCTGTTTGATTGAAAGGTTTGGGTTTGCTGCAGTTGGCAAGAACTTTTCACCGTTTTTTTCAGCTTGGCTGTTAAATGGGTTGGCAAATATCCTCGCCTTTGCTTTCGCCAGAGGAGACCTTTGAAAACAAGCATGGACTTATTTGCACATATGCTATAGGTTCACTTCTGGCTTCTGCATGTAGAAAATCAGAGGTATGAAGCCACAGAGGATATATATACTTGATCACATATGTAATCTCTGTACCATCTGGTATTTCATGTCTTATACATTCGTTTTACAGATGCACAAATAAATATGCACTCCACCAGCCTAAGCCTCCACAGACGTAAACAGACTGCCTTCGGTGCCCATCATAAAGCCTCTGTCATACTCATTCAAAAATCAATGTGCTCACAAATTTAACTATACTCACTGCGTCACAGGATGTCCTCTCATGGCAAAAGGTGTTGACTATTAGAAATAAGATATCACAAAATGTGTTTAAGGTTACAATTCACAACGTAACGCAACCAGTGTTGCAGCAGATGTGTATAAGTGTGTATAAACTGTATATCCTGTGTATTAATTATCTCATTCTTTGCCTGTTTATGCCCTGTCCTTGACTTCAACGTCATGCTGCTCTGTTGTATCTCAATTGTCCCTTGGGGATAAATAAAGTCTTTCTGATTCAGATGGCCCCGCCCCTCCCTGAGCCTGGTTCTGCTGGAGGTTTCTTCCTGTTAAAAGGGAGTTTTTCCTTCCCACTGTCGCCAAAGTGCTTGCTCATAGGGGCTCATATGATTGTTGGGTTTTTCTCTGTATGTATTATTGTAGGAGCTACCTTCCAATATAAAGCACCTTGAGGCGACTGTTGTTGTGATTTTGTGCTGTATAAATAAAATTGAATTGAAAATTAACTGAAAAATGAAGATGACTCAGCCGAAACCGACTGCAAATATTAGGGTACGTGACTCCAGATAGTGGAGTGATACCTTGGGCGTGTTGAACTCTGTAGCACTCGGCCCAGAGAAAATTAATTAAAAAAAAAAGCAGCTCAGAAAACAAAAGCACCTGAAACAGAGACACTGTAAACAGAGACAATGGAACACAGACAGGGAAACACTTTAGAGGCTAGAACAACTAATGGACTCAAAACAGAAACCAGACACTCAACATTACTTGAATAACAATGAAAACAGGAACAAGAAGATATTAAAGATCCCAACGTGAAAATCATAACCATGCACATGTGATGGTCCATGCTTCCTTGTAAAAAACCCCAAACATTGTGTTTGGGCTAAAAACTAAACCAGTCCCCTGGTCTTCTCTAACCCAGGCTTTCACACACAGTGCAGTAATTAAAGCCCAAGGCAGGGCTTTTTTGTGTAATATCGCACCATATTGTTCATGAACACATGCCAGTTTTAATTTTAAATGCTCCAGGCACTGAACCTTTGCACAGTTAAATATAGTCTTTGCTCGGAAATGATAGTAATTATCGTAATGTTTATTTGTGGTCATTTAGCTTAGGAGGTGGACTCCAATTGCAGCACAAAGAATGTGAGAACATTTTCTAAATCACTGTATATCTGGCAAAATCTGTGGAGACTGATGTGCAAGGGTAATTAGATGTTAATGGTTTGGTGGTTTTTGGCAGTCAAACATGTGGAAAAACTGTTGTTACCTTCATTCATTTGCTCACTACAAGGAGAGCTGGTTTAATGAGCTACGATGAGCCTAAAGTCAGAGTTTCAGTGGCAGGAAGGTAATTTTTCTCTAACCTGGTTAGATCGCCATGGCAACTTGTGCTGAACACATATCAGAGTTTTGGTCTAAAATCAGCAGGAAGCTGCTTTGTTGTTTTCACCAGTTTTTTTTAAATGTGATCTAGATTCTCTGCTCAAAGAATATACTTTATATATGCAACATAAGCCGGACCTTATTAAAGTCAAAAAACGAAGTCTGGACATGTGTTGCATTGTTGGTGGAATTTACTTTTTTCAGATGCAGAAAATGTAAAGCTAAATGTTTTTGTGATGTTTTTGGTCTTCACGCTGCAAACTCGGTTTTATACTACTGAGCTGCAGCTACTGCAAAATACGGGTTACATTTCGGGGCTATTTATCACCAAGCGTATTTAATCAATAAAACGTGACGGGGAAGAGCCTTATTAATCATCTGATGTATGCTGATGATTTAGGTGCTTCGCCTTCTACAGTGTTGGTATGCTTCAGCTGCTCAGGGTTTGCTCATGTTATGGTTTTCAGTATGATAATGAACTCTAAAAGGAGTGCAATAATAGTCATTTCAACTCAGGAGGATTGGAAGCAAATGTTTCCCTCATTATGGAAAATCAAATTTTAAATGATCCCTGTGATGATGGTGATGATGGAGATGATGTGCAGTGCTAATGCATATTTATATCGCACATTTGTGGTGCACTTATAATTAAGCAAAAATGAAAAAGCTTGAAGTGCCACTTGAAGATTGTTCACCTAGGAAGTAGGTATGCCTCCTCACCTACTTCGATTATACCTTTTAGGACCAGAAACTTGAAGCTTTTCATGGAGACCCGGTCCAGACCTCCAGTTGGGACATAACAGTAGAGAGAACCTCACATTAGCTTTTTGTGGTTATTTAGGTCAATTTTATTTAGTATAGCACCAGAACAACAGATGCCTCAAGGAGCTTTATATTGTAAAGACCCCACATTAAAATAAAGAATAACTGAAAAAACTCCAACGCCCCCTGTAGACAAGCACTTTGCGACAGTGGGAAGGAAAAATTCTCTTTTAACAGAAGAAACCTCCAGCAGAACCAGGATAACAAAGGAGTTGCCTTCTACCATGATCGGATGCAGACAGGACAAAAACACGCTGTGCAACAGAGCCACAGATGATAATAACTAATAATTAAAAAACTGTGAGTGAAAATGGTCACTGAAGAAGACTCAAGATTTGTAAGTAAATCAAATTTTGAAAAGTTATCTGGTCCTTCAAGTACCAAAGAAACTCAATTAAAAAGTAGAAAAGTAGTGTGAGAAATAATATTTCTGTATCCTCACTGTTCCAGCTCAGCCTGTTGTTTCACAAAGGTTTGTGCTGCTGACAGATTTGTACCTGAGTTACAAACAGGTGCTCGAGGTCCAGCGCCACATCTGCTAAATCTGCTATCAGCAGGCTAAGGGTGACTTTTGATGCAGCTTTTACTTTCGATGTTCACATTTCATTTTTGACTGGTTGTGCAAAGTGCTTTGGGGTCCTTAGGGACTAGTAAAGCGCTATACAAATACAGGCCATTTACCATTACAGTTAGCTATTTTCGCTGAAAGCTCTGCTTGTTTCATGCTCATAGGTAAATGTAGCTGTCTCTGGTTCACGGGCATATCTTAATGACTCGAGCTCAGCAGGGCAGCAGCTCTTTCTTCTGTGCATGTGCATTACAGATAAACCCCTGGTCTTTCACAGCAAACTGATAGGAGACCAGCGTGCGAGGCAAGCTGCTGCTGGCTTTGCTTTCAGTGTGTGGGAACACTGAAACACTCATTAACGCCTGTGGCAAAGCATGAACTGTGACATGTGTATATTTTTAATATGCAGAGTACAACTGTGATAGATTACATATTCAGGACAGGGGGCATCAGAGTGGTCAAAGTGTGAAAGAGCCAAAAACAATATCTAATATTTATAGTTTCACTCTGTTTAGAATTCAAGAGCGCACCATACACATGACACAGTCAGTGTCTTCCCTCGGTGCTTCTTCAGAACCTTATTCAATTACAAAGGTCAATTGGAATCATACACCAGACACCCTCAATATTCAAACTCACTAAGAGGTGAAGTGAAATAACATGAATTATTGCATTGCAATGCAGTTTTCTGTGGGGAAACTTTGTTCTGTGGATGTTGCTTTGACAAGAACCACCCATCTAACCGTTTTGCAGAACAAATATCATAAGAAAGGCAAAGTGTCGTCCCCTTAAACAATGCAACAACATAACGACTGCTCCAGAATCAAGGAACATGGCAAAAAGGCCAAACTGAAAAATGGAAGGAGTTTGGGCATTTATTTTGGAAATGACTGCTTTGAGATTAGTTAATGGATGATTCTTAACTAGTATAAAATCTCCCATTTTTTTACATTCGTCTTTGAGCCACCTTATCCACAGTGGGCATTTGTCTAACGTCAAAGCCACCAGTGGGATTATTTGATGGCTCCAGTAGTTGCATGTTTGTTGATATTTTAATAGTTTAGTTATTTTCCTTATGGTTAGGGATCGTTTAGGTTTTATCCGATACCGGTGTCAAACCGGTGCTTTTGAAACGGTGCCGGTGCTTAAGCGGTGCTCAAACCGGTGCTTAAAGAATGGAGAACACAAAATTGGTCCAAAAACCTCTCATGTTCAGCTGTTTTTTTTGTAAAAAGATAACAATGTTAGCCTTTTCTGCAGCTATGGGGCATATATGGTATCACTCTTGGCTGGAAGCAGTGCTTAAACAATGGAAAAAACACAAACTTTGTCCAAAAACCTCTCATGTTCAGCTGTTTCCCTCTTTTTCTTTGGTCATTTTAGCCTTTTTGGCCAGGGTGAAGGGAGTATCTGCCATCAAACAAGAAGACAGCCGCATGTAGCTATGATGATGTTTGCTAGTTCACCTTACTGCATTAATGTAATAACGTGGTTAGCCTACTCAACGTAAATTACACACGAACAACATTAAGCTACTCACGCAGAGAAGAACGGCTGCTGCTGCATCATCATCCTCATCATTTCTGCTACACTGGCAGGGCTAGGGGCCAGGACTCTATTCTTCGGGTTTTTGGGGGATGATGCTAACTCCGGGTCTGATAACAGGCAACACACCCGCAGTAGATGTGCTTGGTGTGAGGTCTCGCAGCAAGCTATCAAATACGGCGCATTTCTCTGCTTTAAAAAAAAACGCTATGCGTCGCCAGGTGTTTCATCGGATTTGAGGTGTTACCTCCTTTGACAGTATCACAGTATCAGCTTAAAGCACTTGTTGCTGCTGAGTTTGCATCTTTTGCTGTGAAGTACAGCCAGACTTTGACCGCTTTGCCTTGGGCATTTTTAATCTGTAGCTCTGCTCTAAAAGAACGTACGTACCTGGCCCCGCCTACTATCCTCGGAAATGTAAAATGATTGGCTAGAATCTAAAGTGTATCACAGCTCAGGAAAATAAAAAAAAATAAAGCACCGAAATGTGCGCTGCTTTTCGGTCTGGTTACTACCGTTTATGTCAGAACCGGTGCCCATCCCTACTTATGGTGACTAAAAGTCTGACGGGGTAGCGTTGAGTCATTTGGTGATGCAGGTGGGCTTAGGGTTGCCAACTCCCTGAAAAATAAATAAGGGACACCTCGTGGCCAGGGCCGGGCAACCCAGTTGTCTTCACCCTTCCCAGTGTGGTAGCTCTTTTTTTGTGTGTGAAATAATTTTTTAACCATTTGACTTGAATTTGATTTAAGCAGATGCATATTCTTTGTGATATGAACACATGGGAAACAAATGATCATTTAGCCATTTATTTTTAGCTCAAAATGACAACATTAATACAGTAAAACAGGTCTCTTTCTTAAACAGAAGCCTGTCATGCTTAACTTTTGAGAACATAAGTAAATCTTTCTTTAAAAGAACTCTGTCCTGCTTAACTTAAAATTATATAAATTAATAGAAAACAATAGAACAAAAATATTCTAGTAACAGTGCACATTTAGTGCATTTAGTACAATTGGCTTCAGTTGAGGTATTATTTCAGCTTTTCTAAAGCTAATCAGCTGCTCCTGTTTGTAAACCCACTTGTTCCCATGATTACGCATCATAACTCATCATCATTATTCATCTATGTATTACTTTTATGTATTAGTCATCTATTTGTTGTAATCATCTATCCTTACAGTTGTTTATTACACAAAATAAATGATATTATCACACTTCTGGCCACATAGCGCTGATACTCACTGCACATGCCCATATTAACCTTAACCAGAGGGTTTAAAAAACAAACCAGTGTTTACATACCATATCTGCTTCTGCCGTGACCTGGTGGACAAGAAATTGTTAAATAATTAAGGGTTCCCCGAGCTTTCACGCCCCTCATGTTCTTCATGTGCCCACCACTAGAAGCATGCCTATGGAAAAAGTGCGCCGGCACACAGTGCAGTGCGCTTTATAGGTGTTATCGTGCACTTTTCCAGCCAGGTGTTTCCCTTTCCCATTCCTCCCTGTGCTTTTGCAGCCTTTTTTTTCTTTCTCTGAGCGAACAAACATTGCTGCTCTAATGCTGGGCTCACACTGTGCGATTTTTGGCCCATTTTGAGCCGATTTTTGAGTCGTGCGACCAATTTGGTGATCGGCCCGATTTTGGCCTTCATCGTGCATCGTGTAGTATACGTGGGGTAACGAGAAGCGATTAACACCTCGAGCAGCTCCCGATCATCAATCGCTCGTGAGGGTGTCACGAGCGATTTACTAAATTTACTAGTCTGTTAATGAAGCAGAGCTGCGCTGTTACCACATAACCCTGAGATGGATTTCCCATTCGATGTGTCTTATTGTGACTGCAGCAGCAGCAGCTTAGTTTCCCTCCCTCTGCAAGGCTACCTTACTATCACTGCTGGCGTCCGCCCCTGCCCCAGCGCTCTTTGATGAAACCCTTTGCCCTGCCACTGACAAACAAACACAGACTGATTTAAGTTTGTTACGGTGCTTGAATAAACCCACTCATTCCCTTCAGATCTGCTGCCGTGGTTAACCTTGTCAAGCTAGACTTCAGGGGATCTCAATCGCTTAGAGACGCTGAGATACTTTCATTTATATTTTCACATAAAACCCGGTGAGGAGTGCATCTGCGCAACTGTTTTGAAAAAGGAATTTAAATGAATTCATATTTAAGCAGGTGTAACCTTGGAACAGGCGACATCAAAGACCAAGCCTGGAGGCCTTAACATTTCCAGCTTGTGCGGAGACACGAGATGTTTACTGTTGCTGTCAGTGTTACATATGCATGCACCGCACAAAACCTTGAAGAATATATTTTTACTCATGAGCTGACATCCTCATTGACAAATGCAGGAATTAATTCAATAAATGTACAGGAACATTGTTTGCCTATGTTCACTTTCCTTCTAGCTTTAATGAGAAACCAGTTTGCTGGAATGCAAAGCAGCAGATGCGCCTGCTTTTCCTATCAGTCATTTGAAAGGCTCAGTTTTCTGTCCTTACAGGATCTGCCTTAAACTCCTCAAAGTGCCATTAATGAGGAGTTGATTTTGTGAGTTTGTGTTGTGTTTGAGTCTTTGAATCACTGAGAGGACAGTCTCAGACGTTTTTTGCATCTTGATGACTGTGGGTGATTATTAAAAAAGTGCTCTATACTCATAACAAGTGCAATTATGGCAGGATAAAGATTCTCAGAAAACCTTGTTTAAATCAAGCCTTTGCTTCTTTGTTGTTCTGCTTTGTCAGCGCTGAATACGTTGATTGCAGATATCCAAAATAAATAGAACTCAGAGAAAATAACAGATCGATCGACAGGTTGTCAATTTGAGTTTTCTATTGTCCTCCTTCTTTCATAAGGATGACTGACACTGCATTGACTTAGTGCTGTATCCATGTACACTTTAGAAATTATCCAAATCCTTTTACCATGGCCTCTGCAGCTACAGTTGCATTTTTATGTCATAACATCTGGCAATAACTGAGAAATTAGAGCTAAAGTGGACTATAAGCGTCAGTCGCTGGTCATGTCTATGAAACATGGCCTAGAGAAAATATTCTCACAACTTTCTGACTATTGAAGTACCTGGATGTCATGGCAAAATGTCTCAAAACACCTCAACAAATCAACTGTCCCTCCCCGAGACACTGAATTCTAATATCTTTAAGTTAGCATGTGAGCTTTTGTGACCCACAGCTGCAGGTTCCTTTGGGATACATTTGGCCCTAACTCACAGCACTGAGTCACAGTGAATCTGGATATGGCGACACACTGATGCTTTGTTAAATGTGTTGATATTTGAGTCTCATCTGGCAAACACAACATGTGACAGTGCCATAACTGAGCTGTAAGTGCCAAAAACCCAGGCTAGGCCAACATTTGTCTGTTATCTGGGAAATATTGTCTGAATTGTCACGTTACCATGCTGGTCACATGACCTCTGGTACCTGGATACATGACAGGGTAGCTAGGTTTGAAGAGAAGCGAAACGTGTGCCAGCTTTGGGACTGAAAGATGAACTGTTCTGTATTAAGGACTGAATCGTATTTATAATAACTAAAGGTGGCAACTCAGGCGGTGATTTAGCTTTAATTATGGCTGAGAAGACCTCTGTGTGTCCAAAACAGTGTGAGATTAGTACGTATTAGGTTCGGTTTAGTGACTCGACTGACTGGTTGCAGAGTGTGTGTGTGTGTGTGTGTGTGTGTGTGTGTGTGTGTGTGTGTGTGTGTGTGTGTGTGTTTGTTTGTGTTAACATTGCCTGGAGGCATTGTTCTGGCATTCATGGCCCAGCAGAATAGAGAATCTGCAACTCGACCAGAGAGGCGGCCCTCATTATCTCATCCTAATTACTGTCTACCTCACTGTTCTCTCACTCACTGTCTCATCTCTCCTTTGTATCGATTTGACAGATTTACAGTAGTAAAGGTAAGCAAGCAGGAGCATCAGTGCCCATCAGTGCAGCAGATTAAATCAGTACAGAGTTGCACGCTTCTGCCTGTTGACTGCAATAACAAGAAATCCCACAGATTAGTAGGGGTGGGGGAAAAAATCGATACTGTGTAGTATCGTGATATTTTGTTTGCTAATAATGTATCGATACAGGGATGGCAGAAATTGATATTTTGTTACAAAAAAGGTTTTTGTGCTCTGACTTTTGCATGTTGATCCTTTTTCTGAGCAAGAATCCTGACATTCCTTCACTGTCCAAATGTGTTTAACTTGTTTTTGGCAGCAATAAACATGACAGTTTACTTATTTTATTTTAAGACATGTTTTATTTTAATTAAGTTTAAAACTTTTTTTATTTAATGTAAAACTATATTTTGTTTTAATTTACTTTCAAATTCTTCAGTTGCTGAAGGGGCTGCATAGTTTTCATAAATTGCATAGTTCAGAATAGCTGTAATTGTACCAGATGGTTGCATTCAGTTAAGTTGGACTAGACTGTAATATAAACCGTTCAGTTTGTCAACAATAAAACTGAAATGAGAGAAAGACTGAGTGCGAGACTTTGATTTTAGATAAAATGAATATTAATAAAGTTTACCTTTATGGACAGAATCTGAATATCGCAAAATATTTTTAAAAATTGCGATAATATCGTATCGTGGGATGTATGGTGATTCTACAGATTAGTGTAACAAACCAAACATCAAATTAAAACCAGTCCAGCTGTTGTATTTAGCAGAAACCCCTTTCATGTACATGCTGAAAGATAACGATTCAGATTCAAATGAGACTGCTGCGGCTCCAGAGAGCTTCAGCGCCGCACAGTTTGCAGGATGACTTTAACTCGACTGCTAAGCTCTCAATGACTGATCTATTTTGTAAGTGCCAGCTTATCATAATCAGCTTTTGCACATTTCTGAGCTGGTGATTCAACATCTCCGAACCTCAAGTAAACAATTGTAGGAACGTCAGCCCCGCACAGTGTAACTTCTCTACTGTTTTGACAGTGTTTGTTGTAGCTTAAAATAAAAAGTAAGAGACTCACAATAGGCCCATTTTTCTGTGGGCATATGCTGACAGTGACATTTCAGAGCCCTGTTATTTGTAAGAACACTCACGGGGCACATCATGTTATAATTAGCTATCTGTTTTCCACTAGCTGGAATGAATTTCACCGTATGAGAGAGAAAAGCTCAAGAAATCGGTGTCTTATTAGTCGTGTTTGACATTCACTGTGTCTCTGAAATAAGCAGATAAACAAACCACTTTTCTGCTTTCAACAATGGATACGTGCGTATTACATTTAAATGATTTAAAATGAAGGCTTTTCATTTTTTAAACCAGACACTCTTAAGAACCACCTGTCTGACAGCTTCATTGGCACGACTGTCCATCTAATGTCACCATTGAATTCAAATGGCTAAACTTTCTTCTATAAGTTAAATGTTTCCATTGTTTTCATTTTTTCTCATTGTGGCTTTTAGCTTATCAATATCATGCATTCGATATCTCGAATATTAGAAAAGATTTACAATACAGAAAAGTCCTGTTTCTGATAAGTTCCATTTTTGCGTGTAAAATCTGGCTGCAACTCTTTTACTATGATTCGATGCATCAGTGCTGCATGCATGGAGGCAATCATCTGGTTGCACTGCAGAGGTGTTGAAGCCCAGGTAGATTTAATAGCTGCCTTCAGCTGGTCTGCATTGTTGGGTTGAAATGCTTCTCATGTCCATCTTGACAATACGACGTCGATTCTCTGTGAGGTTCACGCCAGCTGAGTTGGTTTGCCAATCAAGCACAGTCATCGCATGGTCACAAAACCATGAAAGCACAAAGTGTGATGACTGTGATGACTTTGAACTTGATAAAACACAGAGGACTAACCAACACCACAGACTGTCAAACCTTCACACAAACACTTTGGATTTATGTGATTTCCAGATGAAATCGCAAATTTTCTGTTAATTGAAACAGCAGCCTGCTTCTCTTCCTAATTAGCCCTTTGGGAAGAAACTGTTTTTGAGTCTGCAGGCTGAACATGTTGAAACCAGGGTGGGAGCTGTCCTTGATGATGTTTGCTGCTCTGCTGAGGCAGCGGAGGAATAAATGTCCATCAGGGAGGGGAGAGGGCAGCCGATGATCTTTTGTGCTGTCTTGACTACACTCTGAAGCCTCGCTCTATCTGCCTTGGTGCAGCTGCCATACCATACCGTGATGCAGTATGTCAGCAGGCTCTCAATGGACGAGCAGTAGAAGGTCAGCAGCAGGTTGGAGTTCAGCTGAGGACCCTCAGGAAGTGCAGCCGCTGTTTGGCCTTCTTGACGACCGCTGAGATGTTGTCTGTCCAGGAGATGTCAGCAGAGATGAGGACGCCAAGGAACCGGAAGGTGTGGACTAGGGCTGCACGATTTTGCATAAAATGAGAATCACGATTTTTTGGCTTAGAATTGAGATCACGATTCTCTCACGATTTTCTTTTCCAGTATAAATATTTATTGCACTTATTAACTGCACATCAACTTCGTAACAGTTGAGACTGAACATAAAAACAATAAATAAACATAAAAACAACAAATGTCTCACGTTTTGTTGTTGCCGCAAAATGTTGTACTGCTTGAGATTCCGTCTCCACCCTTGCTCGACACTGCGTGTACAGAGCAGGTAGTGCAACAATAGAAAAATAGTTGCAGGACGGCACTGTGTAGCGTTTGTCTGGGGTGTTGATCATTTTCCTAAATCCCTCGTTTTGCACAGTGTTGATGGGAGCCATATCTTTGGTCAGGTGATAAGTGATAGCCTCCGTAATGTCTTTGTGCCTGCGGGAGTTCGACGGGTATAGGGAAGCGCTGTATGGGGTTGAACGTCTGGTGCAGCCACAACAACCTGGTGCTGAATGCCCAGAAGACAGTGGAGATTATTGTGGACTTCAGGAAGCACACAGCCCCACTCCCCCCCATCATCCTGACTGACACCCCCATCACCTCTGTGGACTCATTCCGCTTCCTGGGTACCACCATCACCCAGGACCTGAAGTGGGAGCCCACCATCACCTCCGTCATCAAGAAAGCCCAGCAGAGGATGTACTTCCTGAGGCAGCTGAAGAAATTCAACCTGCCAACATGGACGATGATGCAATTCTACACTGCAATCATCGAGTCCATCCTCACCTCCTCCATCACCGTGTGGTACGCTGGAGCCACTATCAGGGACAAACAGAGACTGCAGCGTGTTGTGCGCTCTGCTGAGAAGGTGATTGGCTGCAGACTCCCATCTCTGCAGGACCTGTACACCTCCAGGACATTGCGGCGTGCAGCTCGGATCTCAGCTGACCCTTCTCACCCTGGACACAGTCTGTTTGACCTGCTCCCCTCAGGCAGGAGGCTCCGGTCCATTCGCACCAGAACCTCTCGCCATAAGAACAGTTTCTTCCCCTCTGCTGTTGGACACATGAACAATAAACGTACGACTGTTCCCACCACTAACACATGACCCTACGCTGTGTTCACTGCATCATTCCATGTTTGGCACTGATCACCACCTGCACTCATGTATATATCTATCTACGTAGCACTCTTAATTCTTATTCTCATGTATATATCTCATGTATAGCTCATGCACATATCTTTCTACGTAGCACTCTTAATTCTTATTCTCATGTATATATCTCATGTATAGCTCATGCACATATCTTTCTACGTAGCACTTTTAATTCTTATTCTTACTTTTATTTTTTCATGTCTATTTAAGTGCTATTTATGACAGTATGTTTGCACTGAAGCACCGCAGCAATTTCCTAATGTTGTAAACCTGCTCAACATTTGGCAATAAACCCCATTCTGATTCTGATTCTGATTCTGATGAGGTTCCTGTTATTAATGTTTGGGTGGTTGACGGGGACGGATTTTCTCCTGTCACTTTCTTGGCCTTTACAGCTTCGTCATATTTCACTTTATGGTGACGTCTGAGGTGGTTATACAGATTTGTAGTGTTACCTTGCAGTGCTGCTACTATGGCAAAACACAGCTTGCAAATGATATTTTTTTGACTCTCATCGTCTTCTTTGAAGGCAAAAAACTTCCACACGGAGGAATGAGAACCTTTTCTTGGAAGTAATTTTACAGTGGGGTTGTCATTCTCACCGCCATCAGGAAACGTTTCCTCTGCCCTCATTGTGTTTTCTCCCCTCGGGCAGTTTCACGTGCTCTCCGTTGTTTTTTCCCTGCCAGATGGCTTCTGTATCACGTGGTATAAGGCTCCGCCCTTGTCATTTGTTGAGCAGGAAGCGTGAGCGCTTGTTTTCATGCAGATTACGTCCCGGATCAAAATGCGGTACAATCGTCATCTTTTTTTTTTCTTTTTTTTAAATCGTTGTCATTTGGAAATGAGATCGCACATAAGTATGAATCGAGATCACGATTTTCTAACGATTAATCGTGCAGCCCTAGTGTGGACCCTCTCCACACACTCCCTGTTGATGTAAAGGAGGGCTAAGTCAGTGCTGTGTCTCCTGAAGTCGACAATGACCTCTTTGGTTTTCTTAGTGTTCAGTGTCAGGTTGTTCTCTGAACACCAGGCTGCCTCTCTGTAGTCTTCCTCGTCTCCCTTTGAGATGAGTCCGACTACCGTGGTGTCATCAGCAAACTTGATGATGAGATTGTTGTTGTGGGTCGAACTGCAGTCGTGGGTGTAGAGAGAATACAGGAGGGGGCTCAGCACACAGCCGTGTGGGTGGAGGAGAGATGAGGGCGGAGTCTTATAGTCTGGGGCCGGTTTGTAAGAAAGTCCTTTATCCATGATGAACGCAGTGACACAGTGAGATAAGAAGTATTTATACTGTCTGAATAGTAACTTACTCAAACTCAAATACTGGATTTCCACCTCGCGCATTTCACTTTATATGTAATGAATTTGGAATATATAAAACAATCAAACATTTTAACAATATTCAAATTTTTTGATATACACTAGGATGTTATCAGTGACAGAAACATTTATATTTTGTCAGCAGGGCTGTGCGATATGACCAAAATCATCCTGATATAAGACATCTATCGTCCGATAACCATATAAATCACGAAAATTTAACATTTTCTGTAAAGTCTGTGAATCTCGGGCAGCTCGACTTGTGTGAAGTGTTTCCAGCTGGGCGTCGTGTAGCTGGAGTCGAGTGTTTTAACCGATGCATGAAACGATAAATTTTTAGACATAAGTTGTAACGGCGCCGTTTTCTTTGTGAGTATTTCTTACACGGCGTGCTGCGGGGAAAAGCCTGTTCTAACGTTTGAGTCTACGGTTTATTTTTTAGCACCTGGCGGCTCTTTTTTACTTCTCATCCGTAAATAATCTGCTCTTTCACGTGATTCAGTTTATTTTGAAAAGTCTCAACAGGATCTTGAGCTTTATTGTGAAAGGTTTATGTGGAACATAAACAAGCGGACACGCGATGCTGTTACCGTCGTTGTTGCTAACGACAACGCATAAAAACAGGGCTTGTCTGTCCGTAGTGTGGTTATATATAAGAGAAAGAGAACTTTAAGAAATTAATATAGTCACTACAGTGACCATCACAACCATGAAAAATATTGTCGTAAACAGTTTATTTTGCGACACCACGAAACAAACGATAGCGTGAAATGAAACAATAGACGTTTTTATATCGCCGTCCGGTATATATCGTTATATCGAACAGCCCTATTTGATCAGATTTATGAGTGGTCAAGCAACCTGGGAAACATGTACAGATATTTCCCACTCAGACCTGAGTGACCTGTTTGTAAACAGCAGAATTCATTATTTCCTATTTGAAAATAAGATTTTGTAGAAAATAAAATATCCAGTCTTCATAAGTGACTTGTGTGGAATGGAAATGTGTGGTACCCGACCACGATAAACTCATTCTCATGGGGTTGCAGCAGTGGGTGGATCCACATACTTCATTTGACGTGGAGTTTTACACCGGACGCCCACTGACCCAGCCCTCCCAGGGATTTGTGTCTCCTCTCAGTGTTGAGGCAGGGATCTTTAGCTTGTTAAGACAATATATTAACCACTACAGTCTGTATGGAGCCATTTTTTATTTTACATAAAATTACATTTCTGTCATTGCATATCTGTTCAGTCTCTTTGCTCTCTACTTTTATTTGGGAACAGTTAAAAATACAATTTACTGTCATTAGCCTTCGATGGGGAAACCTTTTCTCTCCAGGGTTCAGTCTCTCAACTTTACAAGCAAACTTTGTTGTTCCTAATTAGTCTGACTGTTATACTGACGAGTTGCTGCAGCTATTTTGATTACCATTACGGTGTGAATACAGGTGTAATTAATAACTTCCATTATGGCCAGGGCCTCGGTTCATGCCATTCTGTTTAGTAGGGCACACCAAACTATGATTATTTTAATCAATTATACCTTTGTTTAGACTGCTGCGCTATATCAAAGTGGATATTGTGTTTTCTTCCTCTTCTAATACTTCTTCTGCTAATTCATGCTCGCTGCCACTTTAATCCCGAGCTCTCTCCTCCTCTAGATGTCAAGATCAAAGATCTGACTTCGCTCTGATATGTAGTCTCACCTTTTGATTTTTATTGGCTGGTGACTTTTTGACTGTGAAGGCCGGTCAGAATAACTTTGATAAAACACGTATACAAGGATAAGATGAAGCCCTGCACCAGTTAGATTAAATAAACAACCAGAACACAACAGGAGCCGGTACTTATTGCAGTTTTTGTTCTCTGGCTTTGATCAAGTCCTTTTGTGTCTGAAAACACTCGTATACAAAAATACATGTTGCTAAGGTATCCAAGGCAACATAACATTAAGTGTAGCACAGATGTGTCGAGATGATAGAAACATCTAACCAGGTAGTTAGCATGCTTGACTGACCTTTAACAGTCCACATGGGAACTCTTTGATGCTGCTTGAGATCAGAAAGTAGCTGTAGTTTAATTGGCTTTAGTCACCAGCACAGTGGACAGGGCCACACATCAAAGTATGATCAAGGGCCCTGGAACACTGTGCATAAAAGCTAGTATGCACAGACCATGCTTACACTGACAAATGAGAGTGATACAGTCGTCTGATAGAATACAGTGGTTTGAGTAAAAGGACACACACTCTCTGGTTTGCAAAAAACACACATTTCTCTCACACTTGATGATTAGAAACTGCATGTGACATGACTGGATAGTTGGAGTGGCAGTAAAGGTTGAGGTGGGGGGTCTTAATCGTCGGCTAAAGCCAAGGTGAAAGCTGCTGCTGTCAGGACCCCGTAGCTAGCTAAATCCCTGCAAACTGTTATCTTGCTAGATGAAAAGCTAACGTCTTGTTACTATTGAGTCCTAGTGATGGGCTTTACACAATGCGCAGCGATAGGAAACTCTGGGGTAAAATGCAATTCAGGGCGTAAATACATTTTCAAAAGCAGCTCCCTCTCTCTAATGCGGGGTGATTATTTGAGAATAGCGTTCTCCAGAGGCCTTTTATGAGGCTGAGCATAGTCACTCTGGTTAGACACGGCAGCTATCAGCTTAAACACACCCGTGCTGCCACCTTTTGAGATTAGCCCTCAGATTCCCATCTCTTCCATCATGCAGACTTGACATTTAGTTACAAGATAGAAAATTGTCTTCACAACACCTCAAAGGAAAACTTTAGTACCTGACAGGGGAGGGGGGAGATCTCAATTATGTGGCTGAGTCAATGAAAATATAATGCGGGATGCCAAAATAATCCAGCATGAGTTTCTGCCTAGCACCGTTGAAAGACATGAAAATGAAGACATCAGTGTGGATGGTCCTTTTAAAATATCCTAAGCTAACTGGCATGATTGAATATGAGGTGTCTGCTTAGTTATTGAAAAATATCTCGCTTAATGGCAGAAGTAAATTAGAATGGAAACATGTTAAATCCTTGCACAATGCAAAAGAAATTAAAAAAGCCAGAGTAAGTTCAACAAATAGTTTGATGTAATGCCAACAAGTTCTAACATTAGCCTCCGTACTGCACATCTCATCCTGCTTTTCTTCCAGTTTGCTATAAAAAGAAAATAGAAAACAATTAAAACCAAGTTTTTTCCACCTCCCCCTGCAACAATGAACCAGTTTGAATTGATGTTAATGGATTTCACATCATGTTGCAAACCAAAAATATTAATGCACTGATAGTTTTTTGTTTCTTCTTTACTTAGCTAGATACTAGAGTTGACTTCCTTGGTAAGTGCATTTTTTTACATCATAAACCCAGTTCAATTTCATTTATACAAATCACAACAACAGTCGCCTCAAGGTGCTTTATATTGGAAGGTAGACCCTACAATAATAGAGAAAACCCAACAATCATATGAGCCCCTATGAGCAGCACTTTGGCGACAGTGGGAAGGAAAAACTCCCTTTTAACAGGAAGAAACCTCCAGCAGAACCAGGCTCAGGGAGGGGCGGGGCCATCTGCTGTGATTGGTTGGGGGGAGATAAGGATAAAGACATGCTGTGGAAGAGAGACAGAGATTAATAACAGGTATGATTCAGTGCAGAGAGGTCTGTTAACACGTAGGGAGGGTAGAAGAAACACCCAGTGCATCATGGGAATCCCCCAGCAGCCTACACCTATTGCAATAAATGAGAACGTGGACGTTTTGGTGAACACTAATCGGACAGGCAATCAAGCCTAGAGTAACCCTGGTCTGTGATGAGTGGGTTTCTGGAACATTTGTTACTCCAAAGGAGAGTTTAGCCTGAAAGGAACTTGAATGTCAAACTTGAGGAAAAAGTCAAACCCCCATGACACCCTGCTTTTCCTCTCGAATCCTCAGTGAGGGATTTTGGTGACCCTAATCCATGTTGTGCACAGTTATTCAACCCTGAGCCAGAAAGAAAGTGGGGGTGTGGGTGCTGAGAGGGGTAAGTTGCGTTCTGTCATTGTTGCCTGACTTCAAAGCTGCCAGCTCACCATGCTCTCTTCTGAAATCCCCCCCAAAACCTGACAACATTAGAATACCATCAAACACTCTCTGGCTGCCTTTGAAATGCCACTGACACTGTTTGGCGCTGCAATTTGCGGGCTCTAACGAGCGCGCCCATGTTATTGAAATAAATCTGAGGCTTGTAATGGGAATGGAAATGAACACATCTTTCATGCTTTGGATTAGAAGTGAGAGTTGAATATTGAGACAGAGCCTTGTTTCCCTCGAGAGTCAGTTGTTGACTTTGTAGCTCTCCGTAGTTGTCCATTGTAGCCTTGCCGTTTCTGGCATTTTCTTTTCCCATTCCCTTTTCTCTCCTTCTTCTCTCTATGTTCATCCGTCACTCTGCTACTCTCGTCTTCTTTCCTTCGTCCAGAGGGCAGAAAACGATTCTTTCCAAATGAAAGACTATAAAATGTCTGCAAGAAAAGGTAAAAGCAACCAGACTACACAGCCACAAAGGTTAAGTGTACTAATTGAGAGCTTTGATAGACTCAGTCTATTGATTTTAAAGTCACACAGGAACTTGTCTCTGTCCACTTGGTCATGGTGTGATGGAAAATAGCCGTACAGTAGAATGTAGGTAGATGAATACACAATGTAGTCTTCCAGCAAATTATTTGAATTACATTGAATTTCATGATATGGTGAAAACATGAACAATTAGAGACCATCTGAGGATGACACACACACACCTGCACACACACACACACACACAGACACACACACACACACACATACACACACACACGGGATGAAAACAATACGAGCCTTGCTGTTGCGGCGGGTAATAAAAGTTTAAGCGCTTTCATCAGTGGAACAATACGTGTTAATTACAGCAGTGGGTTGCCATTGTACTTGAATTGAACAGCAGCCTTTCCCCTACTGCGGGCTAATCTGTATGCATTAGAACGATCACTTAGACTAAATGCAGTGAGACTCGTGCGTCGCAGTCAACACATCATTTCTAAAATTAAGGGGTAGATGCTGTTTCCAAGAAACTTAAGTGCCTGCATTTAGTCGAGTGTTTATCATATGACAACAATGCAACGTAACCTTGTATAAAATGAAGACGTAGAGGGAATATTTTAGTAGTACTGTAAAGTTCTTACACTCTTATTACAGAACCATCATTTTAGCTATATGGTTATATCAATGCATCAAAAAAAGCCTGAAAACAGATGAGTTCTGTTAAAATAATGAAAAATAATAATTTAAATAAAGAGTCCAGTCCTGCTTGCTTTAGCAGTATCTGTATCACGTGGTTGGATCTGTGACCGTAGGACTCTTGGACCAGTTCTGTGGGTACCAAACCAAAAAAGCACCAACCAGATTCATTTGTTTTGAAGAAGTCTGTGAGCTGGCCTTTACTGTTGTGGCCTGAGAGACTGCACGCTGATTTTTCTTTTTCTTTCCTGCTGAAAAATTGTTGTCCATTGCACTTAATGTAACAGCTCAGTGCTGCTGTGCCGTCTGGTTCCATTGCTTCCTGCAAGACTTTAATTTGCTGTTGCAGAGAATGGTGGGTTTGCACTTACAACACAATTCCTCTCCAGCACGGTGCTAGAAAATAAAGCAGTGAATGTCAGTAAGAATCTGAAATTAGCAGCAGTCATGAATGCTTCTTTTCTGGTGAATCCCTGTCTTTTAAAATAATATATGCTGTATCCAGTAAATTACAGTTTAAATACCCTCACTGCTTATTCAATTAAAAAAAAGAAATACTCGACCTAGTTAGAGGTTGTAGGAGACTGTGTTTCATTTAATACATTGTAATGGGTAAAGACTGATGACACATATTTGGAAAGACACAGTTTTGACCCAAATTTACCAATTTATCAACCAACAAAGAACAAAAAACCACAATTAATGTTAATTAATGCTAATGAATTTTGTGAAGTGAGGTAGTGAATGATACCACTGAAACACTCATCCATCCAGCAGTTAGATGATGGTTTCAATGATAGGCAGAAGCTGTTAAATGGTTTGAATTGTAAATCAATGTGGCTGAAGCCAATCGAACGAACAGTCTGGTGCTGGGTGGATGAAGAGCGAGAACAGAGGCTGGCAGACGAATTATACCACACTGCACAGTAGCTTTGCCTGCACCGAAACCTAACACGCACCTCTCTGCGACAGTCGCAGCCCGCACAGGTATGCATAGGTTATGTCAAAGGGTCTGCATAGATTCCAGCTTGAAAAAGCATTCAATTAAATGCTTCAGAGAGACTGGCCAGGTGCTCCCAGTTGAATTGATCAGTTCCACCAACCAGAAACCTTCGAGGCAGCACAGAGGAACAGACGGGGTCAACACGCAGCGCAAAGAAAAGTAGCGCTGTAAAACAAAAGTTTGCTTCGTTGACTTATTCATGGTCTCTATGGAATAAACAAGAGACTGGCAGTCTGACATATTTAATCACTGTTGTTGCACATAAACTGGTTTAGACAGCATTTAACATACAGACAGAGAAAGTTGAATATTAGGTTTAACTTTACAGAGAAAGCTTGTAGCCTCTGCACCAAAGCTGAGCTTTATCTTCAAAGTTGCTTTGAGAAACACGATGAATACGGTCTCATCTGAAGCCGTTTCTTCCTCAGAGCGATGGCCTCTGAGTCCCCATTGTGAGGGGAACGCACAGCAGTGAGGCTTTTGGGTGTTTTGTGAAAGATTTCCTTCATGAATAACTACAGAGTTCCTTATATGAGTTAAGATAAGCAGTGGATTGAATCACGTAGGACGCTGCCTGTCGGCATCCCAGAGAAGTCTTTTTAAGTCTTCTTCATGTACATTTATCTTTGTTTTAATTATGAATTAACTGGCTTTTGCAGACAACGTGTGAGTCCAGAACCACGTGACTCGATTAATAATGCTAGCCGTACAGAATATTCGGAATCACATGATTCCAGTTCAACTCCAGTCCTGATATCAAACAGAATTTATTTTAAAGGAGATGATGAGACTTAAATAAGCTACCATGTTTGCTTACATCGTAAACTAACCTCTGTTCAGTCATGTGCCAAATGCTTTCCTAACAAACAACAGCATCCACACATGCAGACTTCCTGCCCCTCTTCCCTCACTTATCCTCCCTAACAGTGGGATTCATTACAGGAGGCTGAGGTAAAGAGAAGGTGAAGGATGAGGGAGGTGAGGATTGTCAGGGGTGATGGTGGGGGAGTACATGGGGATCATGTTGCAACACCTAGGGGAGTGTGTGAGAGAGATAAAGCGAGGATGAACATGATCAGAGGGGATAAAGCTCGGTCGAGTCCTCGGCAGTAACTCCCTCAGTCAGAGAAGGCAAGCCCACATGTGCACGCAGAGGTGACACTTCTCTTCTGTCTCGTGTCTTTTGTTTCTCAGCCCTGCAACTACGTGCCACCGTATTCTCTTTAATAAAACAAAGCGTACCACGAAAGCAAGTCAGAAACATTAATAAGCCGGCAACGCGTAGCATGCGGTGAGTCATAAATATTGCAGCTGGCTTGTATGAAAAGAGATCAGTGAGTTTATTGTAGCCTAGCTGACAGAGCCTTGCAGAACATCCCACTCTTTCTTCGGGGTAACTGTTTATCTTCAGGGCATATGTTTATATCTGAGAAATGCAATTGTTTTTTGTGCATTGTTTGACGGCTCCTTGAGCTCTGCACAGTGAGGGAATACCTCAGTGACTCGGAGTTTCATGGGGATTTTTCTTCTTATTTATGATGTTTGCAATTTGTTTGGATTGATGCAAAAATACATACGGCTCTCTGTGTGCTCCTTCCAGTTGAGTTTGATGACTGTGCGGGGAATGAGGACGTGACGTTTGGTGTGTCGGATCCCGGCTTCCACGTGGACGGGGATCTGAATCTGGTTCCTCTGCGAGATCTTCCGCACAGCGAGCCGGTCCTCTTCATCCGCGGCCTCAGCGCACGTGCAGATGACCTAGCGCAGGTGGACATCATAGGAACACGTGGTCGGTCAGCAGAGACACTCGGGGTGAGTAGAACTGGTGTGTTTGTATGTTCTATATCAGCTGTCATATCTGAAAGGGTTATTTTTGATTAAACTTGGAAAATGTTACTGAAAAGTAGCGAAAGCAGGCACTGTGATCAAATATCAAAGCTCCTGGGAAAATAAGGAGATTAACAAGCTGTTCCTTAACCCTCTCCAGGCAGGCGTTGCCGATTTGCAACAGTTAAACACTAACAACCTGATCACCCCACATACATATTTTATGAGTTTTTTTTACTCAGAAGTACCACTGCAGGACTTGGTTGTGCATTAGCAACGAAAAGTTTAATTTGAGCCTGAACATGTCTATTCTCTTTCTTGTCAACCATTAAAGGTGACTGATTCACTTCCATGTATTTATAGTAGCCAGGAGCTGGTTGGCTTATTTTCCACATAGACACTGGGAACAGAAATAAACAATTATCTTTCAGCACCAGTAAAGCTCGTAATTATCACATCATAAGTATATCTGGTTCTTTAGCAGTTGAGTTGTTAAGTACACAACTGCGATATCTCAACAACTTATATGTTTAAGTGGGTGTTGATGATGTGACATTTCTATGAAAAGCTTCCAATGGTCTGGCTGATTTCACGACGCACTCAGACGCGTCAAACCAGTGTTTGAAAAACTGTTGTGCAGTAAATTCTTCTGTTTCTTATTAATGTCAATATTTTTCCCTTGGTCCAGATAATCCAGCCCTGGGTAACATAAAACCTCTGCTAGTATTGTTGTCAGTGCCGTGCACTTGTCATGAGCCTTTATGCTTTGTCCCAAGTGCTGAATACTGAAATGACTGACATGTTAGCAGCCTCCAAATGCCATGTAAATACAAATATGAAGGTAAATAGTTTGCGGTGTGACAAACAAAGCAGTTACTGGATGTCGACTCAGTCTGACTATATTTTGTGTGGAAACTCGATTATTAGCAGGAACTGCATTGTGGTGTTGGATGAGCTTGTGTAATATAATCATGTCGGGCTCTATGGAATAAACAAATGGTTGACCGGTGACCCTTTGGAATTACTAGTGGGTGGATTTTGTTAACCTTGGGCAAATCTATGCAAGCTCTTTTACCTTTTGCAAGGTTTTTGCTGTGAGTTAAGGTAAGTAGCTTCTGGCTCTTGCAATAAATTATGCTCGTGCAATACTTTTATTAATGAGACAGTTAATGACCATAACAGAATCAACCTGGGAAAGCAGCAGACGTTCATTGTGTTACAATGCAAAACCTCAGTTTGTCACTATGAACACATTTTAGGAAAAACAAAAATGACAAAACAAGACTGAGACTGTCTTGTTTTTATTTTGAAATTCTTTGTGCTGAGGTCAAAGTCAGCTCGAGCTGCTGATGTTCCACTTTGAGGTGTCACACTGTTATTCAGAGACATGACAGGGATCTAAACCCAGGCATTCACACATTAGTGACTGTGGAATACACCAGGCACAGACACACGCACACACAGGTATGTACTGCCAACTTCCACATTTATTGAAGCTTTGAGTGTTGAGTTTTGACAGCTGACTCAGTCGTACAGTCTGACAGCTCACGAGCCCAGCTGATCTCTCCCCTGGCCGCCCCTCCCCGTCTCACTATAAACACAGCGGAGGGAGACCATCATCAGTACATAAACACCATCAGCTGTTCTTACCGGCCTCGCAGCGCCGCCCTGTTGAGCCTTCTGCTGCACTCCTCCCCTGCAGCTGCGCCCGGGGCCACGCCTCCGCCACACACCCCCACCGCCCGTTCGAGGCCGGGGAGCCGTCCGGCCGAGCCAACTCCCCCCCGCGAGCGAGAGAGGAAATCGGCCACCGCCATCTGCGCCCCCGGCCTATGGATCACCTTGAACTTAAAGGGCTGCAACGCCAGATACCACCGGGTGATCCGGGCGTTGGCATCCTTCATGCGGTGGAGCCACTGCAGCGGGGCGTGGTCCGAACAGAGGGTGAATGAGCGTCCCAGGAGGTAATAGCGCAGGGAGCCGACCGCCCACCGGATGGCCAGGCACTCCTTCTCCACGGTGCTGTACCGGCGCTCGCGCTCCGCTAGCTTCCGGCTGATGTACAGGACAGGGCGGTCAGCCCCCCTCACCTGCTGGGACAAAACGGCTCCCAGCCCTCTGTCCGAGGCGTCAGTCTGCAGAACAAAAGGGAGGGAAAAGTTAGGAGTGTGAAGCAGCGGCTCCCCACAGAGAGCCTTTTTCACCTGCACAAACGCCGCCTGGCACGGCCCCGTCCACTGGACCAGATCCGGGGCACCCTTTCGAGTGAGATCGGTCAGGGGGCTGGTTAGCTGCGCAAACCCCGGCACAAAGCGACGATAGTAACCCGCCAACCCCAAGAACCGTCTCACCTCCTTTTTCGTCCTGGGGCGCGGGCAGGATGCGATAGCCGCCGTCTTCTCCACCTGTGGACGCACCTGCCCGCCCCCCAGGTGGTACCCCAGATACTGCACCTCCCTCCGTCCAACCGCGCACTTCTTCGGATTGGCCGTGAGCCCCGCCCCCCTCAGGGACTCCAGGACCGCGGCCACCCGCAGCACATGCTCCGCCCAGGTGTCGCTGTGGATGATCACGTCATCCAGGTAGGCGGTAGCATACGCTGCGTGCGGACGCAGTACCCGGTCCATGAGACGCTGGAAAGTGGCCGGGGCCCCGAACAGGCCGAACGGAAGTGTCACGAACTGGTACAAACCGTACGGAGTGGAGAAGGCCGTTTTCTCCCTGGCCTCGGCAGACAAGGGAATCTGCCAATAGCCCTTGGTTAAGTCCAGTGTCGTGAAAAAGCGGGCCGTGCCTAACCGGTCCAGGAGCTCGTCGACCCGAGGCATGGGGTAGGCATCAAAGCGTGACACTTCGTTCACCCTGCGATAGTCGACACAGAACCGTATAGACCCATCCTTCTTCGCCACCAGAACGATGGGGCTACACCAGGCGCTGTGCGACTCTTCTATTACTCCCATCCTCAGCATTTCCGCCAATTCCCTCTGCACAATTTTTCGCTTGTGCTCCGGGAGCCTGTAGGGCCGTGAACGCACCGTCACGCCAGGCTGCGTCACGAAATGGTGCTCGATGAGGGACGTCCGGCCGGGCAGGGGGGAGAACACGTCCGCAAAACGCTGTTGCAACGCGACAACATCCGCTCTCTGGGCCTGTGTGAGATGGTCATCACAAGGGAGGGAGGCGGGAATGATAGAATTTGGCACCTCAGGCCCCAACTCATCTCTCTCCTTCACCAAGCTCACCAGAGAAGCGGTTTCAACCTCTCGCCACAGTTTGAGGAGATTGAGGTGATAAATCTGCGTGGCTCCTCCCCTGTCCGACCGAGCGACCTCATAGTCCACGTCCCCGACTCGCCGTGTGACCACAAAGGGTCCTTGCCACTTGGCGAGCAACTTCGAGCTGGAAGTAGGGAGTAACACAAGCACTTTATCTCCCGGTGAGAATTGCCTGAGCCTAGCCCCTCTGTCATACAGGCGTTGCTGACGCTGCTGAGCCTGGAGCAAATTCTCCCGTGACAACCTCCCCAAAGTGTGGAGTTTTGCTCTCAGGTCCAACACGTACTGAATCTCATTTTTGGCGGGGCTCGGACCGTCCTCCCAGCTTTCTTTAATCAGGTCGAGCACCCCACGTGGCCTCCTGCCGAACAGCAGTTCAAAGGGAGAAAATCCCGTGGAGGCCTGGGGCACCTCCCACACTGCGAATAACAGAGGGTCTAGCCAGTGATCCCAATTGCGTTCATCCTCGTTAATGAACTTCCGAATCATGGACTTTAAAGTCTTATTCAGCCGCTCCACCAGCCCGTCAGTCTGAGGGTGGTAGACGCTGGTCCGAATAGATTTAATGCCCAGTAATTCGTACAGTTCCCGCAGTGTACGAGACATAAACGACGTGCCCTGGTCAGTCAGTATCTCTTTCGGGATTCCGACTCGGGAGATGACCTGAAACAGTGCCTGCGCCACACTCTTTGCAGAGATGGTGCACAGCGGAACTGCTTCCGGGTACCGCGTTGCGTAATCCACCAGGACTAACACAAAGCGGTAGCCGCGTGCACTCCGGTGAAACGGCCCGATGAGGTCCATGCCGATGCGCTCAAACGGGACCTCAATGAGGGGGAGAGGGCGCAGCGGCGCCTTCGGTATGGCCGGCTGGTTAACAAGTTGGCAGTCCGGGCAGGACGCGCACCAGCGGCGCACATCCGCTCGGATGCCCGGCCAATAAAATCGGGCCGTTATTCGCTCCAGAGTTTTCTCGTAGCCCATATGCCCTGCCATGGGGTTATAGTGGGCCGCCTGGAAAAGCGTTTCCCGGCGGCCCTGCGGCACCAACAACTGGGTGTGTGTTTCCTCGGTCTGAGTGTCACGACTCACTCGATATAACCGGTCGTTTAATAAGACGAAACGCGGGTAGGTCTGCGCGGCCTCAGGGCGCACCACGTGACCATCAATAGCCATCACTTGGTCAAAGGCTGAGCGTAGGGTGCCGTCACGAGACTGCTCCAGTGGGAAATCACCCATGGGGGACACTTCCGGGGCCGGCGGGACGTCCCGTGAGGGACCCGCCGGCTCCTCCCCCCGGAGTCGGTGTCGGACGACCCCGCGTTACCGCTGAATGCCGCGCACACGCTACACCCCGCTTCCGGTCGTGATCGCACCCCCGCGTACTGCCCCAGTAGCTGATGAAACCCCGGCCAATTGGTACCCAGAATCAGGGGGTGCGACAGGCGCGGGCTAACCGCCGCCGTTACTCTATGCATTTTGCCCTTATACTTTAATAACAGCGGCACTATGGGATACCTGTGAACGTCACCATGCACACACCTCACCTCCACCCATTCTGCCTCCAGCAATGCCCCGGGGCGAACCAAGCTTTGGTGTACGAGGGTCTGCGTGCAGCCCGTGTCCACCAACGCCTGGCGTATACCCCCTCGAGTCCTTACCGGAATACTGTATGTCCCTCCTGGACCGGGGGAGGGTGCTGGGGCGCCAGCAACGCGGAACACCTGCCCCACTTCCATAAGCGGACAATCCCTCCTCAGGTGCCCCGGCTGCCCGCACTTCCAACACTCCGGCCCCGGCGTCTGTGCTGCTCTCCGTGGCTCGGGGGCGGCTCCACTTGGCTCGGCTCCCCTGGACGGCACCAACGCCGCGAAAGGGTTAGTGGGGCTCAGCGCCGGCAGCCGCTCGGCCTGCCCTGGTGCTGGCACACGGCGCCTCGGGGCCGGCACCGGGGCCTGTTTGTTCGGCCTCCGTCCGGCGTCCCCGGGTTCCCCTGCTCCAGCGGCAAGGTGGTCCTCCGCCAGCGTCACTGCTACCTCCAAGCTTGCGGGCCGGTGGCACCGGACCCATCTCGCCGTCTCCGCTGGCAACCCCTCCGTGAACTGCTCCAGCACCACCTTGTCCACCAGCTTCGTCTCGCCCTCCGATGCCCCCGGTTGCAGCCAGCGCACCGCCGCGTCGCGCAGCTGCCGGGCCCAGGCGAATGGTCGGTCCGTTGTAGCCAGCCGACAGGCCCGGAACCGCCGGCGATGGTCTTCGGCGGTGAGCCCCAGCCTGTCCACCACCGCCCGGCTCACGTCCGGGAAGCTGCTCCTCGACGCCGGAGGCAGACTCAGGGCCGCTGTTTGTGCCTCCCCAGACAGCAGGGGGAGCAGCCGCGGAGCCCACTCCTCCCGCGGCCATTGGCAAGCCTCCGCCGTGGCACGGAAGGTCTCCAAAAAAATTTGTGGGTCGTCCCCGTCCCCCATCCGGGGCACCGCCACCGACAGTGGCGAGGGCTTCGGCGTGGCAGCGGCCCCGACCAGCCGTTCCAGAATTTGCGTCTGTCGGTCCGTCTGCTCCTGCAGCGCGGCCAGGTGGGCACGCTGGTCGGCCGCCTGATCCCGGCTCATCGTTGCCATCTCCGCTAGCATCTGCGCCAAGAATTGCAGAGGCTGGGCGGGTGGCGCGGCCTGTGGGTCGGACATTCCCCCACCGGCACTTTCCTGGGTTTCGGCACCACTTGTGGAATACACCAGGCACAGACACACGCACACACAGGTATGTACTGCCAACTTCCACATTTATTGAAGCTTTGAGTGTTGAGTTTTGACAGCTGACTCAGTCGTACAGTCTGACAGCTCACGAGCCCAGCTGATCTCTCCCCTGGCCGCCCCTCCCCGTCTCACTATAAACACAGCGGAGGGAGACCATCATCAGTACATAAACACCATCAGCTGTTCTTACCGGCCTCGCAGCGCCGCCCTGTTGAGCCTTCTGCTGCACTCCTCCCCTGCAGCTGCGCCCGGGGCCACGCCTCCGCCACAGTGACCTTAATTGCAAAAGTAAAAAACATTAAAAATTCATCTTCATTCATCATGAATTTGAATCACTTGTAAATGTGAGGCCTCCTCATGCAACCTTAATTATCAACGATTAGCATAATTGCAACCACACCAAAGACATCACGCATCGTCGTTGAGGAAAACACCCACATCCTTATTCTGTTTAAAGCGAATGCATGCTACTTTTAGTAAGTACAAAGTGGAGTCTATCCCAGCTGTCTTAGGGTGAGAGGCAGAGTACACCCTGGACAGGTCGTCAGTCGGTTGCAGTTCTGACACATAGACACAGACAACCATTCACACCTGTGAGCAATTTAGAGTTTCCAATTAACCTAACCCCACTAACTGCATGTCTTTGGACTGTGGGAGGCAAGAACATGCAAACTCCACACAGAAAGACCCCGGCCTGAGGGTGGAATTGAACACTGGACCTTCCTGCCGTGAAGCAAGCTAACCACTGTGCTGCCCTGTGCAACCAGAATATAAAAAAAATGTAACATAAATCCGCTCTGAAAAGGACTAGAACCGATATTTTTAGTTTTTACACATGCTCCACACGCGTTCTGAGTCAGTTTGTTTAAGCTTTCATGAATATGCATGCGTGCATACATCTCTGTTCATGTTCTTCAATCATTATTTGTGCACAAGGTCACATCAAAATAGAGTGGAATGAAAACACTCTGCAAGGCAAAGCAAACAGCTGCGGTTTTGCACCAACTTTCAGTGCAAAGAATTCCACTGGCCAGTTTCCGTTATTGGAATTTGGCCTGTAAGCCTGCACCCCTACGCCGAGCTTGGTTTCTCTGCAAATGTGTCCCTTTGTTTGTGTAATCTAGAGAAATTTGTTTTTGCTGAGAGCAAATTGACTGCCTTACAAAACTCTCTGCACCTGAATACACACTATTGTCCCTCATTCATATTTCTGCATAGACCCCAATTCTCCCCCCACCTTTGTCCAAATATGCAAAGTTGATTAGGGAAACTTTCCACAGACTGCAGGTATAGTTGGTGTTTCGCAGCCTTTCCAGAGATCATCTGTCTTTCTCCTGCAGTGCTCAGAGTCCTGCTGTTACCATTTCTCCAGCACTGGCTTAATGAATATCCCCATCCCGTTTGGAATGATGTGGCTCTCATTTGTTTGTGTCCGCTGCCGTCGTTTATTTGGTTAGGTAGTCCACAGGTGTTACTTTGGCAAGGCATTGTGGGAGTAAGTTAATTAATCCTTGGCAAGTTATTTGTGGAAAGTGATGTTCCTGGTGACTAATACAGTATGGCTGTGTGGTTCTGTGTGAGTGAATGTGCTCTTCAGTTTCTGGATCTCTTTTAAATTATTGTTTCAGACAACAATAGTTGTGTTCTTCGTCCAAATACATCAAATAATGTGGATTTTTTTAAAACTATAACTATTATTCATTACTCTATTATCCATGATTGTGATAACATCCTTGATGTAGCATCTCAATATGCTGCAGCCACATGCCAGTTTACACGTTATTGGTCGTGGTGTAGTTTATCTGCGACTGTGCATGATGGCACAGGTCATAAGGAACGTCTGCATGCTTGTAGAGTTGCGAGATGGATTGCAGGTCGGCTAAAATCTCGATCTTTTCGCTGCTTCTAAGGTGCGTTGTATAGACACTTCAGTTTGGCTGGAATGGGATCAAATAACAATTTGCAAAGTCCTCAGGCTTTATTCATCTCACACACCAACACCATCGCAGCTGTTTGGCTGAATGGGAGTTAACACAGTTTCTTGCACAGTACTGATGATCACGAGTGTTTGCAAGCTGGTCAAGCAGAGTGACATTACTTTGAGCTTGTCGTGTCTTTTTTCATCAGGATTCAACATTCAGAACTGTACAGAAATACACTTTATTAAGCGACTGAGCTGCAGACTTGCATATGTGGTCACAGGGAGATGTTTAGACCACATACACTGATGAAGGTTTAAAAGAGCTTAACCTGCCTTTCTGATACAAGGGCAACTTAATCAGAAGCGGCAATCTTTGTACCCGAGACCCAAAGCAAGTGAACACATCACCCACTTCAAGAGCCTCTCCAGCAAGAGTAATGACATGGGCTGATCTATAAGAATCAGAATCAGAATCAGAATCAGAATACTTTATTGATCCCTGGGGGAAATTATTTAATTAAGCCAAGATATTCTGAGGCTATGTCTACTTGATTGATAAGGCTCTGTAAGTGAAGCTATTCTGCATTTAGACCTCCTATAAGCAGAGTCAGAAGGGGACTGCAGTGATGCAATGACTGAGCTAATCATCTAGTTTTCTGTTATATGAAAGACATTAGGAGACAAGACAGCCTCGACTGACAGTCTGGATCTCACGTGTGGACATGGCATTTTGCATGTTGTCGTGGCTTTGCAGAATGTTCTTCGGTGGGGAGCCATCCGCTTTCCACATAGATTCCCAGTGTACCCTGTCAAAGATGGCTGTAAAACGACTGCAAGGAAGCTCCAGCTGGTACAAATTTTACCAGAGCCAACATATTTAGATTCAAGCCTTCAGGAGTCGTCAGTAAACGTCCGTGAAAGGCTGAAAAATGTCCACACGAGAGGCACTCCAATGAAACTCGCAGGAACAGCATTTCACCGTTTGCATCTACACCATGCAGTCATCACAGGGATGTCATGGTAATTTGGGGCTTTCCATTATTTCTTTGAACTGTACTTTTTGCAGGGTGGATTGATTGTACAGCGTATATTTTAGTGACTTTAAAAATACAAGAACTTGATGCACAAGTTTAAAATTAATTTGGATTTCCTCTAATCCACATAGAGTCAAAAGTGTACTTACACTCCCACTAATACTTGGTTAAATGTCCCATAGCAAACTGAACCTCGACCAGACGCTTTGGTAGCCATCAACAAGCTTCTGGCTGAATATTTGTTTCCTCTTCTTGGCAGAATTAGTAGAGTTCATTTATATTTCTTTCTTGGCATATACCCTGCTTTAAGCATAGTTCTCAGATTTTCAGAGCAAATCTAAAATGATTTCAAACTTGTGCACACAATTCTTATATTTTAAAGTAATTAAAGATGCATGATGTACAATCTTTCCCCCATGAAAAAGGAAACACACAACAAAAACATTATAAGGCAAAATGTATGATATTCATGCCCATGATGTGTGGCCTCCTATCACCACTGTAGGCAGGTGTAGGTGGCAAAATGTGTTTTTAGACATCAATAGTACCGGATACTGCTAACACACTAGTTTCGCAACTGTTCAACCTAGATTTCTAAAACTTTACATGTTTGATCAGGATGAAGATCAAATCTGAACAGCAGATATGTTTGTTTAGGACTCGACTGTGACAAAATCTCACAGTAAACTGTGACAGATGTCACACCTGTTAGCGCTGTCATCCTGAGGCATATAGCCTCAGGCTAAATGCTAGCTAATGCTAGCATTTAGCATGCTAGCATTAGCGTTTGTCTCACAGGACGTCTTTAGCTAAATACAAACTCTGAGAGTAAAGAAAGTGTAATTTTTAGAGCCTGGGGTCACGGTGGTCTCAAGTCGAAAAGATCTTTGTAAAGACTGCAAAAGTGTAATTTCACCAAACAACACATTTTTAAGAGGAATTTAAACAAATGATATAGTGCATTATAACAGTTTTATGCTTTTGTTCACTTTTCTTTCACGTTTGCTGTGTTACGCCCCAGTCTAGGGGTACAGGAACACAACATACGTTTGAAAAGACTGCCCCGCCCTGGTCCCCAAAACCATACACAGAGGGAAACCAATTCCTTGGTGAATCGTGTTTTATTATCTACACTGCAAAAATGAACCTCCAGGGTGAACAAAGGCCAAAATAACAAACAAAACAAGCTAAGTCAGTAGGAGGTGTTATCTACAACCCTATGTGAAATCAAACATCAAACAAAAGACAAGCGCTACACCTAACTCCCTAACTGAAATAAACAGTGCAAGGAAAAACAATACGGCAGCTCACCCCTTCTGTTGCAGTGCTATTTACAATGTGCTATTTACAATGAAAGCTAATATACACACTATATACAAAACTCAGAAAAGCCGCAAAAATCACAAGCACAAAAGTCTCAGGTTTTGGAGGCCAGGGTCAGGTCTGCTGCTGCTGTCAGTGGCTGCCCCGGGACAACTGCTGGTGAGGGATTTGAAGAAGATCACATGGCCAGGGGACCAATCAGCAGCCGTCAGCTCATCCACTCCGGGACCTGCAAAGACTTAAAGGCACAGACAACAACAGCCACCAAAACAGATTATGGACAGGGCCATAACAGCTGTAAAATTCTATTAAATAGTAATAAGGAAGTTTGGTGTCTTCAGTTAAGTCCTTTATCTTTTCCTGGAAATTGATACTTTACTTAACTTTTATTTCTGTGTTTATTTTAAGTAAAGTAAACTATTAATTGCAGGCATAGTTACAAAGTTCATGGATTAAGCAGTGGGTAGAGAGGAACAAAGATTAAAAAACGTGGCAGAGGAAGGCGTCTCTGGTGAGATAGAGTGGTTAAAAGCTCTCATTATTTCAGTATCAATTAATCTGCTGAAGCTCCTCAAGCTCTGGGACTGGTATCATCAGAAAATCTATTGTTCCTTTCTCTGTCCATATCCTGTAGTCCCCCCACACTCCCCACCCGGTGCTTCCACCCTGTCTCAAGTGGCCCATCAAACACATGTTCTGAGCGGCAGCAGCTTCTAAAGAATCTGTAACTAAGTCATGGCATATTTAAAAGCTTGTTTCAATGAGCCGGCGGTTTGAATTGTGAAACGACTGTTGACGACATTGTGCACTTGGATGCCGAGCCGTTCTTAAATCGTCCTCGTGGTAGTCGAGCTGCCTTGATGCCTCTTTCCCGGTTTTCAATTACTGCACCAAAGAAGGTGTCTTTTTGTCCATTTCCGTTCTGAAATCTCTTTGTTATGCTCCTGTTGAAGTTGGATTCTGTATTTTGTTTCCTGTCTAAAGCAGAGCGGAAGCATTCTTAGGTGAATTTATTGGCATAACAAATGCCGTAGTGGCAGAAAATATTGGCTGGTGATAATTGATAAGTGCTAGGAGCGAAGGTGTAGAGAATCGTTTTTTAATTCCTCAGTGCGGCCGCTGGCTCGGTGTAGCGCAGACCCAGAGGGGAAGAAATAACTGATGAATGATTCCTATTATGAGCGAAACTTCTGAATTCAATGACTAATTTATTCCGCTCTTTTTTGCAGCAGATCAATATGTGAATTAATGGAAGAATGCATTTCAATTTAACAAATGCACGTTCCGAGATATGGACTATTTTTTATGTGTATTATTCCTGGGTGTTTTCATAATGCTGAGCAGAACAACAGTTATGCAGAACAACAGTTATGTGGACCATTTTCTTGCCTTCAGGGGGCATAAACAGGCACCATTCAAATGTAACAACTGATAACAGGCAAAATAATCCGAGTCCAAAAGCCTATTTATTTTGCCTTTGTTATGTTTCATCCATTTTTCGAGCACCGAATGAAATGTAATACTGCATCCTGTGCAAAATCCTCATCAGGCAATGGCAAATAGATTTTCTCTAAGCAAGCTTCCAGTGTTCAGTTAGGCTTTCTGGGAACGACTGTGATGTGACATCCTGCAACCGCAGCACAACGGCTCACATTATACAACACGAATAATCTTCTCTCTCTGTTTCCGTCCCACTCACGCTCTCTCCAGCTCGTTCAGTAGCTGTCATTTGTTAATTCTGTTTACTGCCTTTGTCTGTTTTCTGTCTCTTTTTACATTAGTTCCTCTTCACCCTCCATCTCCGCTGAAGTGCTTTAATATGTCTGCTAACTTACAGATTTTTTGTTTTGTTAGCTTGCATACGTAGGAGTGAATGCTGAAGAGGAAAACCTAACGTAGCATTCATTTACAAAAACAGCAAGACGGTCTCTCGTGTTCACATTTTTGAAAACCTGCTGCCTAATGGTGTTTTGATTATCATAATTAAGCAAGCTAACTATGAAGCACACAATTTTTCAACTGGTGATCATTTTTCAGATAAACAAACCATTGAATCATTTTCAAGGCCACCCGTGAGGTTTATCTTCCAATTTAGTCCAGCTACTCTTCCATCACGACGGTAGTAATTCACTATTCATTAAAGGAAAGCAAGAAAGACTGGAAATGAAAGAAAATAACACAGATATGTTGCATTGCTTTCGTCTCAAGCTATCAAAGGTTTTGAAAACACCTGAGAATGTTTTGTTTGAATTAATTTGTAATGTCTCTCACAGGAGTAAGACTAATTAGGTGTATATTTAAAACAATCTTGTGCCTGGAGCTGTCTTTGGATGGCCTGTCTCCAATTAGAGATACAGCAGTTATAAAGGTCAGGGATATAAGCAGGTGATTGTACAAAATTTGGAATAAATTCTAAAGTTAGGTGACAGCTGAAGCATAGTAGCTAAAATTGGATCAAGAAAATGTCCATAGGTCTCTTAGAAAAAAGTCAACGGTGTTTTTCTCTCGTGATTGGCTGCGATGAGAGAAACGTCTGCCTTTGATAAAGTCCAGCAAAACATGGATCACCACACTGACGACTTCTTCAGCTCAGAAAAGATTAACAAAGACATTTTTTTAGCAAAAAGTTTAAAGAAAGGACACTAGTATAAAACTGTAATCAACAGCTATTATTTTTTCTTGCTGTATAAAGAAAAATATAGAAAATTAGACATTTTTCTACATTGAGACGAGTTTATAAAGTCCAAGCATGCTGATTAGTAACTTGATCTGACATGCTCGGGCCATCAAGGGAAGCTAAAGTGAGCTAGTCAAAGTGAATCTATGAACACTCAGCCGCAGGAAACGACACCAGGTGCTAATCCTGTCAGAACTGGAAGATTAGGGCTACAATTTGCACAGACTCATTAAAAATTCAGAACAGAGCACTAGAAAATGTTTCCTGACCAGATGAGTCTTGGCTTCTGTTCCAACATTCACGGATTCATCGTGCCTGGTGTCAACACTTCAGGCTGGGGTGGTGCTAAGGCTGCGGGGAATATCACCAGAAGCAAAATCACTAAAATACGGTAAATATGGTCATATCTGAGGTAGTAATACTTTTCTAGTTGCCACGGAAATGGACAACATCCTGAAGAATGTGCATCAGATCTCTGATTGATCCATTTTCCCATCAATTAAATATACATCTGATATCCTAATATTTAATCTGCTGAATATCTCTATTTTAATATAATATTAAGTTTATCTTTGAGATATTGAATGTTGATGCACCAAAACTAGACATCCCACAGATATCAGATATTACAAACATCATCACATAAACATCATCACATGACTGATTAGGCATCTGTCTTCTTTTTCGATCCTCTTTTTTTCATGTTATATTCTGCAGTGTCCAGAAAATCCTCCCCAGTTTTGATTTGCATGCATCTCTTACCTGATCTCACCACTTTGATTAACATTTTGGTTTCTGCACATTGAAACTGTTTTATATGTAGGACTGACTGAAGGGCGAATATGCAGAACTGAGTTACTAAACATTCAACATGATTTTTATTTTTTAACCACAAAAATCCCAAAACCTTAAAAACCCATAAAAAGCTGTTGGTTATAAAATAGTATATACAAGATATCAGATAACAAAACTAATTAGTCCTTAAAAAGAGTTCATTACCTGAACTTAATCATGGTTTCTTTGCACGCTTTGAGCTGCTTAGTACGAAGCATCATTGCCTCTCTCTGTATGGTTGTTAACCGTGCATTGAAGACCACACTGTACCTGTTATGTGACTGCTGCTTTCTGCATGAAAGCTCAGATCTTCTCAAACTGGTTTATTGAACATTACAATCAGTTCACTGCATTCAAATGGCATCCACAGTTACCAGTTATCTCAGTCCAATAGAGCAGCTTTGTGATGTGGCTGAGCAGGAGATTCATTCATCATAGTTGTGCTGTCGATGAATCAGCAACGACTGGAACCTGCAATAATATGAGCCCTTGTCTGGCCTTTCAGTATGGAGCAAAATCACGAATGTTTCCAGCAGCATGTTGAAGCTGAAGGCAGTATGGCGTCCAATCCAGTACTAGTAACACGTGTGCCTAATAAAGTGGTGTATATGTTCAAAATACAACTTTCTAATTGTCTGATTTGCACAGCTCACCGATGAAATGCTGCACATCAAATTACATACTTTTACAGACTCACTGCAGGCATTAACCTCGAGATTCTTTAGCATAATGCTGCGTTATTGATTTGGGGCTTTGCTTTGTTTATCCTTCAGGCCGTTGGGGTCCAGAATGGAGTGGTTCATGTGATGCTCCTAGCCCCTGGGCCGTATTTTGCCCCTGTGTGCATTAGTGTAGTTAGCCTAAGCAATGCAGGTTCAGGTTAACAGTACTTTGTTTGCACTCTAATGTAGCTGTGGTTTGCAGTAGATGAGTCATCATTTAAATAAAAGCCACACACGCACAGATGAGGTAGGCAAAGAACAAAATAATGAAGGAAAAATTCATAAAACCTTAAAAGCTATGTTTGGTAAATCAGAGTAATAACTGCTTTTTGTACTAAATATCGTCTTTGTTGCTTTTTGTTGTCCTTAAGCGACATTGTTGCCAAACTGCAGCAGTGATGATGTGTCCAGATTAAAAAACAAAAAAGAAGAAGTAGAGATCTGTAGCTATGTACACCTTCATCCAGGATACAGGGTGCAAACAGGGACGCCGGCAGCGTCGTTGACCCTTCTAGATTTAAAATGAAAATAACTGCCTCCACGTCGGGACACTTTTCTTCTTGCAGCGGTGGAAGCAGCAGGATTCTTCACACATGTAAACTGCCAAAGTTAAGCTGTGGCAGGGACTTTGATGCTTTTACTGAGGGAAGTATTGCATTGGGTCTCATATTTGGATCACAAATGCCCGAATCTTGAATAGGATTCACTAGAGCTGGGCGATATAAGATTTTTTCATATCACGATATGCTTTTTTCATTTCAGGCGATATATATCACGATATGAGCCAAATAACTATATTTGTAAGATTTAAATGTGCCGTTGCTCACAAGTAAAATGTGAAATAATCAGCAGGTTGTTTTGATTTAAATATTTATTTCCCATAATAAGTTCAACAGGGCAGATGTACTTAAAATGAGGCTTCAGTTTAGGCAAAATAAAGGCAAATATTACAAACTACACAAAAGGCAGCCGCTAAAGCGTTTAAGTTTCAAAATAGAACAAACGAAACAGACTAAATTGTCAATTCCACTTAGAAACAAAATATTAATTTTAAAAATAAATCTTAGTTTATTTTACAGAAGAAGAGACAAAATTGACTAACTTATTTAATATTGCTTTGGAAGCGCTGTCTGAGAGAAATGTTTATGTCCAGGGAGTTGGTAACGAGGATCCATTACCTTAATTAGCTGCTTGAATCCTTCATTGTCGACCGTGTTTATTGGTAGCATGTCTTTAGCAAGACAGTAAGCTATGGCATTCGTTATGTTGCTATGTCTCTTAGCGTTTTTGTCACATGGTAAGACGCTGGAGAAAGCCGACTCAATTGACTGTTGCTGCTTCGCAGGGATTCCCCTGGTTGTTTTCGACGACGAATTAGCGCTTTCAGTCAGAGTGAGCGTGCTCTAGTGGGTGGCACCGCTTCAGGTGATAAAAAAGGTTTGTTGTATTGCCAGACTTTGTGCTTTCGGCACAATTTACAGTGCGCGTTACTCTGTTTTTGTCAGACTTCAAATAGCCGAAATACCTCCACACTACGGAACCTCTCTGGCCTTTCCTTTCGACAATCTCTCCGGTGTTGGAACCATCATCTGTGTTCTCTTCGGTAACCCGGTCACCCAAGCTCTCAGTTTAATTTTTCTGTAGTCGGCACACTCATTTCCTCCATTACCCGGCCACACTTCGGCTGGCTGCTTCCCAAACAAATACACATGTGCGGCTTGGCACTTGAGCTGTACGCAACAAGTCACGTGACGTGACGCTGCGGCTGTGATTGGTTCGGCTCTGTGCTGCTTAATTTGTATTGGCTGTTCTTTTTTTTTAATAAGAGAGATGAGGTCTATCGCAATAGTTTAATTTTTCTATCAAGAAAAAGTTATTTCGCAATACATATCGTTCTATCGCCCAGCTCTAGGTTTCACACATTTCTGCCTTTAGCTTTAATTTCTCTGTAAAAGGAACCAAGTTTGGAATGTATTTATGAAGTTACATGTGGATTTTTAATAGTGCACACTCCATACAAGTATCTGGAGATGAGCTTATACACACACTCATCTCTCTTTCGCACCATTAATTAATTCTGCTAATTAAATACTGAAATAGGCATTAGTCGTTAGTGCATTGCTGTATTTTGAATAAGCAAGGGGAAAAGTGTTTATGGTTTATTAGTCATACACATTGTGTTTTAAGGGACGCGTAATTGGGCCGGCATGCCGATTTATTATTTTCTGCATATGCACGCGTACCGCCGACACCAACATAAGTTAGCTGATCTGCGTATTAGGCGAACAGACTAATTGTCTGGCTTTCCTGCATACAGTATGCAAGAGTTTATTCCACACTGAAAAGTGTAGCTCTTGCCTGTCACCAGTGGCTGATGGTGGCCTTGATATTATCCATTTCTCACCAGGTCTCCAACACATTGTCAGCAATGAGTAATGACACGTCTCAATATAGCACTGAGAGTGAAAATGGCAGAATGGACAAGGACACGACTTTCCTGCCACAGTAACTCTGGGCTCGGATGACAATGACAAAGGTTCTGTCTTTCTCTCCCTCACACACACACACACACACACACACACACACACACACACACACACACACACTTACTACGGTGCAGCATATGTGTACACGTGAACACAAACTCACACTTTGTTGCCGAGGACTAATCAAGCATATTTTTTCTTGTCGTGACTCTTTCAGATCAGCACGCTGAAATGCCCTAATGATCATGTGAAAGGCAGATAGGGATGCAAATGCGTTAAGGCTGCATCAGCGTTGATGGTGGAGCAGTAATTTACGAACACATCACCACGCTCTAAGAGCACAATTTATCACACATGTATCAGGAAAGCAAAAGGAGAAAGTGAGAAGAAAAGCTATAGTGAAGTGAGAGGAAAGAATGAGTGAGATGGGCATAGTGGCAGGTCTAAAGGTGCGAGCGAAGAGAGCAGAGCTGCGAGTTTTCTTTCCCAGAATACCCCGTGGTGAGCCATTCCCAACTCGGTGAATGTGCCGCTCACCCTGCTCGCGTTCCACCTGCAGAGCATTGATACATTTTAAAGCACCATCGCTCCTTCTTCATAGCCACTGTATCTCAGCTCAGCGAAGGCGTGGATTTGACAGCATGATTTATCTTAGCCTTTACTCTTCTAACCTGCCACTAAAAATACCTCGTGGTGTCTCTTTGCCTCGCAGCTCCTCTTACCCATCTTCACAAATATCACACAGCTGTGCACGATGGGATTGATGCGTTCATCCCGAGGCTTCGAACTCCGGCCAGATTTCTACACGCAGTGCTTAAAAGTCCATAAACTTGCTTGTGCACCGCTCACATAAATATACACACACACACACCACTGACTGACTGTAATCCTTCATACTTTTGTGCAGTGTTCTGTTTAACAGTTTTAGGTCAGGTTTTTGATTTCTCTCTTTGACATTTCAAAGGTCATCCCCCAGTGGATTTGATAAGAGTGGCCATTTCAGAGACCACTCGCTGTGTCTTTGGTTTGTTCTGGTTGGGTTGTGTTTGTGATTACTGTTTCACTGTGTGCTTTCTGAACTTTGTAGCTGGGGTGGTGGAGCGGCGTTGTGGTTAGTGATGTGAGTGTTTGGCAGATGAAGCCAAATCATTGTCTACGAGTGGCTCAGTTTTACCTCTTCTGTTTCCATCATGCTGACAGAGGTGAAAGCAACAGCATGGTTACTGTCAGCTGAGAAGCAGTGTAAGCGTGCAGAGACCTCACCTCAGCGATCAGGCACAGGATTATGACTGCGACAGGTGATGTGAATAACACTGATTTATTTTCTCTTCATCGTGGGACCTGTTATGGGTGGGAAACATTAGGGGGCAAGTGAAGAGAAAAGAAGCTACACAACTTCAGATCTAGTGGAGTTTATCTGGTTTGTGGCGGTCCGAAGGAGAAACAATGGCAAACAGTGGCAGAGTCGTAGGTAGTCAAGGCAGACTGATGCACAGGAATCGAAGGCTGTCCTGTGTGGGCTGATCTGACAGATGAGCTACTGTAGCTCAAATCTTCCCCCAAAAAATGTGAAAAGTTCTGATAGAAAGGTCACAGAATACACAGTCCATCACAGTTTGTCACCTAAGGGGGCTGCATAGCCAAAGGCCAGTCAGGGTGCCCATGTTGACTCCTGTGCCGAAAGCATGGACCAATGGAAGACTGCTGAATCGCATTTTCTTTGACATCATGTGGATGGCCAGGTGCATGTGCATCACTTCCAGGGAACACGACAAAGGATGCAAGCCAGCGAAGGCAGTGTGATGCTTTGGGCAATATTCTGCTCTAAAGCCTCGAGTGCTGCTATCCACGTAGATGTCACTTTGACATGTACCCCCTACTTAAGCATTGTTGCAGACCATCTACAACCTTTCATGGAAACGGTATTCACTATTGGCTGTGGTTCCTTTCAACAGGATAATGTACCGAGCCACAAAGCAAAAACAGGAATGGTTTAAGAGCACAACACGAAGTTTGAGGTGTTGATTTGGCTTTAAAGGATCCTTTGCTAACATCAGTAGTGGTTTTTGATACAGGTGACACGGGCAGTTGCATGGGGCGGCATCGTGGTCTTTTTTTCTTTTTTTTGCTCGCACCCATGCTGCATTGCATAGGCACCAATCTGTTTTCTATTTATTGTCATCTCCTCTATATACAGTACAGTATCGAGATGACGAGGCTCCAGTTACAGCAGTGCAAGTAAACAAACAATATATATAAGAAGATTAAGAAAATAAACATACACTTTAGAACTCGGGATAAAAGGATCAATAACAGTTTCAAATTTATAATTTACAATTTGATGATTTAAAGTCTCACACACAACCCGTCGAAAGAGGAAGGGGGCCGGCTGCTTTTAAATAGAGCACATTTCATTCATAATATTGTAATTCCAAGCCCATCATGTATTCATGATCTGAATCCTGGGTTGTGCGAAATCCCAGAAATAAACCCTCGACAAAATGAATCTGTGAACTAAAGTGTAGGTCTGTTAGGTTATGTTGTGGTGGGGGGATGGGTGTTCATACTGGAGTGCAAAATTAAAACCAATGGAAGATGGACAAGAAAAGTTTAGAAAAAAAGAGAAAAGAAGAGGAGGAGAAACGAGCAAAAGATGCAGGTAAGCAGATGTGTCATTGGATAATGGCAGGTCATCCTGAAACAATCAGAATCAGAAAACTTTATTAATCCCTAAGGAAATTATGTGGGTTACAGTTGCTCCAAGAAGAAATGGTAAAAATAGTAACAGTAACAGACTAAACTTCAAAGAATACATTATGTTTCAGATTTTACACATTTAAGAAATAGCACTAATATATATCAAGAATTAACAGAGGTGATTATAAATAAATATCAAGAAAATTGATGATTATTCCAGAGTAGAAAAGAGTGTGTGTAAAAAGGGTGAAACTCTTACAGTGTTCGCAGTGTGTTAGATGGAGGAGTTGTACAGAGAAATGGCCACAGACAGGAATGATTTCCTGTGTCGTTCAGTGGTGCATTGTGGGTAATCTCAGTCTCTCACTGAACGTGCTCCTGTGACTGACCAGTACATCATGGAGTGGATGGGAGGTGTTATCCATGATTGTCCTTATCTTGGACAACATCTGCCTCTCAGTCACCACCATCCTCACAACATTCTTGGCCTTGTGGATCAGTTTATGGAATCTGTTGGCATCTGTGACCCTCAACCTGCTGCCCCAGCATGCAACAGCATAGTGGATAGCACTGACCACAACAGGGATACAACAAGAAAACATTAATTAGTAGTGATAGTGAAAACATCTGTTTACGTTTGTTAGCCACTTGGCTATGAGAGTAAATAGTAGACACTGATGTAGCTGACTGAATCTTTTGGACTGTGTTCAGCACAATATTAATTAGTCACTGTCAGTTGTTGATTTGTCCTATTGTCATTGTATGATGATGTATTATGATGGTTGTTTGTTAGTTAGGGGGTGTTCGCCCAGGGCGCCAAACAGCCTAGGACCACCACTGGCTGACATCATGGTGCCACAGCACGACATCAGGGCTCAAACAGAGTGAAAGCCTCGATGGGTCAGGGCTGTTCTGGCAGCAAATGGGTGATGAGCAATATGGTTTTTTTTGGCAGGTGGTCATAATGTCATGCCTGATTTGCGTATATGCTGCCATATCTTTGTGAACTCATTATAGTTATGCACGCTAGGTTAAAAAAGAACAAAAGCAAATAAATAAATAGGATATTTATATTATAAATGAACTCACAAAAAATACAAGTTGTTTTTTGTACTTTTATATTGAAAAAGTGTTACCATTTTAACACTTGCTCAGTTGAAGTTTTTATGTATGTGCGCTTTGCTTTGACTGTTATCGTTCTGTCATTTTTATAGACAAAGTTCAATGTCGAAGTCAAAATGAAATCCTGAGGTGGGGGTGTTGGTTGTTGTGGATGTTGGCATTGGAATAGTAAGTTTTGTTCAAAGCGATACTGAATAGTAGGAACCTTATTACCATCTGGATAAAAGAATAAAATTCAGTGTTGTACTTTTTCATTTAGCTGCTGTTTAATTAGCTAAATCAACAAGTTAGCTAGTCAAGCTAATCAGTTTACTAGTCTGCCAGCTGGAGTTTGGAAATGCTTTTTTCTCCTGGATGTTTAACTTCTCAGTATTTTAGTGAGCAACTGCAACAACAATATCAATAATTTTAGTTAGGTTATAAGAGATGGTTGTGTGTTTTGTACTAGACTGCTCTGAAACAGAGCCAACGGGTTTATGAGGGATTAATATAGAGATTGAAGGGAAGCTCTGACAAAGCAGACGTATAATCTACATGAGAGTTTTTTCAAGTGACTTTGGTTACAATGCCAAAGACTCAAAGAGAAAAAAGTCCAAAATATTATCATAGGAGGTATGTAGTATGTGAGCTGACGCCTGACAACCACAGCAGCATGTTGATTCTTTGAGCATGAAGTAAGTCCACATCATGCAGATCACGATTAACGGGTCATTACCAGTGAAATATGCACATCCCTTAGTTGGATCATGACATACTGAGGACCAAACGAAGCCAAAAGTGTTCGTTGAGCTATTAACTTATAAACAAACATAACCAACATTTTGCTGATATCCGTTCTATTAAAAGATTTTGGCTGTATCACATCATATTTTATTACTAATACTAATCAGATTTACTAAACCGTGTTCGCTTTCCCAACACTTTGTGTGTTGTAAGTAAGTAAAACTTTATGTACACTCAACAAAAATATAAACGCAACACCTTTGTTACTGCTCCCATTCCCCATGGGATGGACGTAGAGACCTAAAATTCATTCCAGATACACAATATAACCATCCCTCCCAAACAGTGGTCACAAATCAGTCCAAATGTGTGGTAGTGGGCACATCTGCTATATTGAGATAATCCATCCCACCTCACAGGTGTGCCACATCAGGATGCTGATCTGACATCATGAGTAGTGCACAGGTGTACCTCAGACTGCCCACAACAAAAGGCCACCCTGGAATGTGCAGTTTTGTCTCACAGCAAAATGCCACAGATGCCACAAGCAATGAGGGAGCGTGCAATTGGCATGCTGACAGCAGGAATGTCAACCAGATCTGTCGCCCGTGCATTGAATGTTCATTTCTCAACCATAAGCCGTCTCCACAGGCGTTTCAGAGAATGTGGCAGCACATCCAACCGGCCTCACAACCGCAGACCTCGTGTAACCACACCAGCCCAGGACCTCCACATCCAGCAGGTTCACCTCCAAGATCGTCTGAGACCAGCCACCCAGACAGCTGCTGGAACAATTGGTTTGCACAACCAAACAATTTCTGCACAAACTGTCAGAAACCGTCTCAGCGACGCTCAACTGCATGCCCGTCGTCCTCATCGGGGTCTTGACCTGACTCCAGCTCGTCGCCGTAACAGACTTGTGTGGGCAAATGCTCACATTCGATGGCGTCTGGCACGTTGGAGAGGTGTGCGCTTCACGGATGAATCATGGTTCACATTGTTCAGGGCAGATGGCAGCTGAGAATGTCCCAGTTCTTGCATGGCCAGCATACTCACCGGACATGTCACCCATTGAGCATGTTCGGGATGTGCTTGACCGGCGTATACGACAGCGTGTACCAGTTCCCACGAATATCCAACAACCTCGCACAGCCATTGAAGTGGAGTGGACCAACATTCCACAGGCCACAATTGACAATCTGATAGACTCCATGCGACGATGTGTTGCACTGCATGAGGCAAATGGTGGTCACACCAGATACTGACCGGTTCTGGGTCCCCAGACCCCCAATAGCGCAAAAAACTGCACATTCCAGGGTGGCCTTTTGTTGTGGGCAGTCTGAGGTACACCTGTGCACTACTCATGATGTCAGATCAGCATCCTGATGTGGCACACCTGTGAGGTGGGATGGATTATCTCAATATAGCAGATGTGCCCACTACCACACATTTGGACTGATTTGTGACCACTGTTTGGGAGGGATGGTTATATTGTGTATCTGGAATGAATTTTAGGTCTCTACGTCCATCCCATGGGGAATGGGAGCAGTAACAAAGGTGTTGCGTTTATATTTTTGTTGAGTGTATATAGCACCTTTCCACATAAAAGATCACAAAGTGCTTCACACAAGGATGACAAAGCGTAAAACAAAACAGACAACAGTCAACAAAATGCAATTCTAAAAAGATGTGTTTTTAGTTGTTTCATGAAAGAAGCTACTGAGTCCAGAGATCTTATGCCCAGTGGGACAGAGTTCCACAGTCTGGGAGCCACAGTGGCAAAAGCTCTGTCTCCCTTAGTTCTCAACTTTGTCTGATGAATGAAAGTAGACCCTGGTCACATGACCTAAGAGGCCTGCTATGAACATAAGGCTATAGAAGCTCAATGGTGTAGGCAGGAGCTTGAACCAGAATCTTGAAGTGGACTCTGAATTCGACGGGGAGCCAGTGCAGCTGTATTAGCAACGGTGTGAGTACTTCGATGTTTTGGTCAGAAGTCTTGCTGCAGCGTTTTGAACAATCTGCAGACGCTCCAGGGAGTTTCAGTTTAAACACGTAAATAGTGAATTACAGTAGTCCAGTCTTGATGAAATGAAAGCATGAATGACAATCTCCAGTTCAGTGCGAGATACAATCGCGCTTACTTTGGAAATGTTTCTTAAGTGATAAAACCGAACCAAAGATTTGACGTGAACATCCAAAGTGAGAGCCGGGTCGAAGATTACCCCGAGGCTCCTGATAGACGATTTCACAAATGTTGCAAGAGGACCAATAGCATTCATTATCTTAGGTACATGTCTGTCAGGAGCACATACAAGGACTTCAGTCTTTCCTTCGTTGAGTTGGAGGAAGTTGTCAGCCATCCAAACTTTAATGGATTCTTAGCACTCATTCAAAATCTTGGGGCTTGAAAGAAATGTATAACTGGATATCGTTGGCGTAGTAGTGGTAGCAGATGTCTTTAAAGGGGCTCAAAATGCTGTGCTGGTGGGGAAGTAGATATATTAAGAGCAATAAAGGCCCCAGCACAGAGCCATGTGGCACACCACGGGACGTGGAAGATGACCTGTACTTAGAGACTGCCACAAAAAAGTAACGTTCATACAGATATGAAGAGAACCACTCTAAGGCAGATCCAGATACACCGACCCAGTATTTCAGCCTTTCACGTAGGATGTGATGGTCAACGGTGTCAAAGGCCGATGTGAGATCCAACATCATCAGAACAGAACATTTTCCTGCATCGTTTTGCATCAAAGTAATGCGTCAAACAAACATGTGAGCTCCTCAGCTGAAGTCCAGGTGTTCAGGCAATCAGTGAACTGCCCTGCCGTGATATTTCATCACTGTGTGCTAGCAGCCTAGGTTACAGCTTCCTGGGGTCATTTCTAGGCATTATTTTCATCAGAGCAGAAAGATCCGAGATTTCAAAAGGAAAGGGAGAATTTTTCGCTATATTACACAGCAAAAAGCATGTCTTTGTTTACAGCAGCAGGAGGGTGGAAGATAAAATTAGATTATGCTATTGTGTTCTCAAGAGCAAAAGCAACATTTCAGATGGGCTCCTTCTGCTCGAACAGTTCAATTACTTTACCAAAACCTTGCCTTTGCTCATTTCTTCATTTTTACCATTTCTTGTGAGCTTTGTTTTGAATTTGCTTTCTACTTTTCTCTCCCATCCTTATTTAACATACGGGCTGAATACATATAAATAAAGAATTTAAGATTTAGTGAGAGCAGCAGAGTTTTCCCAGAGACTATGTCCTTATCTCCAAATGTGTAAGGCATATGGTGCTGACTGCCAGATGCAGATGTTCAGCTTGTTTGCATCATATGTTATATATACAACTCTCCTTTAAAAAAGGAAAAGAAAGAAATTTCTCTAAGAGTAGCTGTATTAACAGTTTTATTGCATTCAGTGCACACTTAACAACTCGCTATGTATGTGTGTGTGTTTAGATGTTGTTGTGGGGTTTTCAGGTAATTAAAAATGTTGATAGACATTATGTAGCTATTTCAGTTATTGCCAGTTTCAATGATATGGTTTCTCTTCTGTGTTTTGTAGGATATCGTGGGTCAAAAGCTGCCGTACAGATCTAAGAGATCCCTGCTGGTTCCTAATATATCTATAAGTGAGAATGAGCGAGGTCCCTTTCCCAAGTTCATTGGCCAGGTAAGGAACACATGCTCCTATCATCCCAGATACAGCCATTGTTTAAAGTGCATTAAATAGCAATTTTAAAAGCGTATTTTTCATAAAAAATAAGTTAAAACTGAAATGGCTCTCTTTCCTGTCTTTTTTAACCACAGACTTATTTACAAAATATATAAAATGTTGTTTTTATTTTCTTCCAAAAACACTAAGGCAGATTTTCTTATTAATTTACTTTCATGTATGGAATAAATTGACCTTTGACCTTTATAGTGTTGTTTTTTTAGACAATATATTCATATTTTACAGTTCTTGCCAATATTCAACGCATGTAGGAGTCATTTATCCTGCACACAGTCAAAAGCAGAGTAATTACCAGACTGAACTGTTTTTAATTGCCCACTTGTCTGCTTTATTTTGACAAGCTATGATGATTGAAAAAATGCTAATCAGATTATTATTGTTACATTTTTGAGGGAGATTTGATGTGTGAAAATTAATTAAATTGTGTAAATACTTTCTTTAATTACTGTTTATAAAATATTAATTTCATTAAATGTCGGGGCCTGTTGTTAACATTTGGAGCACTAATGCCACACGCTTGTGTTTATTCTGCACTGACATGGATGGTTTTTTTAATAAATATGGTTACTTGTAACCATATAAAGTGGAGACGTTTACCCACCAAAAAGCTGTTTTTGCTGCTTTTGAAAATATCCTTTCATAACAGATGTTTACTGGATGACACAGTGTTATATTTAAAAGCTGTTGTTGTTTGAGAAATGACTTCGTAGTCAAAGAAGTTGAGTTCTTTAAATGATCGACGCAGGTGGAGCGTTTTATTCTGAGATCAAGTATGACACGTGCCGCCACGTGGAGAGGAAGGTAAACCAGATGTTCATTTTCATCTATAGTTTGTCGCGCTCGGATTTTGGTTTAAATGCTGATTTTCAGTTTATTAAAGAACTAACAATAACATCCTGACATGGAGTGACTTTCATGTGTTTTGGGCCAGATCAAAATTCTTGACAAAATAATAAAAAAATTAAAGATTTTTTGTTTTTCAGATTAAAGCGCTAAACTATTTTGATATATGTACAAGTGTTGCAGCGTAACATGTATCTATAAACTATATATATTACAGTGTTAGTATATGTGTAATAATGTTTTATGACCTTAAAAAATGTAACATGGCAATTTTAAAGTTAAAGTTGATGTATGATAAAAGACCTTTCAACCTCGGCACATCTCTATCAAATAAATAGAACTAATGAATAGAAAAATAACAACACATTTTCATACAATCTGTTCTTGGTGATCAGTCGTTTTTCTTATCTGTAATTTTATTATTTTACATCCTTTTATCAGTTTAAGCCAAAACGATCAGCTTTAGACCCTTTTTGTAAAGAAAACTCTGATACATACATAATCTGCAGTTATGGGTCGAGTGTGCAAACTAGAGATGGCACGATACCACTTTTTTATGTCCGATACCGATACCGATATCATAAATTTGGATATCTGCCGATACCGATATGAATCCGATATAGTGTTTTTTAATCAACAAAACTGTTTTTTTAAAAATATCTTGCTGCATTTTGTATAAGTTCATACTCAAGTTTAAAACAACAACTACACTAAAGCTATTCTGTTATACCTATATGCAAAAAAAAAATATTTCATAGTTCAGCAATACTGATCAATCTAATAAACTTAAACCTACACCATCCTCCCTATTCTGGTATTTTAAAGAGTACTTAGCGTAAATATTAAGCAACCTAACTAATAGGGTTCCAACTCCCAGCAACAACAAAAATAAATAAATAAAAAATAGGGAACCACCCCTCACGCTCCACCTCATGATGCTTAATCGACGTAATCAACCTTAATTTGATGCAGTGTGAAAAAAATGCACAGAAATCAATTATTTTTCAAGAAATATTAAATAGATTCAACATCTTTCTTCAACAAAATTGCAGACTGCACAGATGGTACCTTCTCAAAGGAAAAAGTACTATAGCTTACTAGGGTATATATATTAGACTTAATAGTCACTATGTACAGTAATGGACTTCTATACATTTTACATCAAATTAAAACTTTGGGTGTAAGATTCGGATAATTATTTATTAAAAGCTCGACATTTTAAATGAGAATAAGAAAGAAAAGTATGTCTTTGTGCCCCCTTTTCCCTGTTCATGCCCTATCGGTCCCCCTGGCTAAACTTTGCTAGATCCGCCCCTGCACAGTTACCAGCGTCAGCTACGTAGAAAAAGATCCTCGAGTAGAAAGTAATAATAAATAAATTCTAACAACAGCTTATCAAGCTTAAACGTGCTGCTGTTGTTCAGCCGCTGGTTTCCTCTTTCTGGTGCAAAGTGGGCCAAAAACAAACCAGAGAGACGGACTCGCGACAGAAAAACCGATCAGCTGATCGTTAAGCAGTTTCATGATTGAAGTAGCAGCCGGAGAGCGAGAGGCAGTCGCTCGTTAAGCTTAACGCAGGAATGCTTTACAAACATTCAGAGATGGACTTACACACTTGCTTTACTTCTCTCGGGATAACTTTGTCGGAGATGAAATGCCGGGTTGCTAGCGAAGCTCCAAATGCTATCCAGACCACCGACAGGTCCTGCATGCCACAGCCGCTCTATCACGTGATGCATACTGCTCCGACGTGCTAACGTTCTGAGGTGAGTTACGGCGTGTTGCAAGTTTTGTGAGGTGCTTTCGTGATATTTAATGGATCGGATTACATTTTTTATTTTTCTCCAATATCCGATCCAGTAATTTAGGTCAGTATCGGACCGATACCGATACGTAATATCGGATCGGTCCATCTCTAGTGCAAACATTTGCAAACATCCCTGAATTTAAACCTTCATGTGCACATTTATTAAAACACAAATGTGAAACGTGTGTTACAGAAAAAAGTTTACATTTGGACTTTTGGTAAATTCTCTCCGCAGCATGTTGCCTGATTCTTTCATCACAGAAAAGAAACTAAGTGTGTCCTGGTGACAAAGCAAAGGTGACGCAGCTGATTACTTGTATGGGAGATTAAAAACATTAATAACTTGCTCGACACTCTCCAGTTTCTCTCTCAGACGTGTTTTATTTCACTTTTTCACATGCAACATTTAAATCACTTTCAGAACAAACGATCAACCAAAAGTCAAACACTTGGACACCTGTGTAAGGTATTTATATTGATCTGTTTTACAAAGCTTTGATTTATGAGCTTTGCTCTAAGGCTGGGCACTGAGAGATCATCCACAGCTCTCAATGCTCACTCAGACTAAAATAAAAAAGATATCCCTCTCTGAGCCTTGCACATAACAGATAATTGTGCCCTGGAGAGCATGACCACGGCACAAAGCGGCTCTACCCCTCATACTAATGCTGTGCTCAGTATGGTCCCTGTAAAGCCTGGAGATACAAGGTTGGACCGGACCAAGTGTGTCAGACCACCAGGTGATACTTTTGCGGGACAACTGTTGGCCATGGGGTCGTGCAAATTTCTTGCCTTGCCAACAGCAGGAAGATAAGAGTCAGCAGAATAGAGTAATCTGTATGGGACACATTATTTCTGCAGTATGCTCTGGACCTGACTGGGCAGAGCGTTAACCAGTGACACAGGAGGAGCAGTTTACCCTGCGCAGTACTTATGCATTCAAACGAGCAACAGGAGCATTTTGCCTACATGACATTCATTATTTTCTCACTCTCTTCTTCCACTGGGATGCCTTAACCGTCCTTCTAGTTTCCCAATTCCTGCTTCTCATCACTGTTTGTGCATTCCATACATTCATGCCGGTACCCCTTCATCCCTCAGCTCTGCATGAGAAGACAGGCTAATGTTGGCTATTTTACCTAATAGAAGCTATGTGTTGGTGACTTGGCGGAATTGATTTTCCACACCAATAGCTTTTCTTCTTCTTATACAACCGTACTACTTCCATGTGGCAGCCATTCATTTTTCATCCTTCCTTCTTCCCTCTGAGAGATAAGCAGTGAGAAACACCGAGAGGAATACAATTTGAATGTGTAGTGTGTGCATATGTGCACATGTGCAATGTGTGTGTGTGTACTTTGGGGGGGGGTCAGCTGTCAGCAGGGCTCACAGGGGAAGGCTAAGAACCTTGTTGTCACACCTCCTGCTAGCTGTGGAAGTGTTTTGATACAGAGGTCTCCCCCCTGCCCTCCCTCCGGAGCCCTTAAACAGCTCACACAACAGCTGGAACATGCATTGAAACAGATATGCTTAAACGTTTCTCTTTGTAGATGCCACTTCAGTCTCTAATAGATAATTAGTCAGCTAATAGGACCATTTTTAGACTGTTGTATTTAGGAAGACAAGTCAGTCAAATCAGCCCATGTGGTCTAAATGCTTCATCTTAAAAGGTTTTTTTAATTTTTTATTTTCATTTTTTGCCTTCTTGTTTGGGATTAAGTGTGAGTCATTCTGTCATGTGGGGATAGAAGGCTGATAAAATAACTTGAAGCTTCAGGGAGAAATGTTTTCCTTGACCTATAAATATTAGGGGTGCAACGACACTCGTATCGATATTGAACCGTTCGATACAGAGCTTTCGGTTCAGTACACATATGTATCGAACAATACAACATTTTTAATTTATTTTATCAACTTTTCTTCTGACGATGCTGTCTGTGTGGAGTGCTCAGTGGATCTGCGCTCGACTACTCCGCCTAGGCTGCACTGTCGAGCGCAGATCCACTGAGCACTCCACACAGACACTCCCCAAACCTAACAGGTAAATTGTTTCTTTCAGACAGAAGGATTTATTTATTTATTTTTCATGAACTCCTTATTTTTCAGCCATTGTGATTGCTGCAGTATTAGTTTTTGGCAGTTTGGTAAGTCCTCCTGTAAAAGACTGAAAATACAGTTTTTTATTGCACAAAAACTAACAAACAGAAAAAGTATTGTTGTGTTTTTGGAAAGTTGGGATTTTTACTGGGTTTCTGTCTCTTTTTTTGGCTCTCATTTGATCGTCCAGCCAACAGCTTGCTCCAGTTTTGAGCTGTTTCCCTTTATCTAAGGGATGTTTCAAATTGCAATTCTCCTAAAGCCATAAGACCCCATTAAATCTGGTTGGGAGCCAATCACAAGTGATGACCAAAGGAAAAACTGAAAGTTGAACCCTGGGAAACACAGGATAGAATGTAATTGAGAACCAAGCAACAAAGCTGTATTGGACCCAGCGTTTCAAGTTCATCTGTCTTTTTCTGTCACTGGAATCTGTTGCTTTTCCGTTACGGAAAAAACAATGAGAGGTGGTGGATTGGCCAGATGCTGGCAGATGTGTAAAAATAACTCAGTTGTTTTGTGGTGGCTATAGCGGAGCTTCCACAGAGTCAGTAACATTAGCAAGTGGTGGAGGCCAGCAGGTGGATGAGGGAAAGGGAAGGCAGGAGGAGGAGAGACCCGAGGCGGCCGCTGGTCCCAGTGTCAGGTGAACTGACACTGGGACAGATATAAACAGATATAAACCAAGTTTAGATATAATTTATTGTTGTTGTGCTGACTTTTTGCAGTCAGTTACAATAACTCGTACTGCGTACTAGCTAGCATGACGGAGTTTCTATACAGCTGGATGGGTGCTATGATGTTATTGAACTTTATTTTATTCATAAGGTTAGTTAGTAGAGTTGCCAACCGTCCCGTAAAAAGCTGAATCGTCTGGTATTCAGAGAAAATATTACGCGTTTTGTATTGAGGTGAAAAGGAACAGTTTGTCCCGGACTTTAGCTATAATGAAAAAGGCACAAAGCTGGAGTTACTCTGTGTTTACGCTGCACAGCTGTTTCTTCTGCTCTCATCCTCCCCCCTCCCTCTCCTGCTTCTACTTCGATCATGAAACTGATCAATGATCAGCTGATCGGCTTTTCTCTCTCGTTTGTTTATCGCCCAGTTTGCACCAGAAAGAGGAAACCAGCAGATGTCGCGCTAAACAACAGCAGCAGTTTAAGCTTGATCAGCTGTTGTTAGAATTGATTTAATATTAATTTCTAGTATCAGCTGATGTTTGCTGGAACCACAGCTGTAAAGCTGCTGGTCATGATGTCGGTTTGGTTATCTGGTGAGAGGGAAACATGAAGATGAAACCAGGAGATGTCCTTACTGGATCATCAGAGCTGTGATGGAGAAACAGGTTTACCTTTTAGGTGACATGAATGAGTTGAAGTTATGAACTGTTTCTGAGAGACAAATAACACCAGGATCCTTTTTTATGTAGCTGACAGCTGGTGACTGTGCAGGGGCGGGTCTAGCAAAGTTATGGCAGGGGGGCAGGTAGGGCATTAACAGGGAGAGGGGGGCACAAAGAAATACTTTTCTTTCTTATTCTCATTTAAAATGTTTCACTTTGAATAAATAATTATCTGAATCTTACAATCAAAGTTTTCATCTGATGTAAAATGTATAGAAATCCATTATTGTACATAGTAATTTTTTTGAGGGTCCCATCATAATTTCTTCAGAAGTAAGTACTGTATATGATGCCAGTATTTTCCCACACTTTCTAGATTCTGCACCAGTACTGTGTGTAAAATGCCATTAAAAAGTCAATCAAGTTTTATTCTTTCTCACCTGTCTTTCTGTCTCCTTTCACTTTTTAAAGGTTGCCATGTTAGAAAAAATATTTTGCCCTGCCGTTTATTGATGTGGCAAAAATCTGTCATTTATCTTTTTTTTTTTTTTTTGTTTTTTTTCTGTCATTTATCAATGTTAATATTCACTAATGGTCATGTCTCACCTCTAGTCTTCTCTGTCTTAATTTCAGGTTTCCACCATGTGTTGTAGATAGTTCAGACAGTGTACATCATTGCTGATGTTATGTCCCAGTCCAGCCCTGTCCACAGATATATAACCAACCAACCCAGTGACGTGATGTTCTGTCCTGACCTAAGATGCTCTAAAACGGAACGCTTAAATCCAGCTTCACAGACGGCGTTAAATCCATGGTTGTTTTTGAGAACAGCGCTCCATCATCTTTATACATGTAGTATTTCACATCCACTTTAAAAGAGATAAAACTTACAGCGAATTAAGCAGAAAATATGTTTCTAATTGGCTCCAGGTCTGCATCCCAGCTGCTTGGACAGGCTCCGAGAAAGCAGTCTGGGCAAGTTTTGTGGTCCTAATTAGAGATGGACCGATCCGATATTACGTATCGGTATCGGTCCGATACTGACCTAAATTACTGGATCGGATATCGGAGAGAAATAAAAAATGTAATCCGATCCATTAAATATCAAACAAGTACCTCACAAAACTTGCAACATGGCGTAACTCGGCTCATAACTGTAGCACTTTGGAGCAGTATGCATCACGTGATAGAGCGGTTGTGGCGTGTGAGACCTGTCGGCGGTCTGGTTGAGTATTTGGAGCTTCGCTACCAAACCAGCATTTCATCTCCAAGGAAGTGATCCCAGAGAGAAGTAAAGCAAGTGTGTAAGTTCATCTCTGAATGTTTGTAAAGCATTCCCGCATTAAGCTTAACAACCGATACCTGGAGCGACTGCCTCTCTCTCTCTCTCTCTCTCTCTTTCTTGCTGCTACTTCAATCGTGAAACTGATCAATTCAATTCAATTCAATTCAATTTTATTTATATAGCACCAAATCACAACAAAAGTCGCCTCAAGGCGCTTCATAAGAGAAAAACCCAACAATCATATGACCCCCTATGAGCAAGCACTTTGGCGACAGTGGGAAGGAAAAGCTCCCTTTTAACAGGAAGAAACCTCCGGCAGAACCAGGCTCAGGGAGGGGCGGGGCCATCTGCTGCGACCGGTTGGGGTGAGAGAAGGAAGACAGGATAAAGACATGCTGTGGAAGAGAGACAGAGGTTAATAACAGATATGATTCAATGCAGAGAGGTCTGTTAATACAGATCAATGATCAGCTGATCGGCTTTTCTGTCGCGAGTCCGTCTCTCTGGTTTGTTTTTGGCCCACTTCGTGCCAGAAAGAGGAAACCAGCGGCTGAACAACAGCAGCACGTTTAAGCTTGATCAGCTGTTGTTAGAATTTATTTAATTTTACTTTCTACTCCAGGATCTTTTTCTACGTAGCTGATGCTGGTAACTGTGCAGGGGCGGATCTAGCAAAGTTTAGCCAGGGGGGCCGATAGGGCATGAACAGGGAAAAGGGGGCACAAAGACATACTTTTCTTTCTTATTCTCATTTAAAATGTCGAGCTTTTAATTATTTAATATTTATCTGAATCTTACACCCAAAGTTTTAATCTGATGTAAAATGTATAGAAGTCCATTACTGTATATAGTAACTGTTAAGTGTAATATACCCTAGTAAGCTACAGTACTTTTTCCTTTGGGAAGGTACCATCTGTGCAGTTCTGTTGAAGAAAGATGTTGAATCTATTTAATTATTCTTGAAAAATAATTTATTTCTGTGCATTTTTCTTCCACACTGGATCAGATTAAGGTTGATTACGTCGATTAAGCATCATGAGGTAGAGGGTGGGGGGTTCCCTTTTTTTTTTTTTTTTTTTTGCTGGGAGTTTGCAACCCTATTAGTCAGGTTGCTTAATGTTTCTGCTAAGTACTCTTTAAAATACCAGAATAGGGAGGATGGTGCAGGTTTAAGTTTATTAGATTGATCAGTTTTGCTGAACTATGACATTTTTTGGGTGCAGTATATTTTTTGCATACAGGTATAACAGAATAGCTTTAGTGTTTGTTTGTTTTTTAAACTTGAGTATAAACGTATACAAAATACAGCAAGATATTTAAAAAACAGCTTTATTGATTGAAAACACACTATATCGGATTCATATCGTATCGGCCGATATCCAAATTTATGATATCGGTATCGGACATAAAAAAGTGGTATCGTGCCATCTCTAGTCCTAATAGAAAGTCTTTAAATTTTCAAACAAGCCTTTATATCAGAATGAGTGGTTAATCGTAAAATAAATACAAATTTATAGTCTAGAAAAAAAAGAAGGAAGCTTCATTAAATACCCACCAAAGTCTCCGACGTGTCAACACGGAGTCTCAAACCCTTCAATCAGCAGAGCAATCTTAACTTTTTGTACTGAAGCTGTGAGTTATTCAGCCTGTGTTTATCCTTCTTTACCTTTGGGTCCAGCTCACAAATCAACTCAACGTGTCTGACTCGACATGACAGCACCAATAAAGTTCTGCTGGTGAGAGGAATGAGGCCCCGGTTTGGTTGTAGCCTCAGCCTCAAACATAGTACAGCGAGTAGATGTTTCTGACACCTTTGTTTCATTGTTTCTGTGAGGAGCGCAGCCTGATTTGCTCTGCCTGTCAGTCTGTATGTGTCTGTTGTCTTTTCACCCTCTATCTGGTGTCTGTCAGCTGTAGTGTTTCTTCCTTTAAACTTTTGCATCTTTTCTCCAACCACTGTCTCCGTCTTTGTCTTCCTGTTCTTACATAAAGAAGCTACAATATCAGAAAACTAGGCCGCCTTCAGCCCTCTCATCAGATCTAACTGATTTGCTTAATTGTCTAAAGAAAACCCACAAAGTTCTTGACTCTATCTCACCGTCTGTCTTTCAGCATGACAATCATGCTCGTTTTGGTGTTCGCCGACAGCGAGTTAAAACTATCGGACGCAGACTTCCAGACACACATAGCCCATGTGAAATCCATTTTGATGAGAGGGATGCAATAAAAACCAGATTTGTCAGCTGTGAACTACGTGAGAGATGCTGTCGATGTGTGAGCCTGAGCAAGATTGAAAGATTGGTCATCCATCTGCCTGAGAAAAACCGATGCAGGCAACCAAAGCCCATCGAGACGCTAGCAGTTCCATTTATTTCTGTTTTTTAAAATAAAAATCCTATTTTTTTTCTGTGCTCTCCATTTGTTGGTGTGTGAACTTGAATGTCACAAACCTGTTGCCATGGGGGAAAAAAATCACTTATAAAGGTAACAAGGGCACGCTAAACTGTGTGAACGAGAGTTTGTTTTCAAGAGCAGAATTTCCCATTACAGCAGTTCCAGCTGACCCTCTTAGCACAGTCTTGATGCTTAATAACACTCTTGTGTTCATGCTCCTTTTTTCCCCCACATGGGTTCCTCTTGATCGTTGCTCCTCTCAGCTCATTGTGATTGGTTCAGATTGTATTGGCTGATGGATAATGATTAGCAGAGCCCTCACTAACCAGCCTGTTAATTAGCCCAACTGTGTTTCCCATCGTCCTGCGTGGAGGACTGGCCCTGCTCTGTTTGTCCGCGTCTTCACTAGGCCTTTCTGTCTCGTCCCCCTCATTAGCAGGCTGGAGTGGCAGGACAATCAGGCAAAGCGCTGTTCCGAGCTTTGCATGCTTGTACACATGCACACACACACTGGCGCGGTCCCAGGAGTCCTTTTATGGCTGGTGATTGTCATTCGCAGCTGGCTGTGTGACCTTGACAGGGATAACAGAAGCATCACTGAGGGATGCTACTGGATACTCTTCCCCTCTCTCTCTCTTTCTCACACACACACACACACACACACACACACACACACACACACACACACACACACAGGAGTCAGAATACTCCCTCGTTCTCCCTTAAAAAGTACAAGGACATGCGTAGTGTGTGTGGAAGGCTTTTGCATGTTAATGACTCAGACTGATCATGTTTTCTTTAGACTAACTTTATATTAAATATGTGTTTTTCATGAAGATATCTTTGTACATTCAGTCGTGTCCTGTGCATAGCCTATGATTCAGTGTCCTGCAGAAGTTTAAATTATTTTCTGTTTGACTTTAACGAGTGTCTCACATCGATGGGGAGAATTTTTGGCCCACTCTTCTTTATAAAATTATCCATTTGAGGTTTGCTGGCATTTGTTTGTGCACAGCTCTGTGTTGGTCAAGTTACTTGAAAAAAGTAATCAGTAACTAATTACTGATTACTTCCCCAAAAAAGTAATCCCATTACTTTACTGATTACTTATTTTCAAAAGTAATTAATTACTTAGTTAGTTTTTAAAAACACGATTTACAACCTGAATAGGTGATAAAGTGATAGATCTTTCAGCCCAATTCTACTTTTTCTGCATAATCCATCATACAAAATGTAATCAAATGGAAAAGTATCTTTTTTTTAACTTTATCAGTTTTAATCTTTTAACTTTATGCATGAAGCAAAAATGTAATTATCTGCAACATTCTCTGACTGGAAGAAATTAGTTTAACATTTAAACCTATTTTCTGCACATTCCAGCTCATAAAATAAAATATTTTTGTGTTTACACTCAGTCTTTCAAATAGATGCAAGTAAAACACAGCAGAAAATAAATAAAGTCAAAGACTCAGCGGTCCTGTTGCTCTATTTTCACCTGTAAAGCAGGAGTGGGGCAGGCGGAGGTTTACCCTGGTGCAGGTGTGCCGCGGTCAGTGGAAGGATACGGCAGTTTCTCTGTGAGTTTCCCATTACGTCGTAGCTACTCGGTGCTTGTTGGAAGTTTAGGGGTTTTTTTGCTGTAAAAAGAAGTTTTCTTCCCACGCACAGCGGACACTAATGTTTTTGTCACTTTTTATGGAATCAAACTCAAAGTAAGGTCAGTACTTCCACGCTTTAAACGCTGCACGCTCATACTCTCTCCCGCACTCGATATGTGATCCATTGTTGATCTGCACACAGCTGTTGTCACGAACGTCGCACTCGCTTACGTCACTGTCATGAGACATTCTCGCAAAAAAATCACGGTTTTAGTAACGCAGTAACGCAGCGTTCCTACGGGAAAGTAACGGTGATCTAATTACTGTTTTTGCAATAGTAATCCCTTACTTTACTCGCTACTTGAAAAAAGTAATCGGATTACAGTAACGCGTTATGCCCATCTCTGACAGCTCTCTTAAGGTCCCACCACAGCATTTCAGTCAGACTGAGGTCTGGACCGTGGCAGGGCCAACGCAGCACCTTGATTTTTGCTGCTGTGCTTTCAATCATCGTCTTGTTGTACGACCCAGTTTCGGCCGAGCTTTAGCCTGACGTCTCACTCTAATCAGATGATGAACAAAGGAGTTCATAGTCAAATCCATGAGTGCAGCGTTCCCCTATGACTGCAAAACAAGCCCAAACCATCAGAATGTACTGGGCAGTCACAATGAGGTGTTTGTACTGACATGCTGTGTTTTTCTTACCAAGCAGGGTGCGGTGCATTATGGCCAGACATCTCCTTTTTTAACCAAAAAAAAACGTTGTTTCCAAAGTTTGCTCAAATGCAACTTTGCAAACTGTAGCTGTGCTGCAGTGTTCTTCTAGGAAACAAGAGGCTTTCTCCTGGTAAACAGCTTTTGAAACCAGCAACTCACTTTACTTTGGTCTTAACTCTACTCTCCTCCATAGCTGCTCGTCTCCTTACTGGTAGTGGGCGGCGTGTCTCTATTACCCCTGTCCTTGCTGATCTGCATTGGAACAATATAGCACCAAGCTACCTCATTGAGCTACTTAGATCATACACCCCTACTAGAGCATTAAGATCATCTTCCCGGTCACTCCTGGTACTGCTGAGATCTCGGCTGAAGACTAGAGGTGACCGCGCGTTTTCCTTGGCTGCACCCGATTTATGGAATAACCTCCCCATCGCTGTCCGCGAGTCTGATTCCATCCATTCCTTCAAATCGCAGTTAAAAACCCACTTATTTAGCCTCGCCTTTTCTACCAGTTAACGCTTGCTTGATAGTTAGCTTAACGCTTATTCTTATCTTCATTTTACATTTTTTTTTGACTGTTTTATCCTCTACACTTAGCCTTCTTTTATGCTTTTATATGCAATTCTTTTGCCTTCGTGTGTTTTAATGCCATTCAAGCTGCTAGCACATTTTGGTACCTTGCCATAGCCCTCATCCTTCCCTGTTACTTCATCTTACCCTCTTGCATGTTAAGCACTTTGGTACACCACTGGTTTTTAAATGTGCTGTATAGATAAAGTTTGTTGTTGTTGTTGTTGTTCAGCTTTTTTTCTAGTCGTGTTCTGTAGTAAAGATTGACATCTAACATGCTGATCCAGGCTTATAATTTATTATGTTATTTTTTATTTGCAGTTTATCTGAGCGTTGGGGACTTTGGGGTAAATTTGTCACAGCATCCACTCCTGGGTAGATTGTGGCATTATGTTAACGCACAGTTGAATGCTCCAGAGCTGCAAACTTTCCAAAGTTCTGTTTTTACAGAGGTGCTCACACCTGCTCATGATTCATTAATAAAGTGCATTTGATTAGCAGCAGCTTACTGCTACGTATAATTCCCACGGAAGCAGTAAGGCTGTACTCGGTATTTCAACTCCTGTTTCACATCACTAATCACAGGTATACAGCTACACACACCTATACAAGGTTTTATTCCTCGTCCACCCGACATTTTGCATACGCTGGTTTTAACACACCAAAACCAATCATAAACTTACACACTCTGCTGTTGGTCTTATTGTTTTGCTGCTCATTTTTTCAACAAGCTGCTGTTTGGTGTTGCAGAGCAGCAGCACACCTCTTGTCATCTTCCTGCAGTATCACAAGCCCAGCAGTCTTTCATGTATGCTTGGGTGGTAATGAGATCTGATAGAAAGAGGTGAGATTCTCCCATCAGTCCTCCCACACACACACACACACACACACACACACACACACACACACACACACACACACACACACACACACAGGGAGACAGACTCAGTGGAGACAAAGCCACTGGGAGCACATTTCTTCGCCAGCATGCGTGTACATCACAGAGAGTATGTGTCGTGTGCACAGTAAATTATCACGCTGGGGCCCCACAGAGACATCGTCTAATCAGCCTAAACTTCTCCTGACACTTCAGCTACTCTCCAGCTGAAGTTATTGTGCCTTTATCAGTGATCTCTCCCTCTCCCACAGTCCCTACATCCGCCTCTCTCACTTACTCTCTCCTCATCCTGCCTCCCTCTACAACTGTTCTTGTTTTTCCCTCCACTCCCCCCCACGCCTATCAAAGTTTGATGCCAAGCCATCTGTGAATCCAACTAATGTTGCACCTCATTCTTTTTCACTTCTCTTCATCTGACCCAGTTTGTCACTCTCTGCAGGTGCTGGCTGTCACTGTGATTACAGACCAGAAATATCTCTGTCTTTAATGACAGCAGTGCCACCTGTTTGAGTGTGTGCAGCGCTGGGTTTTGTTTTCGCGTTCTGTCCTACGAAGACGACGTTTTACGCCGTTCTAATTTTTAATATTGACATTTTTTTAAAGAAAAAAAAAGCAAAACAAAAGCCAAGAGGAGATATTCTCAGCATGCGACGCTTATTCATAAAAAGCTGCCTACTGCTAAGCTTTTTTAAAAATGTGGATGTTTCTTTATGTTTTAAAAAGAAGAAGCACAAGAGGAAATGGAAAAGGATGACTATATAAAGAAATATTGATGCTTAACAGAAGAGCTAGGATGGACATATTAGAGAGAGTAAGAACCGGGGGACCAAGGAGCCTTAGAGCGAGAGGGAGCAGAGGGAAAAGATGAAGCAGGACATAGAGATAAATGGCAGAGAGCTCTGGAGAGGCTATAAGCATTTCAGCTTCATCTGGTGCAGGCTTGTAACGCTGTAGTCTCATGTCCCATGCTCTTTCAAGTGGGAGTAGAAAGGCCTTCATTTTAGCTGCTGTCCCATTGAAGTGTATTCTCATTAAAGGCAGCCTCGTGGCATTTCTCTTATCACAGGCACCATACAGGGTGACCATTTAGGTCCTTGACACAGCGACAGTGTTGAGGCCCAGAGTGCTGACACTGGTGATGACCCTCGGCGTGCTTCTGTGGCATTTAGAAAGAACAAATTTATAGAAGTGATGGATTTCAAGATGTTTTGGTTTCCGTTGTTTTCTGAACATTTTTGTGTGATTTACTTTATTTATTTTTGATAAGTTTAAAAAAAATACACAACGTGAGGTGTGAGCTACACTGATCCATAAGACGAGACAGGAAATGAATCGTTCAAATGAAATCACACAGACACACACACACCTTATCTTTACTGTTTTCTAGTCGCTGTATACAAACTTGCCAAATATTCTCAATTCCTACAAATCTCTAATCACTCATTAATTTGGCCAATGAGGTCAGAAGTATCTAATTCTATATCCTTACCTTTTGGGGGTAATGATTTCTAGAGCTTTTAAAGTTGTCATGGTTTTGACAGCCTGGTTCTTCGGGTCACAATGTTTTGAACAGAACATTTGTGAATATGCAGTGTAACCCCATAATTCATAAGAAATATGAAGATGTAACATACCGTATTTTCCACACTATAAGGTGCACTTAAAATCCTTTAACCTTCTCAAAAATCGACAGTGGGCCTTACATATGAATTCTGGTTGTGCTTACTGACCCCGAACCAATATTATGTGCTACACGGCGCTCAAAAATCTGTCAAAAATGTTTTAGTACAACTTTAGTAAGCTATGAAGCCGCACCGCTTGATGGATTGTTGGAGCATTGCGGCTGTCGTACTCAGGAGCTTCGTGGAGTAATCTATTCAATTCAATTTTATTTATACAGCGCCAAATCACAACAACAGTCGCCTCAAGGCGCCTTATATTGTACAGTAGATTGTACAATAATAGATACAGAGAAAACCCAACAATCATATGACCCACTATGAGCAAGCACTTTGGCGACAGTGGGAAGGAAAAACTTCATTTTAACAGGAAGAAACCTCCGACACAACCAGGCTCAGGGAGGGGCGGGGCCATCTGCTGTGATTGGTTGGGGTGAGAGAAGGAAGACAGGATAAAGACATGCTGTGGAAGAGAGACAGAGGTTAATAACAGATATGATTCAATGCAGCAGCCTACGTCTATTGCAGCATAACTAAGGGAGGATTCAGGGGGAAAGTTTGAATCCTAATCTTAAAAGTAGAGATAGTGTCTGTCTCCTGAATCCAAACTGGAAGCTGGTTCCACAGAAGAGGGGCATGAAAACTGAAGGCTCTGCCTCCCATTCTACTTTTAAATACTCTAGGAACAACAAGTAGGCCTGCAGAGCGAGAGCAAAGTGCTCTAACAGGGTGATATGGTACTACAAGGTCATTAAGATAAGATGGGGCCTGATTATTTAAGACCTTGTATGTGAGGAGCAGGATTTTGAATTCTGGATTTAACAGGAAGCCAAAACAGGAGAAATCTGCTCTCTCTTTCTAGTCCCTGTCAGGACTCTTGCTGCAGCATTTTGGATTAGCTGAAGGCTTTTCAGGGAGTTTTTTGGGCATCCTGATAATAATGAATTACAGTCGTCCAGCCTGGAAGTAATAAATGCATGAACTAGTTTTTCAGCGTCACTCTGAGACAGGATATTTCCAACTTTAGAGATGTTGCACAAATGGAAGAAAGCAATCCTACATATTTGTTTAATACTGTATGTGCGTTGAAGGACATGTCCTGGTCAAAATGACTCCAAGGTTCCTCACGGCATTACTGGAGGCCAAGGTAATGCCACCCAGAGTAAGAACGTGGTTAGAGACCATATTTCTAAGATTTTCAGGGCCGAGTACAGTAACCTCAGTTTGATCTGAATTAAGAAGCAGAAAGTTAGCGGCCATCCAGGTCTTTATGTCTTTAAGACATTCCTGCAGTTTAACTCATTGGTGTGTGTTATCTGGCTTCATGGACAGATAGAGCTGGGTGTCATCTGCATAGCAGTGAAAATGTATGCTATGTCTTCTAATGATGCTGCCTAAGGGAAGCATGTATAATGTAAACAGAATTGGTCCTAGCACTGAACCCTGTGGAACTCCATAATTAACCTCAGTGTGTGAAGAGGACTCTCCATTTACATGAACAAACTGGAGTCTATTAGATAGATATGATACAAACCACTGCAGTGCAGTACCTGTAATACCTACAGCATGTTCTAATCGCTCTAATAGGATGAAACTCTTCAAGTAAACCATTCCTCTGCCGATGATCTGTTAGCTGTTTGACAACTACTCTTTCAAGGATTTTTGATATGAAAGGAAGGTTGGAGATTGGCCTATAATTAGCTAAGACTGCTGCATCTAGAGATGCTTTTTAAGTAAAGGTTTAACTACAGCCAGCTTGAAGGCCTGTGGTACATAGCCGATTATTAGAGATAGTTTGATCATATTTAAGATCGAAGCATTAATTAATGGCAGGACTTCTTTGAGCAGTTTTGTAGGAATGGGGTCTAAAAGACACGTTGATGGTTTGGAGGAAGTAATTATTGAAGTTAACTCAGAAAGATCAATTGGAGAAAAAGAGTCTAACTTAACATCAATGGTACTAAGAGTAGCTGTAGATAATATTACATCTGTGGGATGATTATTGGTAATTTATTCTCTAATGATTAAAATTTTATTTGTGAAGAAGTTCATGAAGTCATTACTAGTTAACGTTAAAGGGATGGTTGGCTCAATAGAGCTCTGACTGTTTGTCAGCCTGGCTACAGTGCTGAAGAGAAACCTGGGGTTGTTCTTATTTTCTTCAATCAGTGACGAATAGTAAGATGTTCTGGGTCCAAAACTCCCAAAGTCAAACGAACACTGCAGCATCACTGAGAGTTACAAACTGTCTAAATTCTTTCATCTTTAATAAAATGATCAGTGTGGCTGCTCTACCAGTTGTAACATCCAGGCATCCAGCAAAACAGAATTTATGAAGTTTAATAGAGTTAGCAGGAAGTTAGCTCGCTAGCTTCCACCTAAACATGATATAGCATGTTCTGACTGAGAGATTTCTGAAAAATTCAAACGTACAGCTCTGCTGTCACTTCCAACATAAATGAAGACAGGAAACTAAACAGCAGTGACGTTTGTAGGGTTACTGAAGTTTGGCTAGCTGGTATATAATGATGTGCTACGTGATCGCTAGTTACACAGCTATGTTAGCATAAACACAGTGAAGCTGGAGGATGAACGCAAACTTTTTTCCACTCGATAAAAGCCTTATGGTCCGAAAAATATGCTAATTTATTCCTTTTTATTATATTTTTTTAATATATTATATTTTATTGTATTTATTCCTCATTTGATATATTGACGATGAAGGTGGTGTTTAGTTATAATAGTGTGTAATCCAGATAATCTCTCACTTTTTGCCCTTTCAGGAGCTTTAGTAACTGTTGCTAAATTTGTTACTAAAATGCTTTGTTCTGTCTGTTTTTCTTTTTCTGCACCGGCCTGTTCCTGTTCCTGGGGTACCCGCTCATGCTGCTGGCTATGACAGACTCATGTGAGTGCCTCTATCCAAAAAGCACCGGGGTCAGATCATTCCCGCCTCAGAAAAAAGAACCGTGAGCCAACTAGATTGGCAGAATTCCTGAAAAGCATCACTGCTTTGTTCACAGTGTTTAATTTAGCGTTTAGTTCAAAACCTTTTTCCTGTGACCTAAATTACAACAATGATAAAAGCAACAAAACAATAACATTTTCACTTAATTATTAAGAAAAACTGTTCTTTATATGAATTATTGAACTGTTCCACTTATATCACTGGAATCTGATGATGCATGTGCAAGCAGTCCCAGCAGGCCTCCAGTGCTCAGGGAAATGATGTGAAATTTCTTGTTTCAGATGAGATGAATTTACCAACTGATGAAATTAAATCAAAGTCTGTTATAAAATTTTAATTGGTAGTTATCAGGGATTTGCATCACCATTGAAGCCTCTGTAAGCTTCTTTTACTAGAATGAATATGTGTGTGTGTCCATATGTCTGCAGCTGATTTCAACGGGGGAGCCAAGGGAACAAATATTCCGAATGACAGGCCCCGGTGCTGACCAGGATCCCAAAGGTCTCTTCACCATTGACATGAATTCAGGAGCCGTGTCAGTCAGCCGCTCAGTGGACCGTGAGGCCACAGACTCCTACCAGGTCAGCATGTGTTTGAGCCGTGTTCAGATCTGGTGGTTATCACTTTTTCATTGTTTCACTGATTCACAGACTCCTCCACACATTAACTGTCACTTTCCATATTTCTCTTTTGTTCTCAAGTTATTAATACGTTTCAATAGTTCAAATAAAGGTTTCTTTAGTGTCACACTGACACCTGGAAACATACAAAAATAAAAAAATATCAGAATAATTATTATTGGTGTTGGTGGTATTTGGATGGTCTTTGTATTCAGGCAGTTCGTGCCATCAGTCAGAAGTTTGAGGTTTCTTTTATGTTAAAAGAACGTTAGAGTCTGTTTGAGGTGTCCACTAGTGTTTCTGCCCTGGGGGGTTTCAGCCTAACGAAAGCCATCTCCCTTAGAAAGGAAAAGAAGACACTGGCAGAGAAGCTCTGCGTTTTAAGTCAATTGATCTTATCCTGTTTTCTGAAATCAGGCATAAGTGAGGGTGTTCAACTGGGTGTCTTTCAGATGTTCTTGAGTGTAACCAGTGGTTTGTGCCTGCATGCATCTGTTATTGACAGTCATGCTGATGCCTTGTTGTTGTAGACTGTGACGATGACGCAGCTTCCTCCTTGGGAATGTTTGAGACTCGATGTTATGAAGTTGTTTTCAGGGAAATCGTTCGGCCATCAAGCCTTTCAGGTGTTCTGGTGTTGCTGAGGTATCTGCTCTATTTATGCATTTAGGAACATACCAGATTGTTAGCTTTACCACTCCACATGGTTTCCACTGTAATTGAGCGCTGTGAATAAATATGTGTCGGTGAATGCAATACTTTTTTTTTAAATAGTAGTGGTGGTGTACAGAGGCAAAATGACCAAATATGTGTTACTGTACAAAAACCCACAAAGCAGCAGCTTTAAAACAACCTCTCTTAACTTACAGTTTTTGATTTAATAGCTCAGTGAAATAAAGTTTTTGGGTCCAACAAAAGTTTGTACGTTAAACTCTGTGGAAGACGACAGAAACTGTGTTGAAAAGAAGAAGCAGAGCAGCGAATAAATATCCAGGGACATTTTCCATTAAAAGAAAATGGTATTGTATTCAGGATGGAGACGCTCAGCAGAGACACGTGATGGCACGGTGACTAATGTGAAGGACTCAGATGAGACGGTAACAGAAAGTATGGAAAATGGGAAGGCCTTACATTTTCATGAATAATAATGATGTATTTTTTTAAAGTATGAAGATGTGGAGTCAGCACCACATTCAAACACTGTTTAATAATTAGTGTCGCTTTTTAATAGAGGAGCTGAAGTTAACTGTGGACAGTATTCACACGCTATTAGAAAATCTGATTTATTAAGCAGGAAACTGTGATCTTAGTGTTATTAAGAAAGTGTTTTTCCAAAAGCAGCTGACTGATCCTTGAGTGATTTTCTTGCCTCACGTAGATGCTGCTTCTTCATGACTTTATAAAGCAGCTTTAAAGGTAAATCTTTGAGGTTATTTAATAGAAAAAATGATGCTGTACGTATTATTGATTAGTGTGTGATGGTTTCTTCTAGAAAATTGATTCATTCTTCTAAACGTAAAATTAAAAATACACTGGTTGTTGTTACCCTGCCATCTTGAAACCAGTGGCTGAGATGGACATCGTTGCTCTGCATATCTGTGTTTATGTATTTGGCTATAGTAACACTTACAAGTTACTTTTAATTTAAAGATCACTAATAGCTCTTTCAAATGACATACGTGATTTGCCCACGCAAATTTTCCTCATCATCTTTCTCATCGTGTCCTCATCCTCTGCACTGCTCTCTAAGCTAACATTACACCAGTTAATGATTAAACGTCTTAAAAATCAAACTTTCCCTCTGACGAGCAGTTTGATTACATTCTCACATCGTATAAGTTTCATTGCAAAGTGTCCAAGTCCGACAAAGTTAGATCTGCTTCAAAGAAAGTTTCACCGACGCCAGCGAACAACAGCGCTCACAGATGGAAAGGAGCAGGATTCCCTCAGCTCACCTCATTATCACTCCACCGACTCCATCGACTCCATCAAGCTCCTTGCACAAAGCTGAGGTAAACGGCAGCCTGCAGGCGCTACAGGTGACAGAGTTGAGTGTCTTGTTTAGTTGTTTATGCAATTGAATTGGGAGGTGCAAGAAAACAGAGATCATGTGACTGTAATCTATAATCTACAGACATGTAGGGCTGAGACTTAACGTGCTGTACCATCATCAAGTCATGGCTTTGGTTTATAGACCTCTGTAGTCACCGCTGGTTTCAGGCGTCCACACCTAGAAGAAGTCCCAACAGTAGTACTTTGTTGTGTTGTGTTATTTTTTATTTTGTTTCGGTCAGAAATTGTTACATTTGGGAACGAAGTTGAAGTGCTGGAGTGTGCACACCTATCTTTAGTTATCGGCAAAGCAAAATAAAACAAAATGATAAAAAGCAGATATTCAAAAATCCCATTCCTGTGCAGCTCATTAAAAGGAGGAAACTTTGTTTTTGTTTGTTTTAAATACTTTTACAGATAGTTTTAAGTTTTCTTTCTAGAACTGCAGTTCTTGGCGCTTCATTCGGTTCAGAGGTTTCTGCTTGGTTAATTTGCAGACCCTTAGAGTCAGAGAGCTCTTACCCACAGAGCAGATTAAGGACGGCTTTAACCACTCCAACTACATTAGGTGTGGTTAAAGCCATCCTAACAGTATGTACCTGACTGCTGACCCAAAATGAATATTTTCCAACCTACCAAACGCTACCTTTGCATTCACAGTGTCATAATATGGTCAAACATCTAATTGGAAACGTCCGTCAATGGTTTAATATCTTAGTGATAATAAAAACCTGATCCAGTCTAATATGTCATTATTTCAAATTCTAGAAGTGAAAAAGCCTCTAATATAAATTCTGCCTTTCATTGCATCTGGGTCATCACTAATGATTGTTATTTCCAGCTTGATAATTGTTATAGCTGAAGCCAAGACTGAGTCAGGCTGGGCATCAGCACACGCGCCTGAGCACACACGTTTCCTCTTCCTGTTGTTTTTCCAGCCAAGCCTACATCATAACTTGCTTTCATTTATTTTGTTGTAATGAGGAGATTTTAAAACAAGTACATTTGTACAGTACAAGAGTCTGCTATTAAATTCAGTCTGGTTTTATTATCACTTGTCCAGTGCTGAAGACTTTTGTAGTCCCCGCTGGCTGTCACAGTCTCTCCTAGTCACATTCATTAAGGGTGTCGCCTTTCCCATTGTAGCTAATGGCTTCATGGGAATGAAACATGAAATATTCAGCGGTAGATTAAAATCACGATTTCTCCAAATACATTTTATAGGCAAAGTAAAGCGAACAAATGGAAGCCATTTCATATGTAAAATGAATCTATATATTATATCTGCTGTTTTTAATATGTTGGAATTAATGTGGCTTCACATGATTCACGTGATTAATTTTATTTGAAAGGGGTTGCTAGCCTGGAGTTACAACTACAGGACTAACACTTTACCTTTCAGTGCTTTGGATTAGTATACAAGCATATTTCTTATTATGTGTACCCAAACAGAACGACGGGGAGTAATATGATGGCCATATTAAACACCTGAACTAGATCTGAACTGAAAGTGTCAAATATAAGTTACTTTTAATTTAGAAATCCCAAATAACCTTTGCACAGGGCTATATATGTGTATAGTTTGCAAAGGTTTAGGCAGGTGAGGGGAAAATGCTGTAAACACAGAAAGCTTTCATGAATGGAAGTGTTAATCGTTTATTATCATCAATCAACAATGCAGAGGAGGAGCAAAGGAGAATCTAAATCACATCAATGTTTGGTGCGACCACTCTTTGCCTTCTTCTAGACAGTTTTTGAAGGAGCTCGGCTGGTAGGTCGTTCCAAACATCTTGGAGAACTAAGCACAGATCTTCTGTGGATGTCGGCTTGCTCACATCCTTCTGTCTCTGATCCCAGACACACGATGATGTTGAGATCAGGGCTCTGTGGGGGTCGTACCATCACTTCCAGGACTTCTTGTTCTTCTTCATGCTGAGGATAGCACTTAATGACGTTGGCTGTATGTTTGGGTCGTTGTCCTGCTGCAGAATACATTTGGGGCCAATAACCAATCGTTTATATTTCTGAAAGCACTCTTTGTTTACAGCATTTTTTCCACACCTACCTAAAACTTTTGCACAGTACTGTATATGTTCTGCTTCCACCAAGTGGCAAAAAAAATCTATAATTTCAAAGGTAAATCAGCCGTTTTGATTGTTTGTTTGTTAGTTTTTGAAGTGATATTTAGGCTAAAGCTGTTCTCCATCAATAGACATGATGAAGCTCCATTCAGCTACGTCTGGAAAGTGGTTGATTTTCTCTCCTCAGAGTAAATCTCCTCATATACATGACTTTTTATCTCAATCTCATGTCTCTGCAGCTTATTGCTGTTCAATACATGTCCTCTGGTAAACTATCCAGTATATATGAGGTGTGAACTGTTATTTAACCATCATTGTTAGCAATATAAGGAATACAATCAATGTTTTGTTCTACAGACATCCAGGGTTGTATTGAACACACCTCATGCTTCAGCTTCCTTCTCCCAGTCTCCTTTCTATTTGGCTGTATAATGATCATTGATTACTTTGGGAAAAAATGCTGTACCCACCCACAAGGTCACAGTATATCAAAAAAGTATTGCCACAGGCTTTGAGAAAAATAAAATCGATGAAGTTGACTGGCACAGTGTCTAAATGCAGTGGTCAGTGTTTTGGATGCTTTATCTTGGGAATTTATGGATGCAGCCACTGTTGCAAGCAAAAGTCCAAACTAAGCAAAACTTGATGAAGACGTTTAAGGAAAGTAGAGTCTAACTTCAGCATAACGACGGCAAGAGGTCAGCGCAAAGCAAATGGAAAGTGGGAATTCTAAGTAGGCTGTTACAGCAGGCGCACAGCCGAGCAAGGCAAGCAAACAAACCCCTGACAAAGTAAAATATTTGCTGTGAAAGAACAAACAGACGCAGTGATCAGCTGGGGCACATGTTCACAAGGATTTAATGTCAAACATTATTTTCTTATTAAGCTCAATTAGGGTGAAAATGAATGTTAATGAGATGGAAAACAGAGCGGATGGGAGAGAGGGAGGAGTGCGAGGCTTATCGCTGCAATTATGACAAGCTTGTGTCGGGTTGATAGCGGCGAGTAAGAGCTCTAATTGGCTTAGAACAGAGGAAGGAGAGAACGTGAAGAGATAAATAACAGTCTTGTTTACACCGGTGGAAGGATGACCCACAGTAATACAGGTCATTGCAACAATAAGTGTGCCGAGTCTTTTCTTCGTGCTTACCTTGGAGAAGCTGAAATTTAAAGTACGAAAAGAAAGTAGTGCTGCACACATTTATTTATGTAAAAGTTTAGTGGCGTTCGCTGCACAACGTCGGTTCTAATTGTTTAAAAAAGTGCACAAATAAAAAAATGCTAATAACTTGTTGGCTGGATGTTTGCCTCAGAACTCCAACCTGTGTCGTGATGTAGAAAGGGGTATGCTCCTGACAGCACATATAATGCCACCACATTTTGCTCCTTATATTGGGTCTGTCAAGGCAGCGAACACAGTGACAAAGGGGGGCTTACTGAGAAGAAGCTGTATGGATCCATCTCAACTCTAGAATGGCTGAGATTTGAGGTGACAGCTAATTTGAAATTTAGATTTAGAAATATCTCAGCTTTCAAGAGCTCTACAAAGCTGTCTCAAAACAGTTTTGTGGAATTGTCAACAGGTATAAATCAAGCTAAGTGTTTCCCCCCATATTTACTCATAATTTCACAGATAAGACGTCTGTGAATCATTTTACTTTACTGTAAATCACTTTTAACTTTTTGTCTTGCTTTTCTGTCAGGATGGGTCTGCAACCCAGCATTTTCAGTATATTTTGTATTTTTGATTTCTTATGTTATATTGAAATATGTGAAGTTCTGCTATTATTATTAGTTTGTCTTGGTTGAGTTTTAGTCTAGTTTATGTTTCTTCTGTCTCCTGAGTCTTTTCCTGTCCTCCATGTTCTACTTTCAGTCACGCCAGTGCTTTAGTCTCTCCGTAGCTGTGTCCCAAAACGTCGGCTGCATCCTTCGGAGGCTGCATTTGAAGGCCGATTACGTCACAGCCAGGCGACGAAGGCTGTCCCAATTCGTCGACTCCTTCAAATGCGGCCGACAAATACGTCCTTCATTTCCCCGAATTTGAAGGATGGGTCGGGTGTGTCCTTCGTGGCACACCATATCCCAGAATTCATAGCGCGGCCCAGCCAAATTTCAGCTGCCAACAATGGCGGCTGCTACTAAGTTTTAATATTACTCTTATTAATCTTTCTGGGCCACAAAATAAACTTTTAACATATTTTCAGGTGAGAAAGTAGCTGTGTAAACTTCAAATATCTGCTCGGTTTATCAAGACATCGCATATTTGCAAAAGTGCGCTGACGTTTTTGGAGACGTCTGTTACCCACTAGCTCGATAGCTAGCCGGGGGTTCAATGGTCACTCCAGCCGGCGAGAGCAGCGGACTCCCGGCTTCGTCGTTTTCAGACCCCCGCTTTTTCGCTACTCAGGTTAAACATGATATAAGTCACTCGGATAACTTAAAAATGTTATTGTTTGGCTTTTTCTGTGTTTTATTTGTTCCGGAGTAAATCAGTTTGGCTGAGATCAAAATTATTAGATTATTAGATTAAATAAAACTTTATTAATCCATCAGGTGGGTTCCTCTGGGATTTTCACACAGCTGAATAATTTTATTAAAGTTTATTAAACTCCACTGAGACAGCGGTGACGCTAATCTGAAGGCTAGACCGTCCCATTTCACAGCCTCGCACTTCCGGCCTTCTCGGTCTTCGGAGGACCCGGCCTTCGCGGTCTACGTGGGCCGGGTCCTCCGAAGGATGCAGCCGACGTTTTGGGACACAGCTCCTGTGTTCCATGTCTGCTCAGAGATTTAATGTCTGCGTGCTCCATGTTCTAATGGTCAAGCCTACGCTCCATTACGTTTCCTGTTTTCTTTTGAAAGTCTTGTTTCCATGTTCGGTGTGTTAAGTTTTGCTTCCCCTGTGGCGTCATGTTCATTCATGGCAGCTGTGTTTCCCCAGGTTTTTCCTCGTCTACTCTTCTTTGTATTTACGTCCTCTATCTTCCTCTGTTTTTCTGGCTACAAGTTTCTATGAGTCTCGACTCAGATTTTACTCTTAAGCTTCAGGTTCTGTTTATGTCATGTCAGTTTTCATGTTTTAGTTTTTCCCAGTTTAGGTTTCAGGTTAGTTGTTAGTTGTTCTCCAGTTTGCCATCAACCTAATAAACAGCTCGCTTAGTTTCCTCTCTCCCGTGTCTGCTTTTGGGTCCACACATTTTCTTCGTTTAGTGTTAGTTCACTTTGCAAACTATTCTAAACTGTGTGTACAGTGTTGATAAACTTTTCAGATTTTACAGTAGGTCCATTTCAATAAGGAGAGCTCATTAGAAGGAACCAAACATGATTTACTGATATGCAGAATTTAATAAATCCAGTGGCCCTTCACAGCAGAACAGAATCACTGCGGCCATGGGAACTAGGGAAGGACCCCGGCGTCTAGACGCTGGTAGTGGAGATAAAGATGGAGGCTTGGATGAAGCCTGAGTAACATGGGAGACGCAGAGATGTGGAGGAGGTGGGTTGCATGAAGGAATTTGCAAAGGAGAAGGACAGGTGAGATTTCTAGTACACAGAGTGGAGGCTGATTGGCCTGAAGAAGACTAAACCAGTGATGTCCCAGTGGGTTTGGCACCGTGGGAAAGTGGAAGTGATGCAAAGCTTAGATTAGCCACCAAACATGTGGAAGCAGACAGATACATGACTACAGAGCTTCCTCATTGAACTTACACATAAGCATCATTAATATTTGAGCAAACGTTTGTAATTTTGCCTCCAAATCAAACAAGTTTCAAGGACACACAATTTTTATTAAAGATTTTACTGAGATTACTGCATTAAATATTTACGTTTTTTAATGTTTATATTTAGTCTATACCTACATTTAATAGTTTCAGATGCTCTAATATAATTGGATAATTGACTGCCAAGCATTTACATTTCCTTGTAATTCCACAATAAATTAAGCAGACAGCATATCTGAGGTTGAGTCCAAGTGTTGAAATTGCTTTTAGTATGAGAGCCGTGTCCATGCAAGTGGAGAAGACACGGGCACGTCAGCGTCATAGTCTAGGAACGAGAAACCTTCATCAGTTGAAGTACAGAGGATTACATCAAGCTGCAAAGTAAACGGCTAATACCAAACATGTATCCATAGTATCAGATGAAGTAAAACTCACAGTGTTTCTCCCTCACAACACCAGAGAATCATCTGCTTCTTTTAAGTGTGTCTCACTGTCAGGTTTGCTGTGTGTGGCTGGTAGCAAGGAGCCCAAATGCAGACTCGCAGAGGCAAAGATGGACTCAAAACTCTCGACCTTATTGCTGGAAGCTAGGAAATACAAAACTAAACTGGAAATATACATTAAAGTAAACAAGATAGAAAAACAGGCGAAACGCAGCGAGGGATGAGGGAGAACACAGCGAACAGACAAAAACACAGACAGTAAATGCAAGACGAGGGAATGAAGCTCAGGAGGGAAACTAATCGCACAGCCGACACAGGGGAGAAGCAAAACAGAACACACACCGACAGGAAACTACCAAAGTAAAACAGGAAGTAACGCAACATACGCTGAGACGCAGACGGGCACAGATGAGACGGGGAAAGAACAGACGTGTAAACATAACTGAGCCGACGAGACACAAAGCACAACGAAGAACTAAACACCAGGAGTACTAAATATAACTCGGGTCGCCCAGGCGTCCTAACACTGCGCATGTTTTGGTGACACGTCTGCAGCTTTTTCTTCACATTAATGTGTCAGTGAAAACGGTTCCATTGTATTTTGTGGCATTTTGTTTCGTTTCTTTTCCACTATGTGTGGGGATTTTGTTTCAGGTAACTCCTGTTGTATCCTGTTTCTATTTCTGTTGGACTTTTTCAACTTACATTACATTTTGTGTCCTTTTGCATCATTTTATTATTTGCTGGTGTTTTCTCATGGGTAACTGTAACAAATCGATTTTGACAGAAAACATCTAAAAGAACAGTTCAAAGGTCATAGTTCATAGATGATAAATAATACAAGGTGTTCAGCGTTTACCCTGTTCGGTAAATCTATCCCAGTATCTATAAAATTCAATACATTTGACTTTCTTATATTTAACTTCCAGCAATTAACTGTTATATTTAACTAACTAACTCATTTATGTTTCTGTGACCGAAGCTGACTCAAGGTCAAAACTTATCCTACACACTTCATCATAATCCGAAAACTGTGGAACGAGCTTCCTTTAGAGATCAGACAGGCCAGTCCTTATCTGTTTTTAAGTCACTCTTGAAAACCCGCCTCTTTACCCTGACCTTTGACACCACATGAGATGTTGGTTTTTATTTTTATTTCAGTTGTTTTTAGGTGATTCAATGCCGTTTTATCTTGTTTTTGTTTTAATATAGGGCTGTTTTAATTTGATGTTTTATTTATTTATTTTGCTGCTTTCTGTTATTCTGTTGTTTTAACTTATTTTCTGTACAGCACTTTGTTCCTGTGCTGGGTATTTTAAAGTGCTTTATAAATAAAATTGGATTGGATTAATAACCTCAGCTCAATTATACAGAAAATAAAATGTTAGAAATGAAATAGAAATAGAAATGTTACATAAATCTATGTTGTTTATTCAAGACAATAACTCAGCAACAAGCAGATTGTTGCTTTTTACAGCTGTGTGATGTTCAAAGTTCAGCAGTGTTTAACATCCTGTTGTTGAAAATTCAAAACATTTTAGCAGGCTATGGAATGAAAATTGAGTTCTAATTAACATTTACATAATACGCAGCACTTTGTAAGTTTGGTTTTCATGAATGACCAGACAGACCATTGCTATGAATAATGCGACAGCATTTTCTCCTCTCCTGTGATGAAGGATGCTCCAGAGTATCCTAGCCTATAAAATACAAGAAGCATTTTATCTCCTTTCCTAAGCATCAGGAGAATTCATACAGCTCTTGACGTGGATACTTCCAGGACACGTCACTAAGTTATGAACCTTCCTAAGCAAAATAAACATATTGAAAGATATTAAATGGCTCCAGAAACCAAAGGGAACCAAACCCCAAATCTCTCAGAAACAGGTAGATAACACAGATGGGAAGATTCAGACAATCAGAGAAAGAACACAAGAGCAAGGCTAAATATGCAAAAGAGCTACCAGGGAAAGAGGAAACGTGGGGAATGAAGAACAGCTGAAACAAATCAGACAATGAGACAAAGGAAGTAAAACTAAATACAACACACAGCAGACAGAAAGCCACCAAAAAAGGAAGTGACTTAACTCTCATGACAGACATGCTGGCCTGTCCAAATCGCATGACCAGTTTAAGATGATGTATTGTAGCAGCAAAATACACCCTCGCTGAGTCTCAGGGCATTTTCGCACCTATAGTCTGTTTGCTCTGGTCCAAACCTGACGATTAGTCGCAGACTTGTAGCTTTTTCCTGTTCTCTGGTTTGCTTTCACACAGAAAAAAGTCCAAGTGAATTCCAAACAAACCAGAATGTGTCAATGTTCAGTCTGCTGATTGGTCAGAAATGTCTGGGGCATGCCCAAATAAGGAAATACAGAACTTTGCACATCCATGGTACCCTCTCACATCAAGAATCCAAAGCATTCGTGTTCGTGGGACATGTTTTAGCTCAAACTTGGAACACACATCTGGTACCTGGTTTTGATTGAGGTTGGATTACATTCACACCACAAAATGAAGTTTAAAGCCAAGTTTCATTGTATCGAAATTACAAACAGTGTACTTGAATTTCAAGCCAAAGACGTTTCAAACAATATCTACTAGCGATGGGAGTCTCTTCAAAGACTCTGCTCTTTTGGCTCAGCTTCCTTAGAAAAGACATCTCTTATTGCTTTTAATTTAGTATCACTCACTACTTTCAGTTTTCGCCTAATTAGGCAAATATGAATGGTTTGTGTGTCGGTAAGCAACTAGTGTTTCCATAAAAGCCCTTACTACGTCTACAGGGGAGAACATGTACAGATTTTAAGGCCGGCACAAAAGTTTCAGATGTTTTGTCCTCCACAGTAGAAAATGGCTCGCCATTGGCTGTCATCTTCATCATCACCACCTTTGTGTTTGGCTGCAGTCATTTGTTCTGTAATGTGCTTATTTTGGTTTGAGTTACAGAAGGCTGCAGTATACCTGCAGTTTTTGGCAAGTCAGTTGATGCTGCAGCAGAAGTACTTTGCTCAAAACAGGACACTTGTCCAGGGTCAGTGGATAGCAGCTGGAGCAGAGAGGGCACGCTCTCCTCCAGCTGCACGGATGGATGAGCGGTTCTTAGATGTCTCTGCAGGTTCATATTTTCATTTTACAAATTCTGCATTCAGCTTTACAGTTACCAGTATAATTGGAAACAGCCAGATGCTGTGGGTTTTTTCTGTTTTTGCCCATTTCTTCACTTTTTATTACAGCTCCCTGCCTCGCCGTCGCTCTGTGTACGTGGCCTGTGCCTGTACTCTCACTGTCTCTTTTTTCTCTTTAGAAATACAAGCAAATTTTCAATAATATTTACATCATTTTAAAGCTTGGCGACTTATTTATTTTTTTACATAATTGCCATTTCGGTCGGTGCATTTTTGTAGACGCTGGCAGTTTTACAATGCCCATGTTATACCTGCTCGCCGCCGCCGCAGAATCGCCTTCTGCACAAATGTTGTTTGCGACAGTTTGATGGGCAGCGTGTGGACGCACGGTGTCGTGAAGAATGCTTACTCCCTTTCTCAGTATTCCTCTTCTCCTGTTCTGAAATACCCTTCTGAGTTGTTCCAGTGTTTCACAGTACTGTCAGCATTTATTGTGGTCCCAACAGGCAGAAAGTCAACCAACAATACCCCCTTTGGTCCACACGTCGCCTGTCGCCTGTCAAACTTTCGCTTTCCTGCAAGGGAACTTCATCACCCACTCACCCTACTGTCCGGACTTCACACCCAGTGACTACCACCTGTTCCCAAAGTTGAAAGAACATTTGTCCAGAAGGCGATTCTGCGGCGCCGGTGAGCGGGTATGACATGGGCATTGTAAAACCGCCACAGCGTCTCCAAAAATAAATTCATTGATACTGTTTTTGCGCTTTGGCCTGAACAGTTACTCAGTCACATGACTCGTGCCAGGAAGCCGAATATTTCACCGCTAGCATGGAACTTAGCATTGCCGTACATGCGTGTGGCGAGGCGGGGGGATAAAAGGTCTCTTGGCACCTTGCCGTTTTCTCCTCAGTCCGTAAAGTTCCTCACATGTGTTTCCCCACTGCTTGTAATTCCACCGTTCCTCCGGTTTTCCACACATTCAGTAATCCCGTCTTCAGACATGAAACACATGCAGCACAAAGATGCTAGTTAAAGCATTTTTCATTGATAGATATTAAAATTCATTGTGAGCAGTAAATTGCTTAAGGCTTTTCATTTTTTGCAGACATTCATAATTCCCGCAATTTGCTAATTTAGTGACTTTGCAAGATTTGATCCCCATACCTCTCACCACAAAGTGCTGATCACATGAATGTCTACATGGTTTTGTTGTTTAATCAAATTTTACAGTCACTGCTTCCCTCTCTATCTGTTCTTTTGGCTGATACCTGCTCACTGGGGCTGTTTTCTTCTGCTAAGGTGTCAGAATGAGAGCGAGAAACTTTGATTAATTCAGCATGTTGCTGAGGTGAGCGATCTATGACTAGGTGAAAGCTCAAACATTTGACCTTGTGTGTGTTGGTGCGTGTTTTTCTGTACTCCTACATATGAATGCTGCTCTCTGTGGACATTTCTTTCTGCGTTATATGCATTTTGGATATTTTTGCTCTTTTTTTATGTATGTCTTCAACGATCATCATGGTCTTTCATACATATTAGACACCACACAGAGCCTAAGCTACAATCAAACAAGTCAGTGTTTTAAGAGTTCATAGGACGGGAATGAAGCCGACCGTTGAGTGAATGTTGTGACCTTTTAAAATTTTACATAAAAAGATGAAGTGTGTTTAAAGGAGCAGTCCGCTATTACTATATTACTATTTACTATGTGACTGGCTTATGCCTTTAAATAAAACCTTTCACTTCTGTCTATTTCAATTGATTTTTGAAATACTGATTATACCTCTCGTTGTACATACCAATTAAACGGGGTCATCAGTTTGCATGTTGTGTAAGAATCACCAGGAATTCTTGGTTGCCATGCCTGAATCACCCAAACAGAAACATGGCTCCTTTTTAGATTCATGTATGGGTTATCATCCATTGTGTAACATTTTCCATGGTGGAGAAAAAATGTGCTCAGCTATGAATCTACAAATGTTAATTGTGATTTGTCAATAAATGCGGTACGCATATGTATCGAACAATACAAAACTTTGTGTTGAGCGCTCAGTGGATCTGCGTTCGACTTATCCGCCTAGGCTGCACTGTCGAGATCCACTGTCAAATGTCAATGACGCGACCGTGGCTCAGGGGGTTCGGGAAGCGTATCTGTAACCAGAAGGTCGGTGGTTCGATCCCCAGGCTCTCTGTCCTGGTCGTTGTGTCCTTGGGCAAGACACTTCACCTACCGCCTACTGGTGTTGGCCAGAGGGGCCGATGGTGCGATATGGCAGCCTCGCTTCCGTCAGTCTGCCCCAGGGCAGCTGTGGCTACAACCGTAGCTGCCTCCACCAGTGTGTGAATGCGAGAGTGAATGAATAGTGGAATTGTAAAGCGCTTTGGGTGCCTTGAAAAGCGCTATATAAATCCAATCCATTATTATTAATAAGGCACAATAATGTAGTAAACCACGCCACCATAAAAAGAGCAAGATGAAAAGATTTAGAATGAAAAAGGCTCACGATGTGCTATGAAAGACAGTTTTAACATGCTTAATTAGGTCATACATGTTGGACCTCTCTGCAGATTTTATGTAGTTAGGATGTAGAAAGGATGTGTGTGAATATACATCTATATCTATCTATAGATAGATAGATATAGATGTATATATATATATTAGGGGTGCAACGATACACAAAATTCACGGTTCGGTTCGATACTTTGGTGTCACAGTTCGATATTTTTTCGATACAAAAAAGTGTTCATGCTTTTTTAATTTGTCATTTATTAAAATTATAAATATATATTTTAACTGAAAAGTACAGTTTTTTAAATTTAATGTTGCTGAAACAACAAAGTAATAAAATAAATAAATATATCTGATTGAGGAATCGCTCATCTTTGGAAAAAAGAGTTTATTACAGAGAAACGTCTCTTTCCAAAATAAAAGCTCTACTATACGCTTCTTCTGGGCTATATTCTCAGCAGCATATTAAACATATCAGGTCCCCATAAGGAGAATCCTGTGCTAACAGCTGTCTAAATGACTCGGGTAAAGTTTGTAGCATGCGTGCTTGTTGTTTTTGTCTGCTTCGCTAACGCTAACGCACGAGTTCCCAACATGTAATTGAGCATTGCGTGGCACATCCCACATACTGTTTTACTTTTGTCCATGACGCGCTTACCTTCAGGGTCATACGTCACATGAAAACCAAAGGCCAGATCTGAATGAGGGTGGGGGAGGTTCAATTTGCCATGTTGCCACGAGCTTAGCTTCTGTCTTGCTAGCTTGCACTGCGCTCAGTGGATCTGTGCTCAACAGTGCAGCCTAGGCGGAGTAGTCGAACACAGATCCACTGAGCGCTCAACACAGACAGCATCGTCAGAAGGAAAGTTGATCAAATAAATTTAAAAATGTTGTATTGTTCGATACATATGCGTACCGAACCGAAAGCACTGTATCGAACGGTTCAATATCAATACGAGTATCGTTGCACCCCTAATATATATATTTATGCCCCTTCACATAGCTTGTCCTCTGACTGTGTCTCTGCAGCTATTTCTCAGTTCATAAAGAAATACATACTGAGTCTTTCATGTTCTACTCTATAAAATGCACATACATACAGACCTATACACTGCTGTTTCATACAGCAATCTAATGCCTTTCTCATTTACAGTAAGGGTAAGTTTATGAGCCTGTGGTTTGAGACAGGTGAAGCTTGTTGTCCAAATCCCACTCCTGTTTTCTGCTTGGCTGGACTGTAATTTTCTGGGCTTTGGAGAGCAGGATACGCTGCCCTGCACACAGGAAAACAGGCCTGATGTGCACTTAGTCCCTGTATGTGGGCAAGCGATAAAGGACACACATACACACTGCTAACACCACTCTAACCATCTCAGAGCAAACAAACCTCTAGCTGCCATAATAGCACTTACCTTTAAGAAATATAACCCCGGAGCTTTCAAGCAACAGGCTCACACACCGTTGCACTTTGCTGATAATGCCCGTGGTCTGTAAGTTGTTCTTACACATGCATGTTTGTCTCGTTAGCTTCGTTTCCAAGATGTTCCTCCCATTTCACAAATAAAAGAGGAAACGGTCCATTTTGAAGGTTGTTTTTAATAATTAGTTTTCCAGATGTAGCTTCAAATGGAAGCAAACTTTAAATAAGCTGAAAAAAAGAAGAAAGACGCTCTTCAAAGTTTTCAATATTTTTTCTTGTTTCCAAGCCTTCCCCCGGGTCGGGATCATTCAACACTGAGGATTCTGTCACTATCCCGCTGTCCACCCAGAAATCCCCGTAAACCCCTGCAGACATGCTGCTGTGCCCCTTCTCCCAGATAACCTGATTAAACATCGAGTGGCCTGTTGCTGAGCCTCAGGCATTACCTCGGCTAATTCAGCCTGTCTGTCGCCTGCTGAGCCACATGACACAACCCCTAATGCACTCTACTTTAGTAACAGGGCAACTTCGCTTTCATCTGTAGATACTTTAGACAGAAACACTCTGTATTATTGACTCGAATTGCTGACACTATATATTCCATTTTTTAATGCAAATCGACTTATTAGGGTCACAAAGCTATTTAAATCTGTCCTGAGGGAGAGAGAAAAGTAAATACAGAAGTCAGTGCTAAGAATTATAGGGCATCTAAAATTAAAATACTTTGCTCACTTCATGACAGCCAAATGTTATTAAATCCCATCATTAATATTAGTTAGAATCAGCTGGGTGACCCTGAACCCTCCATACTGCAGCAGGCCAAGGATGCTGCACTCAGAGGTTCTTCTTCACTCACTGTAACTAAGTGATGATGCTTTGCAGTGCATCATGAAATTGGGGGAAATGAATTAAAACTTGTGTGATGCTAATTACTAAACACATGTCAGTGATATGATCTCACACAGTGATAAACCTGCAATACCGAAACACATGATTTCCTCCTGGTCTTTACATTGTGAATACTCTCTGTGTTAGGAGGTCAGGTGGCACTGCAAGTCGCATATTTTCACTGGTTCTTTGCTCACTTTTAGGTGAAAAAATGTGAGAATCTCACTCTTTTACATTCTTTACTGTGTACTAAAGAAGCATATTTTGCATATTTTTCATATGCAGGGAATTGCTTGTATAAAATTGTTGCAAGTTTGACATAAATGAGGTGGCAATATCAACCTGACAGTGTTTATTTGAGCTGTTCTTCTTCTAGGGCAGAAAGATTTGGACATATAAATATTTATACAAGAAGAAAAAGAAGTAATTTCTTGAACTTTTAATTTCTTGATTAATTGCACACATCTGTGTGTAGTTCATATCAGATCTGACTGCACGTGACCCAAATCTCTTCTATTAGGATTTTATAAAACCTTATAAAAACACTGATAGTCATAGTAGAAGACAGGTAAGCCTAGTTTTCCACTGGCTCTTCAAACAGTACCTTGAGTGCCAGACAAAAGGAAATTGAATTATACCTTATACGAGGGGGGTGTTTTGTACCACTATACACCAGGGAGAGCCTTTGTGACTCTTTCAGTGCCTTTCAGAAGCAGGATTATTTTTTATCTTGCCAGACGGCAAGCTGAATGAAAGATCATTTCTATCATTTTGTATCTTCTCTATACTTTTAACTCCCCTACTCTTTTTCACCTTCCATCTTTCATTCAATTTTCCTCCCTCCAAAGACCATCTATTTATATCTTCTTTTCCATTCCAAGGGCCTCTTTTCTTTTGATGTAATGATGAACATTTCATATCAGTGACTTTGGGATTAGAGAGCGCAAAAAGAAATCCACCTAACACAATCCAATATTCCAAAAGAATATGTGAGTGCTAGAGACCACTTTAACATTTTTAGGTCACTCAGCAGACGAGCCGATCGGCTTATTGAGGCGTCTGTTGTCCGTTCAAGAATCACAAGAATCATTCCATCTTCTACAGTATTGGACAGAATTTATTTAAACACAGTGATCATTCAGTGAGTCTTTATCCACGTTGTGCTCAAGGTCAAAGTCAAGGTCACATTTGTTGTTTCACATGTGAACTGGTTTGCAGCGTGAGCCAGACGAGCTGCTGCATCACTGATGTTTCTGCTCATTCTCGTCCGCGTGATTTAATGGACTCCTAACCTGGATGTAGTTGTTGCCTGTCTCTGCCACATCTATACGTTTGATTTGTTTTTTGGTGATAAAGATACGTGTATCCAAAATGTTCTCATCCCAAAACGTCGCTATGTTACGCGCTCCGAGGCATGAGAGCGGGTTGGAATGAATCTATAAATCTAAGGTTATAGTTAAGGTTAGAGTTCCAGAGCGTTTCATAAGGACGCGGAGGGGTACCTTTCGCGTCACTATGTGTGACACATCGTCGGTATGAGAATGCTGTCGTATATCAGTCACATCACGATTTTTAAAGTATTTTTCTATTCGAGTGTGACACTGCATCTCATCTCACTAGATCGTGATGACCTTAAGGCTATTAGGAACTGTATAAATATGTACCGTATTTCCAGGACTACAAAGCGCACCTGACTAAAAGCCGCAGGGTTCAAAGCTTGTGCAAAAAGTAGCGGCTTATAGCCCGACAATTACGGTAATCCTGTTATGACAGTCAAAGAGAGATGTATTTTTTTAAATATCAAACATTTATTGTGTACCAGTTGATATTTAGATAATAAAATATTCCATATCTTTGTCAGCAGCTCTGCAAAGCAATAGTATGCAAGGCGTCAAGTACTGCCCTTCTAGAAATGCTGCTGACATTAGTGCACTTTGGAGCAGCTGCCCTGATGCACCATTCAAAGCAATGCTGCCTGTAGATAATGACTCTTTTATAATGTAACGTCTTTGAAATTCACCAGAAGATTCAGAAGTTCAACACGCAGGAAATTGTTTTGTGAACCATTTGAAAAATGTCAGTGTGTGAGGAGAGTGGGCCAATTTGCTGAAGCATGTATGAACTTTATTGTTATTGCGATCTATTGCGACGTATTTTTCTCTTAACTGAAAGTGTAGCGTTGCTACTGGAGCGACAGGTTAGCTTTAACTTGTGAGAAGAAGAGAAAATACAAAACCAAAAAGATGAATAACGATAATGAAGAAGCTAGATGGATAGAGATGTACCAAAAACTGGTTCACAAATAAATATTTCTCTCTTAAATATAAGCTTCCACATCTCTTGAACATAATTCAAAATGAGCACGTTTCAATGATGCTATATTATTTGAAAACTGGCTGTGTTGTGAAACAGGTTTAACGGGGCAGCAAACTATGTTGCAGTTTTCTGTATCTTAGACGTTGCTCTGCTTTTCTTCATGCAACCTGTTGTCACACGTTACTAAAACCGCTTTAATGTTTATCAAGTTTAAAGCTCGAGAACTTTAATGTGGACGTTCAGTTAGAAATAAACAGCAATATGAAATAAATACCTTAAACTAAACAGCGTATTTTTATCACCCTGCACACTAAATCTCAGGTTTAATCTCTTCTCTTAGTTTGCACACCTGGACGACAGCACCCACCAACCATCGAGCCCCAGCTGTGTTTTCCCCTCGTAGGCCAGGCGTGTGTCATTGCAGTGCTCGATTTCATTCACTAATAAATTCTGCAAGATTCAGTGATCAGAACACGCCTGTTTGCTTTGTTGAAAGCTGAACATGGGGAAAGTGTGGGGGTGGGAAAGTTCTCCCACCTGTGGTCTGTCTGTGTTAGGCCACGACCGGGGTGGAGTGAAACCCACTGATGAAGGCTGAGCCACAGGACTGTTTGGGAGGCGCAGGGTGCTATTCATCTTCCAGCTACAGCAGAGCAGTTTCACTGGGATCTTAAGAAAATGGCAGGCGAGGCAGAGACCCTTTGAATTCACCTCCTCAGCAAAGGGAGGGCTACTTGAATGGCTCAGGAGGAGATGAATGTGAAATGAGGCAATGGCAGTGGAAGTCAGCAGAGGCACTTCCATATGCATGACTCGGTGCCTTTCAGCACTTTCCTTTTCACTCTTCCTATTCTTGTCTGTGTTTAAGGTTGTGATGAAACTACCTCAGCTCATCTACCTTCTCCTGTGCTTCCTCCACAATAAACCGTGTGTCAAATTGGCTGGGGCTTTAGTTCACACCTCAGCCTATACGACTACGTCACAAAGACCTCCGTATTTAGTAAAAAGAAAAGGAATATTTGATATTTGCATGCACACAAACCAGAGAATTCCAGAATTAAATGCACATTTAAATATTCCAGTTACAGATGTATGCGGGGGATACCGTCGTATCAACAAAACACCAACAAAGCAAAGCAACAAAAGTGATTTAACAGTTTTGTAAAAGCTAAAGGACATATTGAACATATTTAAAGCCTCTATAAGTCTACAGGAGAGAGTGAACACTCTCCATCCAAAAGATATTCCCTGATTTGATGTTTTAACGACTGGAATGATGCAAGAGTCCAATCTAACACATCAATCCCACTAGTTTCAAACAAGCTGAGTTCTGGTTACTCAGTATCACGCTCATCTGTGTTGAATAATGGCATCCAATAAAGTCCTTTCCACGCTCAAAAGGATGGCGCTACATTTCAAACCCTTACATGGATTAGAAAATTCCTTTAATATCCCTTTAATTTAGGATAAACAAACCTCTGTATATTTGTGGTGAATAGTTTGATGACGAACACTCGAGTAACAAATAAATGCAACCTTTATTCAGACATTTAGTTGATCTCCATACAAATCGAGACCACTCCAAGGGGACAAATGCCGTTGTTTCTGTGTGCTAATCATCTCAGCTCTGCGTCATGTTCGACTTGTTCTGACACAATCTCAAACTTGATAGAGTCACGAGCGCAGAGGCAATCATCACAAAGTTATTATCAGTACCCTTACTGACTGGCATCAGGAGCCATCTCTGCTAATTCGCCCTGAGCAGTAAATGAAATTACGTATCTCATCTTGCACACATGTTAATTTTCAATACTGGGCTGAAAGAGGACAAAGAAGCATCTGCTTTTTGAGCAGAAGTTAGAGTTAATCTGTGTGAGGGATGTAATGACTCTGACAAGTCTGTTGTTGCTGAATGAAGCATCCAAGTACTTAATAAGTATATATTATGCAGTCTCCTGTTCAGTTTTAACCACCACCTTCATTTCTTTTTTTACTGTTATTGTTTGGAATTCCCAGTTCCCTGTAGGGAGGAGTGACTGATGATGGCGGTGTGTACAGTATATCTCGTATGTGCAATTTGCTGGAAGCCGGTTGGGTCTCAAAAGTATTACAGTATTTCAAAGATTCCCACATGTCAAGCAAAATGATAAACACATTTTCTCTGCAGTCTTTCTAAACACAGTCGTGAAGAGGAAGAGGAAGGCACCACAGGAGTGGATCCGCAAGCTTCCAGACATTAAGGACTTTGAGCACTGAGGATTTTTTAATGCGATTGTAAGGAAATAGCTTTTAGAGGTGACCCAGCAGTAGTATTAGCACTGCCAAAATGAGTGGAAAGAAAATGCTACACATGCTACTGTTACTCAATCCTGCAAGATAGGAAAGGTTTGTTTTTGTTTTTTTGGTTCAATGCATCAAAACACAGAGCTGCTGTTATTTTTTCTCTCTGACCCAGTTCCATAGCATATACAACCTGCACTGCATCATATTCATTGTTTACAGTTTCTACAGTTTAGTAACCTTTTTGGTTTATGCTAACAGAGAAGTTAGTCAAAATATATGCAGATGGACAGTAATTCAGTTAAGTCATTTTTAAATATATTTTTTAAGGTTGACATATATATATTCTAGACGGATGGATGGATGGATGGATGGCGCAGAGCCACTAATCATGGCAGCACAGGAACTAAGTACAAGATCCATAGAGGCTGGGGTCTATCACATCCGGCAGACCCCAGGTGCAGGCTGTGTAAAGATGAGACAATCCAGCACATAACAGCAGGGTGCAAGCTGCTAGCAGGCAGGGCATACATGGAACGCCATAACCAAGTGGCCGCCATAGAGTACAGGAACATCTGTGCTGAATGGCCTGGAAGTCCTGGGGTCAAAATGGGAGACGCCCCCAAGGGTGGTGGAGAATGACTGAGCTAAGATCCTGTGGGACTTCCAGATACAGACGGACAAAATGGTGAAATAGTGATGGTTAACCAACCAGACATAACGGTGGTGGACAAACAGAAGAAGACGGCCGTAGTGATCGACGTAGCGATACGGAATGACAGCAACATCGGGAAGAAGGAACACGAGAAACTGGAGAAGTACCAAGGACTCGGAGAAGAGCTCGATAAGATGCGGAGGGTGAAGGTAACGGTGATCCCAGTGACTCCCGAGCTGATCGAGTGGCTCCAGCAGATCCCAGGAACAACATCCGAGATCTCTGTCTAGGAGCAGATAAGATACTGTGCAGGACCCTCAAGCTCCCAGGCCTCTGGTAGAGGATCGAGCTTGAAGGAGGGACCACCCGCAGGGGCGAGCGGGAATATTTATATATAAATGACTTACTGTCTGTCTGCATATACACTCACTAATGTTTCTCTTTTATGTTAAATGTTTTGAGGAACATTTAATATCATTTAAGAAATTACAGTACAGCTGGATTTGCCTTTTCCTCCATTTCAATTTTACTAATCTTAAAAAAATACGTTTTTCAATATTTTCGTTAATTTCCTGTGAAGCTGTATCTCCTCATTGCGTCTGTCATTATACAGTTTTCTAGTCTCTGGTCATAAAAAAGTACAGTTTGCTGTGGGAGAGCAGAGTTAAGATATCTGCACGTTGCATAAGCAGTAGCTTCTGCGTGGATCAAATAAAGTTGTGTAAATCAGCAGTTGTAGGCTGGCTTTGTTTGAAAGACATCCTTTTTTATGTGGCAGTATGTGTTTGATTATCGTTTCCCTCCTTCTGTTAAACAGGTTATTGCTGTGCTGTTGGTGTGATAATACATTCAAATGATCTAACTCTGCATAGACACCTCACAGCTTATGTTCTCATTAGAGCTCAGACACGCTGAGATGAAATCCTACACTGTGCACATGTATTAATGTGTGTATCTAAGTGTCTGCGTGAGTAACTGAAGTCGTGGAGATACAGTTTGCTCGTTGGCATCCGGAGGCAACTCATTTTACGTGTACGTCCCGAAGTTCTTAACTTGGCCAAATAGTTTGGCTCTAAGTATGTGTGAACCTCTCTGCGAGCCGCTCTATGGATAGGATGAAGTCACATGTGTGGAGATCATCATGCAAAAGCGCTGAATCTCATCTAATGATGAAGCTAGAGGTGGAAATGGTCCCTCTCAAGGAAAGCCTCCCATGGTACATTCTCACAGCAGAAGGAAGATATGAAGCTATTAGGCCCCTTACACCTAAAACACTTAGTTCAGCTGCATTTATGCCCATTAAAATATATGCTCTAGGCATTATGGTGATAGAGAGATAGAAGGACAAAGGAGGAGGAAGTCGGTGGAATAAGATAGCAAGAGAGTAGTGGGATGACCCTTGATAGGGAGGTTGTGTGATGCCATGCATTGCTGATAGGAAGAAGAAAGGCTGATAATGTCATGCTAGAGATAGAGGAGAAGTCTTTGACTCACTTTCTCTCCAGCCCAGCATCAGTAATACAGGAAGTGAACAGATCTCTTTAGCCTCTTTAGAGATTTAGATAGAAATGAGATAATTACACATAGTACCTTTAAAGAATAAAAACTGCAGACCTCATGGGTACAGGCTCATCTGCTGACATGATTTAAAAAGACTGCATGCTTAGATTATATCACAACTAATCCTAAAAGGAAATATCATTATATGTTCAGTCGCAGGCTCCCCGAAGTGCAGTTTGGGATGCAGGCTGTAGACATATTAGTTTTACTAGTCAATTCATTGTATTCAAATGTGCCACATATGCAGTTAGTGGATAAAAAAAGGCCCACATTGTTTCTCAGCCATTAATTTGTCTAACTGCAGTAAACAAAAGAGAACATTGCTGAGAAAACCTTTCATAAGAGGAAAAAGAGAGACAGCAGTTGCCTACTCAGGTTTTTCTGGCAGGGTGTGGTTGGTGGGTGCAGAGGAGGAGTAGAGCAGTGGGTTCGGGGTCTGGTTTTAGGGGAAGGTTGACACCACGTGAACACCACAGCTTATGAACATCATCTAATCACACCTTCCCTATTTCAGTAGTCATCGGGGCCAGAAAGAGGACAAGTCGGATCAGCTGACAGAATAACAACAGGAGCAGAAATGAAAGCAGACTGTCAATCACTGGGTGCAAGAAAGTTGCTGAAAAGCAATCATGACTGTGCAGGAGTGGAAAATAAAAGCACAAACAACACGAGCATAAAACAGAGTTGTGCTAGACCTTCAACAGTAGACCTGAAGTCTGGCTGCATGTCGAAGCCCCAACCCAGGCAGCCGGCTCAGGCACTGGCTGAGATTCTGGTGATGCAACAGGAGAAGGAGGCAGTGCATCCGTAAACAACTGGAAGTGCTGCAGGACCAGGCTGAGTGGCAGACGGAGGTGTTGGAAAACCTCATCGCTTGGTCTGGTTCCTCCGAGGGACCACTGTTGCGCCGCCTGTAGATGATTCTTGACCCCCAGGGTTTGTTAGAGGTCTTTGAAGCCAGGGCAGAGCCTTTCCGGTGGCTGGAGGAGTGGGTCCTCTGTTTGTTGACATTGCTGTTGGGAGAGGCCTACAATGCCAGGGTGAAGACCTCCTTTGGGGTTGTCATTAGCAAGGGGGGCAAGGGGCGGATGTTGCAGTAGGACCGGCCCTTCACCTCTGCAGGGCGGCTGCAGCCAGGCGGTTGCAGATTCAGCTGCTAAACAACGGGGCCCTGGAACAGTTTGTGGAGGGCTCACCGGCTGGTGGACTCGGGCTACATTCAGACCCTGGTCCACCAAACCCTTGTTCATCCAGGTGGATATTTCTAGGCAGAGTGGTTGGAGGTTAGGTGCCTATATGGGGATTTTCACAAATACAGCGGAACCCCGACTTATGAAATTAATTCGTTCCCGAGGGTCGAAGCATCCTTTTGAGTGAACGATAGGCTATAGGCTAATTGCTAACTGCAACAACAATACGTTGTTCAAGTGGAACAGCGAAGCGCAAGTACGAAAGCCAAGGGGGTTGTCACATGATTCGGAAGGCATTGTGGGCATTGTAGGCACTCTGGGCTCAGCCAATCAGAGCCAGCAGATTTCGTTACGTGGGCATTTTGCCGTAACACGGGCAGAAATATTGCCGTTAAGTGCCTTCGTAACTTGAATTTTTCGTTAAATGGGGTATTCGTAAGTCGGGGTTCCACTGTATCCTCTAGTGCCAGTGGAAATTAAGCATCAGAGAAAACGCATAAACTGAAGGCCAGGGTTAGCCTGGGGTGGACACACCCCTTAATTTTGGGAATGAATTGGCCAGGGTTCAGTAGATTAATGAACCCAGTGTGTGGAGGCGTGTTCACGATTGGTAGGGACATCCAGAGTTGGTGCTGCATTCAGCGTTGATGCAGGGTTGTCTGAATATGACTGTGGAGGAGGGGATGGTGGGGCCTTTACTGGAGGTGCTGTCAGTCCCAGTAACCCACTCCACAGATTTTCCACTAGAACAGACTCTTGATGACACGCTACACTCAATCTTTGACTAAGTGATTGAAATAGATGGTCAAACTGCGTGCCCTGTAGCTGCACAGACATTCCCACATTTTGAATTGATTAGGGACAGTACAGAGGGAGTCGCGACACTCACAAGCACGAAAAACCCACCCAGTTGTTGGTGCGGATTAAGTATGATAAAACTGTGGAGCTGAGCCTGGTTAAAGAACGAGATGAGTTGGGGCCAGAGTAGTAGTTCTTGTGGTAAAGACAGATGTGTCGCCTACCGAAAGGTGAACGAGGGGTCACAGTTGGACGAATACCCGATGCCCCACATCGACGAGCACCTGTAAGACGGGAGGGGAAAATAAAAGCACAAAGAACAAAGCATAAAACTGAGTCCTCTACAATTTTATTAAAAATTTATTAATTATGTTTTTTTTCATGGTCATCACACTAAGCCATCCAAATTAATTTGACGCTGGTACTTTTAGTGTTTTTACATGTAGCCGATTAAGTGGAAAGATTCCAGTGTAGTCTGTACATAATGTGTTTTGGCATCAGTGCAGCTACTCATCCAAGTCAAATACTTCTTGTCAGTAATAACAATTAAGTGCAAGAAAGACTTGTGTGAAACTGAGTTGACTTTCTCCGTACATGAAACTGAAAATAACCAAACAAGGATGTAACTTCTGTAAAGTGAACATAGATGGTCATGTTTCACCTCAGTTTATGTTTTAGCAGAGTACATTTCATCTAAAGACTTAAATGAAAAAAAC